>NW_024881987.1:0-501040 GCF_019059575.1 Amphibalanus amphitrite
GCCGCCCGCGTCCCCGCCGGTTTCGCTGACAGGTCGCGCCCCGGGGCGCTGAGGCTCGTCATTGCTCGGCTCGGTGGATGAGGCGGGCTGGAGTGTGGTGTGGGGAGGGGGTGATATGGGGAGGGAGTGAGCGGGCGGACCTGGGGCTGGGCGTGTGTGGTCACTTGTCGCATAGAACCGATCGTATCCCCCCTCCAAAATTCGTTTTAGATATATTCACAAAACCCATGGGGGGGGGGCAACCACCCATCTCCCAAGTGGGGTGCCGAAGGACAGGTAAGGGTGCATACGGTCTCCTCATGAATTGCAGCAAAGAAAGAAAACAGGTCAGTCACCAAATGATCTTCTTTCTGAAAAGTGGACTAAACGCAAAGCCTCCCAACGAGAAATAAACATCCAGCATCCGAAGCGTTTCGAACCGGGCCCCTCACTACCGGTCAGTTTGACAGTCGCGCACTCCTACGCTGAGCTACACCGGACGGTGGCTATGGCCGGGACAAAGTCTGGCCGGGCGGGCGGCGGGGCCGGGAGGTCGGCGGCAAAGTCAATTAATGTTTTTGTGGGTTCGGGTGCCGGTCACTCTAGCTTGGTGGAATGGTGATGGATCATAGGCAAAATTTACAGCGTGGAGTCCCGGTTCGAGCCTCATCAGGGCTCCGGCTGCTTTTCCGAGTTAGGATGGTTTGATTGCTACTAGTGGTTGCGGTTTTATACATGTCGATTGATTGTTTGATTGATTGATTCATTCATCATTCATTAATACGTGCCGACATTTAGCGTACGAATTGACATCCAGTATCAATCTACCGTTTTCCTAAATGTATTGCCTAAATATCATGCATAGGCACAAGACCTATGGTTGCCTCTATACCGTGCCAAATCACGTTTTGCACAATGCACAAGTAAAGTAAATTATATTCGCTGGGTCTTTCGTGCATTGTGCTTATCAAACAGGAATGCCATTGTTAAGCGACGCAAAATGTGCAATGCAGGTCCAGGAAGTGACCACACGCACCCGACCAGCCCCCATGGTCCACCAACACGCCCCACACCACTCGCCAGCCCACGCCAACCACTGAGACGAGCCCCTCCCCCCCGCGCTGGTCTGACGCAACAGCTGGTCTACAAAGCGCTCCACCCGGCGACCCGAGCCGATGTCAAACGGCGTGGGTAGACTGTGCCGCATAACTTTCGGGTCATGCGGCACAGCCTACCGGTACCACGGCTGCTGCCAATGCTGAGCCATAGGAACCCGGTGGATAAAGATTAGAGGACCATCAACCTGTACACGACTGTACCACCGCTGAAGATATAGGGCAGAATGAGTCTCCAGTTATAACTGAGTCGATCAACTGTGTGTTGAAAGAAGATCGAACAGAGGCGAATGAGGTGAACTGAAGCGTGGCCAGGTCGGTCGGACGGGCTAGGTGATGTGGAATGACCCGCGATGAGGTGAGATGGGGCCGGTGCGGACAAGGGTGGGGTGATCAGCCATCCGTGACGATCCATCCCTCGCCATATGTTGGACCTCCCTCCCGTCTCGGTAGATGTCACGAAGTTATTCAATTGGAACAGAGCATCGAGGTCGAGATTCGGTTCGCTGCGGCTCTGTGTGCACCAGGTAGCGATCAAAATATCGTCCTGGGCGCTCGGAATAAGAATAGACATAGAATAGGAATAGGTAATCGTGTCACTGACATTCCCGATATTGCTGCTACGGCTAACTAGCAACACGCTTTTTATTTTTGTTTCTTGCCTGTGCCGCTAACATTTAAAGTCAAAATCAACTGGCGAGCTTACATCATCAAGCAACCTCACTTGGGTCATGTAAAAACCATCATGGGTACGATTTCTGTCCAACGCGACGTGTGGACGCGTTCTCGAATTTCGAGCCGCCACCGCCGCTACCCGCCATTGCCCCTTGATTCGCCGCCAGTTTCTGTGGCCCATTTTCTAGTGGTGTCAATCGGAACTTGAATCTTCGGGATTCCGATTTTGTCCAATGTCCAAATCGGAATTCGGTTGGACAATGGCAGCAGGCTTTGGACAACTTTGGACAATCGTTTGCTACACCTCAACATTTTTAAAAGTAGTCGTGTTTACAAACACCATTGATTGGCTATTGGAAACCTCAGCTTTCGATATGATTAACACTTTTGAGCTTGTAACGGTACATGAAAAGCAATATAAATAACAGTGTTGAGTGTAAACTATTGCGTAGGTGTCGGACATCTTTGGACAAATGGCTGGCTTGGACATTTTTGGACGGACAATCGACGTAAGCATTGGACATTGGACGGACTTTGGACATACGTTTTCTGAAATTGACACCACTACCATTTTCCGCCGGGTAGCGGCGGCTCTGGCGGAAAACGCCCAATCCACCGGCCCAGCGACCTCGGAAGTGAGTCGGTCTGAGGCAGCCTATTCATGTTGTGTGAGCGGCCGGCCGTCCAGCGGAAATTACCATAACCGCCGCGGGGTCCAGTTCAGTGTGGCGGGTAGCGTATTGGGTGGGGCAGGAAGTGCGCGCATGGAGATCGGCTTGTCGAGATAAGGAGTGGAGATATCTGATGCATAAGTGTGGACTGTTGGTGCCTGCTCAAGTGAAAGATGTAGGGTTCTTTATATTAGTTCTCTTTTTGTGATTAAGAGGTGTTGTTTAAGATTGTTATTCAGAGACCCATGTTATCACGGGAATATTCGAAAAAGCATGCTTAGTGAATCTTCATAAACCTTTGTGAAATATGCTATAGTAGTCCTAAATATGCTATATAATATCATTTTGGCTGTCGCTTTATCATTATATCATTTTGCTTATCGCTCAGTTGTCGTATTACTTCCAAGGTCTTCCAACACAACAAACAGAATGACTCAGTGGACGAGACGGGCTTTCTCTATCTGCAGACCAACAAAAATCCACTAACCGTGGCACACTGAATCCGATTCTCTCGACATAGCCCGAGAGAGAACACAGGAGAGATTAGCCACTCTAAAACCATGCGGTTGCTTGTCCTTAGTTTGGCCGTGATAAAGGATAATAAGATTTCAACGTTTTAGAATACATGACATAAATATGAGCATCACGGCTGAATCCGGATATGACTGAAGTCTGATTCTGCTCATCAAATTCTCACCTTGGGCCAGTGTGAAACAATCTTCCTAGCGACAAATGACTCGTGGGACAACTGGATCAATATTTTTGATCGGCGCCTGCGGTCGATCGCGACAAAAGCAGACACTGAGCATTTTTATTCATATGAAATGTTATAAATGAATCGGTAGCTGTTCTGTGCTTCTTACCGCACGGTAGAAGAATTGCGAAATAAATCAGGTATCACCTACAGACGGAGTGTTGCAACCTTCTGTAGTGCGCCACAACACATTATTGGACTGAAGTCGCGAGTGCCTATGCGAAAATGTGCCGTTTATTCGGATGTCATGTCACTGACTGGCAGAACACAACGAGGTCAAAGAGGACGTAATGGAAGTGAAGGATTGAATAGGGGTTTGCTGATCAAAATCACGTTTTTTTTTTGCAAGTAGCTAACCAGTTATGATAGATTGACTATATGCATGTGTAATGTGTATTTACATACCAACATACGACACGGGTTGATCAGTGCTTTGGTGCATTCGACAGCATTAGGGTAGAGTGGGGTAAAGCGCCTGCAGGGCGGGTAAAACGCCTACCCCTCTTTTTTGTGAAATGCTCGACTTTTCAAAGAATCCTTGATAGCCATTTTCAAGAACACTCAGCAGTCTGCTTGTACTCCCGTTTTTGGTTCCACAAGTAGGGTGATTCTGGACGTAAGATAAAGATTAGTAAATTTCTTACATTTTTAGGAAATATATGCTTCCTTACTGCTAAAACTTGTCTGATAGAGATTAACCCTCGCCCGTATAGGGGGGGGGGGGGTCGAACGGACCCCCCCATGGTTTTTCGCGAATAACTCGCGTAAAAAGCGGCCGATCGCCACGAAACTTTCTGTACCCTCGCGTTAATCAATTTTACACCTACCCTGAAAATTTCATGACCCTGACCCCAATGACCTTTGACCTGTGACCTACTTTACGAGACCCATGTTTGGCCGGAATCGCGATTCGACGTATGTCGGCTCGCGTTAGCCGCGCGTTTGCAGTCTTTTCGTGGTTTCAAGCGTTCAAACATGTGACATGATGTTGCCCCCATGCATTAGGGTGGGTGTCAAGGTCACCTGAAGGTCAGGTCAGGTCACTGACCTTTGGTGACCTCGGTTCACTTTTTCGAGTTTTACATGTTTCTAGGCCAGTTTTTGGAGCTGAATTCGAATTTAGCAACCATATGAACATTTACGAAGTAGTTTTGGTGCCTTCGTAACATGTTACGAAGCTGTCAGAGGCGGTTGACACCTACTAGGAATACCCGGCAGGACCCCTACTGGTTGACCTAACCTGACCTGACCCGACCTGGACTAAATGCATAAAGACATCATCCGTGATCAAAACTAACATGATATCCGTGATCAGCGCCCCGAAAAACCCCATAGCAGCCACACTTTACGACGTTCTAACAGGTCCGATTTTCCCGACTTTTGGGTCATTGACCTGACCTGCAAGGTCAACCAATGACCTAGGACCTTAAAATTAGGCATCATCGGCTTCCTCTCGTTCCGGGCAACACGCTCGTTTTTTCCGCGAAGCTCTAGCTCGATCAGAGGCGAAACGGCAAGGGGGGGTCCAACGGACCCCCCCCCCCCCCCCCCCTTATACGTTCGCGGCTGGAAAAACACCAATACGGGCGAGGGTTAACCCTCGCCGGCCGAGGGGGGGGGGCGGGTGCCGCCCCCCCCCATAGGGTTTTTTTCGCGATAGCTCCGAACACGCTGGCGATAGAGAGCTGAAACTTGGCATACCTGACCTTTGATCCAAGCCGGATCTTTTGACACCAACCGCATTTTTGGGTCAGGTCAGGTCACTGACCTATGACGTCATAAGTGAACCTCTGCACGGTCTTCAGATGTCGCAACTTCGCAACGCCCTCACTGCCAGAGGAGATGTCACAGGGAAATGAAACTTGCAGGATCTAGTATCCATTATGAGTCCCACAACTTGTATATCTCGGATTTTTCCTAAAGGTCATATGAGGTCAGGTCATTTTCGTGACCTCACCATTATAAGTCAATGGGGAAAAATGAAAACTGCTATTCTGGCGCCGGGAACGATCTTCAACTATCTCAAGCACACAGAATCGTGATTTGATGCACTCCTTGCAAGGTTAGATGCGTCACTTTTGCAATGTTGACCTTGCGTGACGTCATTTATGACGTCATCAAGGTCATATTAGTTTTTCGTCAATAACTCTTGATCAAATTGAGCTAGCGAGTCGGGAAAGCCACCAATGGACTCAGGAAGACCTGCCGAATCGAATGATATGCGACATGACCTCTTTCGACCAACTTCGTGACCTGGGGGTGCTGACCTGACCTTGACCTGAGGTCAACACCCCAAGTTGACCTGACCCGGACAAAAAGTATATCATTCGACGCGCCTGAGCGAGACGAACACGATGCTGCCAAAATCGGCGCTCTGCGGCCGTTTTTTGCGAAGTTATTCACTAAAAACTGAACCGTACCTTGGGGCACTTGACCTGACCTCAGAGGTCACCGGTTGACCTAGGACCTCAAAATCGGGTACCAATCTCTGCGTCTCGTAACGGCGCACACGCTCGTTTTTTCCGCGGCGCGCTAGCTCCACCAGGGGCGAAACGGCGAGGGGGGGGGTCGTACCCGCCCCCCCCCCCCTCGGCCGGCGCGTATGTAGAAAACCAATAGGTCCGGCGAGGGTTAAAGAAGGCAATGAAATATCGCTATGTCGAACCTGTAGCTTTAAGCTACGTTTTGAGCATGTATTTGTTTACAACACAATCTGACAGGCCTGATTTTGGTGTGCTGTTGGGGTAATACGCCCACTTTGCCGTGGGGCAAAGCGCCCATCATGGGCCAATGGGAGTAATACAGCACGGGTAACTGCGAGCATTTTGGGCTTAAAGTGAGTGGCGGGATACGTTTCTAATGCTCAGGATTCTGATTGAATATGCAATTTTCTGGTTAGTATTGTCTGGAACGATTTATTCGCAAGAATGATCTCCGCTCCTCAAGGCAATGACAGGCGTTGACTGAATAAGTGGGGTGGACTAAGAGTGGGGTGGGCCCGACAGCAGTGTTTAGGATGTTTTTTTATGGTGTTAGATCTGTCGAGTTGAAGTCTAACGAAATGGGGAATGGATGAATGCTACATTATTTTGCCAGAGTATCAAAAGAGTGATGAAACTTTTAGGATTGGGCGTTATGCCCCACGGGTGGGGCAAAACGCCCGATTTGTAGTCCTCTCAGATCGTACGGCATATCTCAAAAACTATACATCCCACATGTTTCTCATGTGTTATTCGAAGAAAGCATAGAAAATGAGCTACCGGATCAGCTACCTGGTTGTCCTTCAAATTTGCAAGATAAAGAGATACTGAGGCTGGAAAGTTAGGGTGGGCGCTTTGCCCCACCCTACCCTATTGGTTGGCCTGTCCGGCTAGAATATGGTTGATCACAGGAAACGAGTATAGTGGCCACATAAGGGTCTGTGACCCACCACTGAGTGGGTCTGGGTAGTCAGGTGGGGCGCCCGGGCAAAGAGCCAGCGTCGGTGGCCTGTCTAGTGCTTTGAGAAGGTATGAGACCAGCGAGGCCAGCTCTCCCCGGTCGGAAAGGTAGCTCCGGGGGCTACCCCGGAGCTACGACCGGTGATAGCGGGCTCCCTATATAACTACCTACTACCTAGCTCCCCATCCGGCGGGGGGGGGGGCGAATGTGTTAACTGGAAGAGCGATGTCAAGTGAGTTACGATAGCCTAATTCGAGTAATCTGTAACGGGTGGGGTGACCTGTCTTTCTTCATAGCTTGGGGAATGTTATATTTCATCTTGAATTTTTGTTTAGGTCCGATAAATTTTTACCTGGACCACCATGCTTCTCTCGATAGATGGTGGTTGCTCATTGACTAGATACATCAGCCAACAATCCCCGTGGTCACATAGATGTCGCCGCCTTCTCGATCGTACTGAGCAGTGCACGGGACCGTGGCAGCACAGCGGTCTCCAGCGCCGGCTCGGCGAACAGCCGCACTCGCAGTGCTTGTCACGCCGACAGGTGGCGCCTGGGCAGTGTTTCGCCACAAGTCGTGCTGTATGTTTTAGTAAAACATACAGTACGCCCAAAAGGGTGTGGGTGACACACTATGAACCCGGGAGCGGATAAAATAATATGAGAGTTGGAGTAATAATTGGCGACCATTCTTGCGAAGTAGGGAGGAAATCACTTGAAAGCAGACATGTGCATGGATCCGAGAAAATGGATCTGGGATCTGATCCCAGGGATCCTGATCTCGGATCCGACGGGATCATAGATCCAGCTCTGTAATTTATCGAGAGATCCATATGGATCACAGATCCGAGTCTCATTTTTTGCTTGAGATCCAGTGAGATCACAGATCCTCAATTATTTTTTGTTAACACATATATCCCAAAAAAATCACTTGTTTCAACTCACAAACGTTCTGTTTTAGTGATTTTATGTGATCGCACGTCATAATCCATAGTTTTGTGTCACTTATTGGCATAGAAACCCCTTAAAACATGGTTTCAAATGTGGTGCATGGTGGGATCCACTCAGATCATAGATCCATGTTCTTAATTTATCGTCAGATCATATGAGATCATAGATCCAAGATGTATTTTTCACGCCGGATCCGGTGGGATCATATATCCCAACCTGTACTTTGCTTCAGGATCCACTGAGATCATAGATCCATCACTCGGATCCATGCACATGTCTGCTTGAAAGTCGAAGTGTGTGATGTAGGTAGGTGTGCTAAGTGTGCACTGCGGTAACATGGGTAGGCATAAGCTGAGAGCTGAGATCGATGTGCTCATATCAGATGTACCTCAGAATGATCTCGTCTTCTTCGGCAGGCTCACCAGCATACCATCTTGGCAAAACTTAGGACAGCTGCAAGCTCCAGCCTCCATCAACGTGCGCCACCATGCGCCCTGTCAATGGGAACGGGACATAACCTGTCCATTAAAGTCAATGGGAGAATATTGAAATGCGTGAAAGCTGAGCTTCTTTTAGAGAAAGTCATATTTAAAAGTCACTACTTTAATTCAATCCTCTAGTGACAGGTAGGTACACATAAAGTAGGTATATTAAATTGAAAATTGCACTCGTAATAATCCAAGTGAATAGCAATGCAGAAGCTCCTGAAGGCACATTAAAAAGTATATATATTGTAGAAGCCTGGGCCTATGTAGGGGAGAGTGGGGTGGGTTGTATCAGTTTTTACTCCGAGACCCATAACCTCGTAACTATCCGTGATAAACTCATTATTTCCATACTATCTCCTTCCTTGATTCTTCTGCTTTTTTGTGCAAAGTAACTTTTCCGCTACCTCTACCAGTTTTTCTTCTACGGTCTGCCGAATAGAACAATGTTTTTGATACAACTTGCCCCATGGCTTGGGTGAGTTGTATCACATGGTGGGGTAATTTGTATCACTAGGTATTTCACGTTTCAGGGAGTGTGCTTGCTACTGGTTTTGAACATAACAACAACATTAAATGGGGTTAATACAATGTATATGCTCAAAGGCTTCACTTTTATGAGACCAAACTTAGGTCAATGCAATCCGAACGAAACATCGAAGCGAACGAAACATCAACAGACTAGATGCAAAAGTGGCCCGCTGAGAGCAAAGAAGCCAACACATTGTGCCGAAATGGAACGAGTATTGACTAGCTACCTACAAACGCGAGACAGGGCTTAGCTTTCGCGATCAAAAGCAACATACCCATACATACATACATGTTACAACATACCCCACCCGGCTCTGATACAACATGTACCTCGCCGCCATCTTGGAAAAAACATCCTCGTGCTCAAAAACAGCGGACAGCTGGAGAAATCCATTTTCACTAACGCAGCCTTAGAACCTACCCTCACCACCGCTACGGAGATATTTGAAATTCGTGCACATCTAAATGCCCAAAACACACATTTTCTTGCAACTCAATTTTTTAGAATGACATTAAAAAAACATAAAATCGGCTCTCACCTCGAGACGCGTCCACCCAGCCACACGACAAAACAGGGAAAGATGGCGCCCGGAAAACCTCGTCGGCTGGTCGTGTCACGAGCGCTATCTATTGGATAAGTTTGGCACAATTCGCCCTGATACAACTTGGACATGATACAACTCTCCCCGCTCTCCCCTATATGTGGCCGATGGATACCTTAGTTTTGACTATTTTGCCTTTCATCATTCACACTTTTTGTAGTTTACTCCGTTTCGTTCGATCGTTACGTCGTCGCCCGGGTTTTATTTCGCAGGATAACATTTTGTGAACACAGTCAAGAAAATATGTTCAGGAATGCTTTCGCAAGTGATGTCGAGCACAAATTGCACACCCAGATACCTAATGCTTAGCATTGCCATATGCCATAATGTCGAGGTGTTTACGGCAAGGGGTAGTTGGCGTCGGTGGCCACGCCGCACTGGTTGCCGGCGTTCCTGCTCATCTTGATGTAGCCACTGAGACCCCAGCCGGTGCCCCACGAGTTCTTGACGAGCCAGTAGTCCTGGCCGTTCTCGGTGCCGTAGCCGACGACCAGCATGGCGTGGTCCAGGCGGCTGCTGGAGCAGTGCGGCTCGTTGTACACACCGCCGGAGTACAGCTGGAAGGAGAAGTGGGAGGCGTCGGTGCGGATGGCTATCGGTCCGACGTTGGCGACGGCGTCCTCCAGCTCGGACTCGTCGCCCTCGGGGATCTGCACCCAGGAGGAGATTTTGGCGGCCGCCTTGGCCGGGTCGTAGTTGCAGTTCGGGTACGACGCCATGGTGCTCGGGTAATCAGCTTCCGACATGATGCCGCCCTCGTCCACCAGGTACTCGAAGGCGTTTGACGCCAGGCCGTCGCCACAGGGCGTGTTTCCATAGCTGCCGGCCGGCATGGGGCAAAGTCAGACGAGGGGGATCACCCCCTATAGTGCGAGGATATGGAACAATATGTTTACGACTGATACCAGTAGGTAGGTATATGCAATATGCATATAAAATGTTGGAATAACGTCCCTGATCTAGCTGAAGCAAAAAGAAAGTAGTTTTGCTGAGAATATATACAGACATGTTTTTGCTTAACCCCCGCCGGACCTATTGGTTTTCTACATACGCGCCGGCCGAGGGGGGAGGGGGCGGGTACGAACCCCCCTCGCCCGTTTCGCCCCTGGTGGAGCTAGCGCGTCGCCGAAAAAAACGAGCGTGTGCGCCATTACTAGACGCAGAGATTTGTACCCGATTTTAAGGTCCTAGGTCAACCGGTGACCTCTGAGGTCAGGTCAAGTGCCCCAAGGTACGGTTCAGTTTTTGGTGAATATCTTCGCAAAAAATGGCCGCTAGGGTGTTGATCCCAGGTCACGGTCAGGTCAGCGCCCCCAGGTCACGATGTTGGTCGAAAGAGGTCATGCTGCATATCATTCGATTTGGCAGGTCTTCCTGAGTCCATTGGTGGTTTTCCCGACTCGCTAGCTCAATTTGCTCGGGAGGTATTGACGAAAAACTAATATGACCTTGGTGACGTCATAAATGGCGTCACGCAAGGTCAACATTGTAAAAGTGACGCATCTAACCTTTTAAGGAGTGCATCAAATCACGATTCTGTGTGCTTGAGATAGTTGGAGATCGTTCCCGGCGCCAGAATAGCAGTTTTCATTTTTCCCCATTGACTTATAATGGTGAGGTCACGAAAATGACCTGACCTCATATGACCTTTAGGAAAAATCTGGGATATACAAGTTGTGCAACTCGTAATGGATACTAGATCCTGCAAGTTTATTTTCCCTGTGAAAGCTCCTCTGGCAGTGAGGGCGTTGCGAAATTGCGACATCTGAAGACTGTGCAGAGGTTCACTTATGACGTCAATTCGTTTTTCGTCAATAAATCACGATCAAATTGAGCTAGCGAGTCGAAAAAGTCACCAATGGACTCCGGAAGACCTGCCAAATTGAATGATATGCGACATGACCTCCGTCGACCAATTTCGTGACCTTGGCCCAGCCAGCAATTTTACTCCGAGTCCGGACCCAAGCAGGCTAAAGTGCGGCTTGCCCGAAATTTTAGTCGGGCTAAAGTCGGATAGGGATTGGGCTAAAGTCGGTGAATGACACAAGAACACCGACTAAAGCCCATGCTTCGCTGGAGGTATGCCCGTTCTGCGAGCTCCGGACAGCCGTAGTTTAGCCCTAGTTGTGCGACGATTGGCGGTAGCCCGATGTAAGCCCGAGCAAAACGTGACTGGCGCAGAAATGCGCATGCGTGAACAGCCGATCAAGTATGGCTAAACTCCGGCTTTACTCCAGTTAGCCAAAGGAGATAGCCAGCTTGATCAGCCCGCGCTCCGCCTAAGTTGAGCCTTCTTTGGATGAGCGGGCGGATGTCGGGCTGAGCTGCAGTTGGCCACACTCGGGCATAGCTGCGGCATGCCCAAGCTCAGCCCAAGTAAACAATGCATTGGTTTTGATCGAAGTGGGTAAACCCAAGCTAAGCCCAAGCTGCCCGACGTTTGCCATAGTTTAGCCCAAGCGAATTGCTGGCTGGGGGGGGGGGGGGGCGCTGACCTGACCGTGACCCGAGGTCAACACCCTAAGTTGACCTCACCCAAACAAAAAGTTTATCATTCGACGTGCCTGAGCAAGGCGAACACGATGCTGCCAAAATCGCAGCTCTGCGGCCGTTTTTTGCGAAGTTATTCATCAAAAACGGAACTGTACCTTGGGGCACTTGACCTGACCTCAGAGGTCACCGGTTGACCCAGGATCTCAAAATCTGGTATCAATCTCTGCGTCTCGTAAGGGCACACTCGCTTGTTTTTCCGCGACGCTTTAAAACCAGGGGCGAAACGGCGTGGTTGGGGTCGTACCCCCCCCCCCCTCGTCCGGCGCGTATATAGAAAACTAATAGGCCCGGCGAGGGTTAAAGCATTTCTCGATGTTGCGAGTGCCCTAACCGGTAATTGCAAGCCAGGGAACCCAATTTGGCTGTTTCAACTCAAAACTGACGCTAAGATGGGATGGCCACTTTCACATGGGGTTTCGTGAAGGTGCGCTGAAGCAGATGACTTGCCTGTAGGAGCAGTCTTCGAGCTGCTGCTCGCTAAGCGCAATCAGCGGGTTTCCAGCCAGGGCCCACATGCTTTCCACAGCGCCGGTGGTCGAGAACGCCCAGGGTGAGCTGCACATCCCCTGGTCCTTGACCGACGTCACCACACCGTAATCACGCCAGTCTACGGTGGCCTCAGTGACGCCCCTCTTCATGTGCTTGACGGACGCCTTTAGGCCGCGCCTCTCGGCCGCCCTGTGGCCGAGCAGCTGGCGGTACTCGGCGTTGGTGAGGTCGGCGAACTTGTTGACGCCCAGCTTGAAGGAGTGGTTGCCGGTGTTGTGCTCGGCGATCAGACGCTGGTTGTCCTTGAAGATGGCCAGACGGGCGGCCTCCTCGGCGGGGTGCGAGTACGCTTTGCCATGAGCGCTCTGAGGAGGATGGAGGTGCTCAAAGGCGATGTCTGATTTTTATGTTGAGTGGTAGTTTCATTTCACTGTTTCATTATCATCGCTGAACAAAATCTAAAAAAGTAAGCTCATTTCAAAAGGAAGTGTTGAGGGTTGGTCATATACGCAGAACAGAAGCCATCATGGTAAGTTCAGTCAGACCTTCAGTCAAGTCTTACTTAGACTTTTCATGAGAGAAGACAGCTTTGAGAAGAAACTGTCAGTGCTAAGAAATGCCTCGTTCTTGTATAGCCCGCGCAGGACTTCGCCCGTACGTATCTGGGGAGGGGGGGGGGGGGCTCTACAAAGCCCCCAACCGACGTTCTGCGATATCTTCAAACCGTTAAACGTATCATCGACACAAAACTGTCAGCGCCACATCGGCTGCATCGATTTGACACCTTGTGTTAATTTGTGTAGCTAGCTATAAGTCGACCGCAAATGACGTCAGAATGACGTTATGTTTAGCCGATTTTGATGCAAAACATGGGTTACGGGAACCGCTCTCCAGTCCCAGTTGCCTTTTTTAGTACCAATGTCTTTGCAAAAGTTGTGGCCCCCATACATTTTTTAGGTCAGTCAGGTCCCTGACAAACAAAGCCATCAGTCAACCTCTGCACGGTCCTAGAATGTCCAAACTTCGTAACGCCCTCAGTGTCAGAAGAACTTCAAAGGGAAGATGAAACGTACTGAACGTAGTGTATCCTTAGAATTCTTACAACTTGTATCATGTATGTATCGGATTTTACTTAAAAGTTGATACCCTTGCGGGCCATGGTATTCAGTCGGCCCTAATTTGCTCTGAAGAATGCCCAACACGGAGCCTCGACATGACCTTGGTGGTAGGTACTGACCTTGAAGGCGACCCAATCGGGGTCGGTCAGCTCAAAGCCGACGGCCAGCTGAGCCAAAGCGATCACCAGCAGCACCTTCATGATTCCGGGTCTGTGCAACTGCGGACAATCATCCAAAGGTTAGCATTTATATAGGCACGGGATATCGAAAGGGAGGGCCGGCAGGGGACAGAGCCCCTCCGATTTTTTGGTCGGGGAGGGGGGGGGGGCGGAATGGCTGTGAATCGCTTGCAATGCTCCCCGTTCACGTCACCGTGCCGTTCACCAGCTTGAGGCATTCAAATCTATCAAAACACAACTTTTTCCGAATGAAAACCAAGCCAGGGATGGAGGGTGAGGGGATGAAAAATAGCCGTTAAGTGTTATGTACTGACTTTTCATGCACTGACAATGCCTTATGTTGCCGATGAGGTCCGATGTAGATGGGACGTGATCCGTGGCTTTAAGCACTGTCCGGTAAATAGCACGGTAAATAGCATAAGCGAGAAAAGGTTCCATGAAATCAAAATGCTGGTCACATTTATACGATACAATGATGACAAAGAAAAAAAAAGGACATGAAATCCACAACAATGTACTCGTACTTACCTACAGTATACCGTTCAACGTTTTGCTGCTTGGTCCGACTACCTACCCTGAGAAAAACTAACAGATGCGACATGCACTGACAATGGCCCACATATATACTGCGACTAACATCGCCTATCATGGGCGACATATGTGTAGGTAGAAGTGGTTCTCACCGTTACATGTGCCCCGAATGTGCGAGTTTGCGCTGGAGGGGAAGGGGGAGGGGGCTGATGCAATGTTTGTTCATGTGGCAAAGGCGGGGGGGGGGGGGGGTGATGCAACTCTGGTTCGCATGAGAAACGGATGCGATGCGGTGCCATCTGTCTTTACATTGCGGGTAGCGCGACGCAACAGCCACGGGCACCTGCAATAACTCAAAGGACTGCTGATGTCAAATTGATGGCATCGCTGCAGAACAGACCACAATAAATCCGCGGCGAGCCGGTGCTCCGCGAGTGCATCAGCCACGCCGGGCCGCTCGCCCCCCCCCCCCTCCCCCATCTAACTCGGCTCGTGGGCCAGGGTAGCGGCATTCCATAGTGTCAACAATTATGATCGAAATACATGATATTTTTTTAGGTCATATCAAAGGTCAGATCACCAGAGATCATCAAAAGTCAAATTTTGCCTTTTTCGACATTGTTTTACCAGTCGGCGCAAAACTCAGGAGCAAACAATGCTACAGTGCCGCGCAAAAACGTTGTGTTTGAGCCGTTTTTGGCACAACTTTTTATACATTTTTTGCACATGTTGTAAAAATTTCAGACTAAGGTCTTTTAACCCTTGCCCCGTTGGGGGGCCAATTTGGCCCCCCTGTGGTTTTTCCTAAATAGCAAGAAAGCGGCGGTACGCAGCGCCACCAAATTTTCAGACCTTCCCGGGCATCAATTTGACACCTTCACACCAAATTTCAAGTCTTAGGTCACCTTAGATCAGGAGTTATTGAGGTCAAACTGAGGTCATGTTCGAGCAAAAATGAGCAAAAAACATGCAATCTTGAAACGCTCACCAAATCTACAGTTACCAAGCAATTTCAAAGTTCTTTATATGGTCTAGTAGACAAAAAGCGGGGCTACAAAACTGTTATCTCGGATTTTCAAAATTTTGGGTTTTTGATCCCCCAAAACTCAAAAATTGATTTTTTTTTTAGAAAACTAAAAAATCCAAAAAAATCAGAATTTCGAAAAAACGGACAAAATGTGATAGTTCCTGCCCTCTTCTATATACATATCAAATTTCAGATCGATATCTTGTTTTTTTTTTTTGCCAAGTTATAGCGAAAAAACTGTTCAAAAATGATGCCGTCAAATTTTTGAACTCAATTTTTAGCGATTCTAGACCACGTAGGGCAAAACAAAGACCACCATTGAACTCCCCGTGACGAGTTGCATCGAATCGATACCCATTTTATGCAAATTATCAACTTTGAAATTTGACCTAATTTGACCTGACCTTGACCTGACCTTCACCAGAACATAATATAAACTGACCCCAAAGGCTGGCTGCCCACATAATCGTATATGACATAAAATGGACCATAATACATGCATGACATGATATTTTCATATTGTGAACCTCAGTGACCTGACCTCTGTGACCTGACCTGGTATCAGTGACCTCAAATAGCAAAATATGTGTTTGAAGAACATCTCCCCATCGATGATTTTCAATGAAATGCATTTTACTCCATTTTACAATGCATTTCTTGAAATGTCTGTAAACGGTGAAATTTCCACCTTTGACCTGACCTGTGACGTCATCGGTTTGACCTAGGTCAATAAAATTGGGTCACAAGGTAGTTCTCTGATAGGGCTATCCAGCACCGTTTGCCGCTTGTCGCTAGGTTGCGTAGTTCTCGAGATCTTAGGGGAGGGGCCAAATTGCCCCCCCCCCCCAACAGGGCGCGTTGCTCGGCAGAGCCCAACGAGGCGCGGGTTAAGGTTATGTCACCAAGTCACCTCAAGTGACCATAGGCGGCGGAACGGGAGGGCACCGGGGCACCGTGCCCCCTTTGATTTTGGCATTTTAACATTAGCCCTATGGCCGTTGCATGGAAAGAATGGGACCAAAAGTCGGCGGTGCCCCTCCCCCCTTAATTGAAGGTGTTCCGCTGCTACTGCAAGTGACCTCACCTAAACAAAAAGAAAATACTTGCCATGGCTATACCGAGTGACGGACTGCTTTGAATCTTTCAGCAATGCATAAAGGCAAAAGCATTTATAAAATGTTTAACGAATAATTTTGATGTACCTAGGTGACCTAAGGTCAGGTCAATTTTGCGACTTCTCGTTGATGAGTCGATAATGAAGAAAATTGAGAGGCGCCTTTTTTGGGGAAACGTCATTCTAAACACTCTCTAGCACCGAATTGCAAGTAAACATGACACACTGAAACGGAAATTAGCACCCGTGACCCCTTTCTATGTCTCTGAGGTCATCTTAGGTCACGAAAGGTATCTAATAGTTTTCGCTAATGCCTTTGGTATAGGCATGTTGGATAGATGAAAATACCTTGGGTGTGTTAAGGTCAACGATACAGATAGTCTGATATAAAATAGGTATCTTTTTCTGTCAGGTCATGACCTTTACCGGAGGTCAAATTTTCAAGTTGACCGTTCAAAGTATAATTACAGTAATATAGCTCATCCGAAGCAATTTCACGAGAGGCGCATAATGCCAGTAAAAGAAAGATCGCACAATGCTCAAGTCAAAAGTTTTTGGAGAAAAAAAATCCACAAAATTGCTTATTCTGGACGCTTTCCCCAACATTGTTTATGCGAGTTTTCCGTCATCAAGTCCGCTCAAATTGGGCTGGCGAGTCGAGAAAGACACTAATGGACTAGGGAGGACATGCGAATCGAATGATGTCCTTCGACCAGCTCGGGGCCCTGAGGAGCTTTCACCTGACCTTGACCCGAGGTCAACACCTTAACACGCGCAGTGGAAGGGGGGGGGGCGGATTTCGCCCACCACTCCTGTTTTTCGCCAATAACTCGCGCCGCAAACATAATATTAATGTGAAATTTCGACTACCTGTCCATAATTGAATTGCAGATCTTCTCGTGCAAGAAATAAGAAAATCAGTTCGCAACTTTTCTAGTAATAGCGGTGTAAAGTCAAACATCCTGCCGCCGCGGCGGCGCGGCGGCGCGGCGGCCGGCGCTAGCCGTTACGCGCCGCCTGAATTGTAGACTGTGCCGGGGCGGGACGGTTCCGTCTTTACATCGCGCTCCTTACCGCTGATTATATTAGATTCGCGACAAATTCGGTGAGAAGACTGAGAAATGTACAGGCAATCATATGGTCAAAGAATTTTGAAAATCGTCCGGTAACAACTTGAGTTATGAGTGTGTAAACACAAAATTGTGATTGCCGCTTTTCCCGCGTCGACCGATCCCTCTTCAGCCGGCGACATCTTACCCTTAGCAGGCTTCTAACTGCCATATTTATTGTTGGATTATCTAGAAATTCACCATACATATATGTACATACTCACAAATGTTTGTTCTTTCGTATAGTGAAAGAAAAAAGAAAATCGACCGGTAACTTTTTGAGTTATTGGCGTGTAAACGCAAAAAAGTCGCTCATATGGCAGATTTGCCCACATTTGACCTCATTTGACCTTGAGGACATTGACCTAGGGTCATGAAATTCACACACAACAGATCTCCTCATGACCCTCACCTACCCTCCAAATCTCGTCTTTCTAGCTCCAGTGGGAGCTGAGATCTTAGGGGAGGCATCATCGGCCCCCCCCCCCCCCCCGCCTTCCACTGGGCGTAGTACTCGCAACCCTTCCACTGCGCGTGTTAAACCTCGCCCCGCTGGGGGGGGGGGGCAATTTGGCCCCTGTGGTTTTTCCTGAATAGCAAGAAAACGGCGGCGCTGTGCGCCGCGAAATTTTCAGTTCCTTCCCGGGCATCAATTTGACACCTTCACACAAATTTCAAGTCTTAGGTCACCTTAAAGGAAGACTGCCACCTTCAAAAAGTTTTCTCAGATCGGCCTATGATTTATTCCCTGGACAAAACAAAATTTTATAATTCACCTGACAAAGTATCATCACGTGAATCGCGAAAAAAATTGTCGATTATCATACAATTATCAATCGGTTAATGTCTAGCGACAATGTTTACACATCACTAGACTTCAAGGTCATAAGATTATTACATTTTATTTGAAAAAGTAAGGTATTTTATGATTTACTAATATATGATTTCATAAGAAATTGGCCATGTTTCATTTATTTTGCATTTAAGTTCGTAAAACATTTAAAAATCATGGCTCATTTGGAATGGGTCTGGCCCATGTTAAACCCCATTTCTCACACTTTTTTGGAAAAAAATGAATTACTGAATATATAAGTTTAACTTTTATTTTGACACTCCAAAATTCTTCTCTGATCTCGAAACAATCAAAGTTTTGACATATATTTACCAAAAGATAAGAAAATTCATGTTTCAAAGTTATCGATAAACAGTAGAGATGTCGGTTTTCTTGGACTAAAAAAATGGCATCAAACTGAACTTTGGTCTCCGATTTCTCGCAAACGGGTTCGAATTTCGGAAAACCGACTTCAGTCTGGGACATAGGTGGCTCAGCTCTAGTGAAAACCGTTTTGTGGAAAAAAGGTGGCAGTCTACCTTTAAGTCAGGATTTATTGACGTCAAACTGATGTCATGTTCGAGCAAAAATGAGCAAAAAACATGAATTCTTGAAACGCTCACAAAAACTACAGTTATCAAGCAATTTCAAAGTTCTTTATACGATCATGTAGACAAAAAGCGGCGCTACAAAACTGTTTTATCGGATTTTCAAAATTTTTGGATTTTGCCCCCACAAAAATTCAAAAAAATTGATTTTTTAGAAAAACGCGAAAAAATTCCAAATTTTTCCCGAATATCTAAAAATTGGAATACATGTGATAGTCCCCAACCTCTTCTATCTACATACCAAATTTTAGATCGATAACTCCTTTTTTGGCCAGGTTATAGCAAAAACTGTTCAAAATTGATGACGTACTAATCAATCTTACAACATCATTGCTTACTCCATTGCCATGCACAGTGCACACACAGAAATATTGAGCGGAAAAACGGTGTAATTGAAAGTACCAAAAGGAACATTTTTTTGGTGTAAAATTACTCCGTTTTCTGCGTAAAAGAACACTTATATGTGTGTTTTGCTAGCTTCGGAGTGCTTCACTATCGTGTAGGAGAACCGCTTTCAGTGTACCTTTACCGCGGGTCTCGCGTTACATTTACGCACCAATATGTGTTTTTGGTAAAAAGTACCAAAAGGAACACTCGCGTGGTAATCGTACACAAATTCATGGCGGTAAATTTACACAAATATGACGGTTATTATAACGATTTTTTTTCTGGTAAAGCTAATGTTGGGCCCGCAAAATTTGTAACGCAAGCGACACACGGCGGGACGTTGTCGCCAGCCGCGAGCCTTAGCTAAATGCAACGAAACATTGTGATGCTCAATGCCTACCCCATGCTGCAAACACGTTTGTTTGTTTGTCGTTTATTATTAAGAATCGACATGACATCTGACGGAAATAAAAGTTAGATTAGCGTATATACCTTATGATGTATATAAGCTGATATTTCACAACGCATGGGCGCCGCTACAGGCCGCAGCCACCGCCCGTCTCCCGTCAACTGCCCGTAATTGATAAATAAAAAATATGTCATCTGTATGCACTATAACTTCACTGTGCCAAAATTATCGTTCATTTAATTAGCCATCGGCTCTCTGTTGCCTATCTGGCAAAATATTAGCATACCTATACCTAATTAACCCTAGAAAAGCATGAAAGTGCATCCATTATTTTCATAACACGACAGCAGCTCAGTTGAAAAATTACAAGCCCACCTTAGCACTCCGACAAAGCTGGATAATTTCCAGCAGCTCCTCCAATGTCGCTCCGCTTCAGATTTCCGACTCGGTCTTGATTGCAGTTATCAGACGATGACCACAATGCAGTATTTCACTTATTATTCACTTATTCACTCATTACTCAGCCTATTATCCAACTAGATAAACACCACAGCACTTTTTTATCTCACTGATGTCACAAGAATGGGCAAACTCACTCTGCGCACTGCAGCCACAACACTCCCCCGCCGGCCCCCGCGGTCCCCGGCGCACAACTGACAGATTGCGAAAATGGCGCCGCCGCCGTCAGCATTTAGCTCAAAATTTCGCTAAATTTACACGGGTTGACGTAAACGAACGGTGCTCTGGATGTGTACCGCAATTACCAGTGTGACACAACACTCATTCGCTTATGGATACACTTGCTTTGCATGAAAACATATCAGTTAGGTATTTGAACATCTGTTATGCTGTTACATTATCCTGTTTTGCGTAAAGATGCTTGTGTGGTGTAATAAAACTGCCGATGTTTGTTAGTTTACCAATAAACGTCGTATAAAAACAAACTTATTCTTGATGCCTTTACTTATTATGGCGTTGTGCGACGGATACCTTGCTTGTTTATCACGTAAATACTTAAACTAAAGATATTTTACTACGTGAAGCAGAACTTTGAAGCTATTTGAACTATTTACGAGTATATTGAACTTGACATCGCTCAATATTTCTGTGTGTGTGCGCAATTAGAAACAGAAATATATATGTATATCCCACTTTCTACCGATCACCCGAGGCCTTTGTGATTCGGATGCGAATGCAATATTCGGACATGTCTCACCACACAGACTCACAGAGCGAGTGTTGCCAGAGCGAGTGTTGCAGTGTTGCCAAAGTGCGGCCCCGGCTCTCCCCGTAACCGATCTGTGCCACTCGGAGTGTCGTGTGTGCAGGGACCGTGACGGGAACAAGGCCCGGCCTGGTGCACGTAGCACACCAACAGGTCAGTGACGGAGATCAGGCACGCTCTCTGACGGAGCAGCGGTGGCATTGCAAGTTCCGGGGCAGCCGTGCTGTCTATATTGTGAGCTGTAACCCATCGCAATGGTCAACGATGGTCAGGGGAAACCGCTCTTTTTTATTCACGTCCCAAGCTGGTGGCTACCCTCCACTATTCAGCTGATACACGGGTGGCCCCTGTTGAATGAAATATATACTTTTGATCATTTTTTTATCGCCCGTCTCGCAGGATGGGCCCAGTCGCGGCGGTGGACCAGTGCGGTGCAGTGGGTCGTAGCCATCAGTCCTACCCTACTGACTATCCTCTCATAGCTCCAAAAGGCCCAAAATGGTCGAAAGTGGCAAAAAAAAATTAACCGCAGTACTTGTCTTCAATCATTCCTTCACTCCTTTTTCTTGCGGGGCGCAAAGCCCATAGTCAATCAGGAACAAAACAGCGAAGAGTTTTGTGCCTGCCACTTGCCATGCTTTCAAGACTGCATGTGCATACCTATAACATACCTACTCTATATCCCTTTGTTGGCTGGCATGGTCCATAGTATCGTATATTTTGCTTTCCGAACAATTGCCGCCTTTCATTCTTTTGACAGGGATTGTCGTATCTGTCGAAGTATCATTGTGCGGTTGCACAAATCCCACTTCTTATTGCTCAAAGTCCGAAATTCAAAGTCGATACTATCTCAACGAACGCAATATTATGCAATCACCCGTTCAATCCACTCGGCCAAGTGGCTCGATGTTTTAGGGCCAAATGATTTCTCAAGGAACATTGCTATTGTTTTTATCTCTGATATAAACTGAGAGTAGCATTTCATGTATCAAAAGCATCACCAATATCTTCAATCGGCCGCGGCGTCTCCGCGCGTGCGCGATCCGCGATATGACGTCACACGGCGGCCGGCGGTGACGTCACGTGGGCCGGGGCAGCGCGGCTCCGGGAGAAAGGCCGCCTTTGCGACACGGCCCGAGTTCCTGTTCCCATTCGGTGGCGAGCGGACGGCGCCGCGCGGCGGAGCGACAGTGCAGGCGCGATGGCCGCCGTCTGAGTGTCCGAGTGCCGCGTGGTGTGAGTGCCCTGAGTGAGTGCGGACTGAGGTGGGGAGTACAGGATGGCACGGTGGTGCGGGAGGATGGCCGAACTGCCCGAGTGCCGCTGGAAATCCAGCCGGCACTCCTGGACACTCGTGCTCTGCTGTGGATTGGTGCTACTCCCAGGTGAGTCGCGGGCTAAGCACAGGAGTGCCACCTCTGCCTGTATTAGGACGAAATAGTCTGATCCTACATGCATGAAAAACATGTGCTCAAATGTATAACATGACCTATATTTGGCCTAAATATAGGACAATCGGGTAGCGAAAGTCGAAAATTTGAATTTGGCATTTCAAACATAGGTACACCGGTACTCAAAGTAAAGCTATCTCAAACTAGGAGCTCGACTCTTCCAACATTTATGTCACCTTCACGTCGCGGGTGAACCAAACAGCTGACCTGCCTCCATTAAGCGCACGGCCCTCATAATCGATACCTCATTACCATTTGGAGTCCGCCGCCCGTGCATAACACGGCTGTCAGTTTATCGGCTGCCTCTGAACGGCCACCATTGTTCTATCTCTGCGCCGACCCCGAGCGAGCATAGAGAGGAGAAACCTGGCCGTCCCGTCGGTCCCGGCTGAGGAGGCCGGCCGGCCGCTCCGACCTGGAGGCCGCCATCCAGCTCGCCGTACCGCTGACCCCATTACACACAGCTCGGCTCTCCGGGCTGGAGGCGGCCGAGGAGAGGCTGGACAGGCTCCGCTGGTAGTGGGTGTTACGGAGGGCTAGCGACGGCCGCGGAGAAGCTGGTCAGGCTCCACTGTTGGAGGGTGGGTGTTAGCAGGCTCCACTGGTGGTGCAGGCATTAGTGAGCGCTAGCAGCGGCCGCGGGAGAAGCTGGACAGGCTCCACTAGCCGTGATGAGTGTTAGCAGTCTCCAATGGTGGAAGTTGTAAGCGTGGAGCGTCCGGGCCGATTTCTACCTGTGATTGCACCAGTTGCTCCAACGGGGCACGGTGGGTCTTTTTTTTCTTTTTCTTTTTTCGATAATATACATTTATTACACTCAGATCATCTCATCACATTCACAGTCATCCGACATCATCCACTCCAATGATGCGCCACCAGTGGCTCATCAGTCGTTTCATCAGCTGCCTCAGCTGGCACGACGCGCAACGACAACTCCCCCCAACAGCTCACGGTGGGTCGTGTTGTCCTTCCTCAGATGGATCGCCGACAGGATATACCGGTTACCGTTTGTCAGATAACACAACTAGTGCGAGACGAATGCCGCTCTTCCGCTCGTTGAAGCAGGCAGTGATGCGTCAACTCAACTGATGTTGATTAGGGGAAATCCTCCGCTAATGAGGCGGAATAGCGCCCAACAAACCATGAAACCTACATATCGAGAGCTCAGAGTACGGAGTTCAGCTGAATTCTGCTCAGATAACCGGACTCCGGCTGGATGCAGACCTCTGGAATCGCGGTCACGTCCGGCGTCACGGTCACCGGTGCCGGCGGGGTCCGTCACGTGTGACTTTGTGAAAGTGTGCGCCGGCCTCGCGCAAACACCGTCCGTGTGCAGTGACCGGCGCGGGCGGCGGAATGACGGACTGGGCTGGTCGGTATGCCGGAATGATGTCGATGTGTTCGCCATAGCCCAGAGTGATAGGATATGAATCACTGAAATGTCTGCGATGAATAGCATGCTGAAAACTTGCTTGGATGGCTCTTTAAACTTCAGAAGACTCTATGTAGTAAGCTGTTGTGCTCATAATGACATGACTGATCAGACGGCAAATAACTCACCACCACGCAGCTGTGAGGCCGCTGAGGTGGTATGTTCCTATGCGGAGTTGCATTCCCCAAATACCTACCAACACTGCGTTGCAGTCTCCGCATAACGTCCACGGTCTAGCAACAGTCTGCAGTGCGTGATTATATCAATCGCTGGAAATTACGCAATCTTAAATGAAACTGAATGCTTCCACAACAATTAATTTTGAAACAAAAATGCCTTATCATGCCTGGATTGTTTGAACGGGCCTCTAGTCCCTTGTTTATACCTACATTGGTGCGATGCATTGTGATCACGATGCATTCAGATTGCACAGCCAGCGGAGATCTATGAAGACACCCAATGAAAAATTGCTAATAATAAGGCCATGGTCCATGTATCTGCAGTGCCCCAGCCACTTTCACGGTTGATCTGAACCGGTTGGTCCAGTTAGCTGACCCAGGCGAACTCGACAGGAGAAACTCAATCGCTATGGCAATGTTTTCTGGGTAAGTCTGTTTCTAATTTGGTCCATGGTGCTTCAGTTCCGTTGGGAGCAAACGGCTCCTTTTACGGATTTCCAGCAGAAGTGTTTCTACAGAATGAGTTCTGCTCCTGACTGTCATTCGTGACACGTCTGTTGCATAGGTCTTAATCAAGACAAAGCGGCATCCGTACCGCACCCGGTGACTGCCCCACTCCTGCAGTGAGGTCCTGTACTCGCCCACATACCCAGTGACTGCCTCACTCCTGCAGTGACGTCCTGTGTTTGTACCCCACTCCTGCAGTGAGGTCCTGTGTCCGTACACACGCGCCCACAGCCGGTGTGGCGGCGCCGGCGGCGTCATCCGTCACCGATGAGGGATGACTCAGTGCGCCGGCGGCCGCCAGCCGGTGACCGAGTTTCGGCCGGGCGACGTCCGCCGCCGGCCGACCGATGGTGTGTATTGGTCGCACCATAATTCGGGCGGCGGCCGCCGGCAACAGAAAACAGTGGGCCAGCCGGTTGTGTATTGGATTTTCTTGTTAGTGGGAATGGAGCTGACTACGGGTGTGGTACCAAAACCGGACCATGTGACGTGGGATTAACGTTCTCTGGTTTTCACTATTCGTTGACCAACTAATCGGTCGAACTCAATTCGTCATCCATCCATATATATAAATATAACGATTTTAAAAGCAGATTTTTTAGAGCTTTCATCATATTAGGGCACATTATCGTCAACAGCATTCCATTTTCCCCAGCTTTCAAACTGAATTAATGGCTTCCCTCAGGACCCCGGTATTTTGGCCACATTTTAGCTCTGTAATGCCCTCCGATTCCCGATGACCAGCCCTGCAGCTGCTCCTTTAGATGCCACCCCACCACGTCGGTAGTGAGCCACGTCGCCCTGTTCTGCGGGTCGGGCCACATCAGCCGCACAAAGCCATGTGAAAGTAGCTGCCGAATACCATTGTAGCAGCCAGGCGTGTCCGCCGCCGACTCGGCGCCGTGGCGGCGTCTGTATGCTCTGTCTTGTACAGTAGAGTAAGGAAACTATGGTTCATCCGCACTCAGGGCAGGATCGGATCGGCCGAAACCCAGATGTAGTCTCGCTTCAGGAACGAGAGACGGAAAATCTATCTCGGTTTCTTGCTCTCCCTCCCACACGTTCAGTGTGAATTGCTCTGAGCCACTTCACAGAGGAAATTTCTGTGTTCGTGTGAGTGTTCGGCGGGCGTACGACCACGGCTTTCACGGTGGTTTGAACAGGATGCGTCCCCCGATCACGCTATGCTGTGGTTATCGGTGACACTGAATGGTACCTTTCTCAGACGTGTGTGTGTTATTTCCAAAAGTCGAGTTCAACTTTACTCCACACGGCAGCGCTACAGGCTGCAGGGAGGTCTTTTACCGCTGGCGTTGGCACGATATATGTAAGTGGGCGTCTTGTTTGTCTCGCTCGCGCCACCCCACGCCGCACGCGCTGTCAGCTGAATAGTTATGATCCGCATTCCAGTAGAAATAAGGCGCACAAACAGCCCGAGAGAGGTCACGGCCGAAACAAAGGGACGCACTGCATGACTTTTTCCTGCCTTCTAATGACGTGTCGTTTTTTGGCTTGTATTTTTTGCTACAAACGAGCTGTTCTATTGACCTTTGCACTGCCTGCTTGACCTACGGTCGACAACCCTGGCAGCCGTTTCGGTCTGCTGTTCACTCACACATTCCGTCGAGTATCCACCTTTCCGCCGGGATTGCTCCTCGCTGTTATCTACACGGGCTGGCAAACACCGTCCCGTGAGCGGTGCGCTCCTGTTGTTTTCCTCAGGTGGGACGGCAGGGTGCCGAGCTGGGTCGAGCTCCAGGTGCAGCGGATAATTACCGGTCCCGGGCCGGCGTGGTGCCCGGGCCGGCTTTTGTCCCGCGCCGTCTGCTCCCCTATAGGGGCAGGATGTAGGTCTCCGGGATTAGACTGGAGAGCGTTCCCCTCGAGGACGGGCAGTGGTCCGGATTCGGCGGTGAATTACCCCGCTGAATGTGGGCCACATGGGGAAGGGAACGGCAAGGGGTGAGTTTCAAGGTCGGCGTTCCGAGGACCGGAGGTGCTGAAAATATGTAACATTCAGCGAACGATGCTGCGACCATACACAAGACCGCTCAATATGAGAGCTTTGAGTTTTGAGTATGCATTATACAAATTAACCAGCTTTGAAAATGAAAATAACCATTGCAGTAGCAATGAAAGTTTTGCGCTTACGTTGCAGCATATCGGAATGTTATGGGTTGCTATTGAGCGGAAACGCTGTCCCAAATGGATTTTACGTTGATCTCTCACACACTTTTCTCACACCATAGCACGCTGATTTCATTTTGACTCATCCAGTCCCTAGTATCACTATACGGGATACAACTGTTCCCATCCCTCAGCACTGCAGCCCTTGCCGCAGCCCGTGTCACGGGCTCCAGGTCACGTCCGCTCCAGTCAGAGGTCAGAGCGACTCTCCGAGGTCAGGATATCGGCCGGACTCGTGACCCGGCGGCGGCGGAACGGCCGGAGAAAGTCGAGCTCGCGAATCAGTCGTGCGTCAAACGGTGTTTGCACAGGGTTCACCAGAATGGGAGATCTCCCGATAAGTGAGACACACTGTGAATGTCATGTTTTCTGGGTGCAGCATCTGTGACAGAACACGAGCAGTGCTGCTTTGTTGTGGGCAGATGATGTTGTTCACCATGACACGAATATGGATCGCTCATCATTTCATGAATGCCGCGCGCGTCTTACTTTGGGTATACGAGTATATGCTACCGCTTGGTTATTTCAGCGGTACGTGCGATCTATAAAAGTATGTCTTTTTCCATTTTTCCGGGCCACCAAGGCTCAGTAAACAAAAAATACTCATTACTGTTCCATGCTCATAAGTTTCGATGATCCTTAATGGCCGATAATAAATGGCCGCTCCGTCCAGTATAACGAGCTCTGCCTTAAAGTAAACATACATCTCGGTGATTACCGACTAGTCATATATGTACCTGTTCCGCCGCCGCCGCTGCGTTTTTGAGCTATCACCATGGGCGGAGCTTGTGACCTCTAAGCATATGGTAGCCCTCCCGACTGATAACAGTGGTGCTGTGTGACCTCCATTAGACCGATGGCATATCTGACACCATCTGGGGACTTTCTTTGGTCTCGTTTCACCAACATTCATGATATAGGAGATGATAGTAGAGATAGTGCCAAGCCACTTTTCTGCTTCCTTTGTTGGCTGTATAGTATGCTTGGAATAAAGATGGTTGATGGATGTTTTTGTTGAGTCACGTTACGGACATACCAGCAATAAGAACCAAGTCCTCATTGTTAAGTAGCACTTCATTTCGAGCAGAATGGAGGGCTTGATAAAGAACTTCTAGACTTAACTGCAAGCTACAGACAATTAGGCTGGAGACTTCCAGTTTGCGGTTAACTCGCGTTTATTTTGGTGGCTAACTTCCTTACACGCGTGTAGCTGCCCACCAACTTTTACCCGGGGACTTCCATCCGCGGTTAACTGGTGGGTAGCTACACGCGTGTAAATATTTAAATGCCGACTTACACGCCAGTTTAAAGGGCTTCCCGATCAGCTGATCGGGATGCGGCGATCAGCTGGTCCAATGAACAAGTGCGAAATTCCGTTATTTATGGGACCGGTGGCCCCCAATCAGCGTTTTTGCACATGCAATGAGTACAGCCGTAACAATGGGATGTGGTGATGCATTAACCTAACCAGAACAGCGTTTGAAGCCGTGCCAATCAGCATCAGTAATGCTAATCGCCTTGTGTTATTTCACTCTGTATGGCCGACCGCCAGTCTACTGCATGATCTTGCAACAGCCGTATCTCAGATTACTCGTCTGCCCTCGTCGGTTCGTCTCCGTCACCCCCCGTCCTCACCCCCGCCCCGTCACTTCACCGGTGAGGCGTCGTCGGTGTCCAATGCATTGCCACACAAAGGACGATTATCACCGAGTGATCAGTTCAGTGGCGGATCCAGGGGGGGGGGCTGCGGGGGCTGGCAGCCCCCACCCAAGGAAAACTGGCGCCACTGCGCCGAAGGCGCAGTGGCGCCAATTTTCAATTCGCAACTCATCGGAGTGCCGCATACTAGGACTAGGATGCAAAAATCAGTCGAATACGTCGTTTCAGTACGCTCCGCACCGATATTTCCAATCGTGTGGTGTTACTGTACATACTGATCCTGGGCGCCTCTTGTCAGGGCCACTGGGCGCCAATATTTCAGCGCCAATACGATGCGACTATGGCGCCTATCCGGGGCGTGGCGCCCAATTATGACCTGCAGCCCCTCCCCAGTGAAAATCCTGGATCCGCCACTGGATCAGTTTAATATGTGCGTGTCGCGGGGGTGGCTGACGTTCCAACGGCGCAGGATCCGGTCCACCACCAGTGCCCATTTGCTGCCGTTTAAACCGCTAATGGTTCTTTTTGGCCGTCCTTTTCATATCTCTCCAGAGCTGTGTCAGCTGTTTCTAGTCCCATTTTTCTTCTGACTAGAGGTGGCAAAATGTGGACCCGAGGACCCGGTCCAAAGAACCAGTCTGGACCCATATGGGTCCAGACCGGTTCCTGGAAATTTTCTGACGGGTCCAACCGGGTCCTACCATAAACTATACATCTTGCACACTACACATTATTGCAAAATATGAAGTGAATTAAGTGAATGTTTCTTTGCACACAGTAGCTCATGAGTATTCCCCATTGGAAATAGGCTGTTTTACATGATGCAGCTGCCAACTAATGATACCTACAAGTAGTTTGTATTAATTGACTTTTGGGAAACGGGTCCAACTGGTTCCGATTCCAACTAAGACCGGGTCCGACTGGTTCCAGAAATGTCCAACCGGGTCTGGTTCGAGTCTGGTTCCCAAAATTTTCATCTTTTGCCACCTCTACTTCTGACCTTGCATTACAGGCTGTAACAATGTTCTTCCAAGACCGTTTTCGTTCTTCATTACTCCTTCCATCGTGTCGCTTATTTTTGATGACTTTTACTTCAGTCTTCATGACATCGGCTAACAAATGCATGTCTCTACTACTGAAATTTCTGCTCCTCTTCTTCCTGTCCATGGTTGTTGACCGGACACTCGTATTGCTTCCACTGAGCTGGTCCTCGCCCCACTGACACGTAACGCGAAGTGCGACGACAGGGGCCCGACACTAGCCGGCTGGCTCGACGATCACATTATTTCGGATGCGATACGAATCCCATCTCACTATCCCGAAGATTACGAAATAGCAGCTGGTGGCAAGGAGATAGGTGCGATGGAAATAGACTAATACCTCCGTATTTGAAAATTTGAGTCCTACATCCTCAATTCTGTCAACTCAAATATTGCTCTGATTACTCATGTATGACTTGTTGAAAACATCTGGATACTTGCAGTGATGAAATACGTAATTTGTAACCCCTCAACAAGCACAGAGGCCAGTTTAACCAACAGAAAAATAGCCGCCTGGCAGAATTTTTTGCCTAAAGACCGTTTCACATACGGAGTGGAAACGCGATAAGCACGTAAGCGGATAGGGCTTTACCGCTCTCGATCCGTATGTGAATCGGCCTTTAGGCGAAAAATTCCGCCAGGCGGCTATTTTTCTGTTGGTAAAACTGGCCTCAGTACTATGAAAAGGTGACCTCAAATTCGTCTAATCTTAGCAGCCGAACGGCTAGGCCGAACTGGCTGAAAAAGCCTGAACTAGATGATTGCACTATTGTCTATCACTTGCACTTAAAATTTGCACAGAAATAAACTTTTAAAACCCCCTAAGGACCAAAAAAAGCACCACCGAAAAGATACCCGCGAACTTAATACATGGGGTGGCTCGCGTGTAAGTTCGGTCGCTAACTTAGCGAACAAACTATTTACCCGCAGATGGAAGTCTCCGGGCAAAGTTACCCGCCGACTTAAACGCGAGATAAACGCCAACTTACCCGCAAACCACTTACACGCGACTTACCCGCGTGTGGAAGTCTCCAGCCGTCGAAGGTTTTCAGTCTAACCGAACACATTGTGTTGGCTTTTAGTCTCTCAGGACGGCAGAGAAAGTTCATCTAGGTGATATAAAATGTATAGTTTCCACCCACCATCAATGGGACGGAAACTAGCCGTGAAAGGCAATTACTGAATGAGGCGGCAGTATGGCCTGGGCGACGGGCGTACTCGATTGGCTGGAGCCTGGACACTGTGAGATTAGCTGGAGAAATTCACAAAATCGGCAGTATGATTAGGCTTAGTGACCAGCTGCACCACCCACTGGGCTATTTGTTCAGCGAAGCGCGAAAAGAAAGATAAATTTGATTTATAAATATCGCCATTGTGAATATCGATCTTTGTTCTTTGAGCTTGACCACACGATTTGGCTGTGTTGGCTAAATTGCAGACTAGTTTTTCCAGCATCAGTATCTAGCATCAGCTTAGACAGCTGTTTAGTTTTATACAATAAGAGGGGCTAGGGGAAGTTGGGGCAATGCCGGAGTTGGGGCAAAGTCGAAATTCGAGATATTTCTAAAACCGTACGACTGGATGCCACGTCTCAGTGATGCTCTGAAGCTTAAGTGACTACAATTATCGCATGTTTGTTACGAGTCGTCATTTGGAATACTTCGGCTGTGAGGGCGCCAAAAGCGTTTTCAAGGTACGTTTCCCTTGTACTACATGCGCCTTTGAAGCTGCATTTCTTACTCATTATGCTACCGTTTGTCTGGCCAATTCGGTCAAGTAATCTTCAGCATGTCTTTGCATAAGTGTGCTGCCTATTTGAAATTTATACAGCACGTTTAAAAGTTATGGGCCTCCTAATGAAAGTATGGCTGGCTGGGGTAATGCCGAAAACGTGCAATTACGCACGTTAAAGCACGCTACGTGGACTTTACTGCAGTAGAATAGCAACGCGTATTTTTAGTCAAACAAATTACACTTTCAGCCGGCACAACGGCCTGTTACCTATAAGGAATGATTTACCTGGCATTTTCTTATTATATCACACAATTATAACTTCCAGTGTGCACCAAGCGTCCTCAAGCTCTTAAAACGCGTGTCAGCTTTGATGAATTTTGGATAAAGTTTGAGATAAATTGGCAAAACATCAATGTCGGCATTCCTCGTAGATCATTTATCCCATTTTCGGCTTTCCCCGCAGTCCGGGGCAACGCCGAAAAAGTCAGTTCTTTGATATTTTTAGTTTTTGCGCTTAACGGTATGCGAATTCATCAAATGCGCCTGGTATGTTTGAAAGGCAAAAGACTGGCCTCTCGAATGACGCCAACAAGAATAGCTTATGTTGTCTACCTTGCGTGCTACGGGCGTCAGAAAAAAAGTATTCGGCGTTCCCCCAACTTCCCCTACATTTTTGTCCGACTGGCTACTCTTACTGGTCCTTTTCCGGAGAGAAACCTCACTGAGCTTGTCACCGTCTTTGCTACCGGTTTTGTCTCCCCTTCCCATCCCGACCGGTTGATCCGGCTACTCCACTCCACGGAGGTGTGCCGTGTTCCGTGATCCACCGCACCGAAAACTGAGCGGCGGCGGTACCGCTGGTCGCTGGGTCAACGGGTCACACCCACACCGAGCCGGGACAGCTCGGACCAGGGCAGAGCGCTTATGAATGAACCATGAAGCACCGCTAGCCCTCGCGGGCCCGGGGGGGGCGTTTTTCGCCCCCCCCTGGCGAATATTTGCGATAACTCTCGAACGCTTAGGGATAGGAAGGCGAAACTTTCAGTACCTTTTCTCCCATCAATTTGACATCTTCTGAAGTAAAAGATTTGGACCTAGCCCCCTTGATGACGTCACAAGGTCCATTTTCCTAGACCCCTGCACGGCAAAAATCGGCGTCACAGACGCAAACTTCAAATAGCTGCTAAAAATAGAGTTTTAGAGATAAAGACAAATTACGAGCACGGCTGTGTAGCGTTTGACCTAGAGAAAAATAGAAAAATAGTTTTGGTGACCTGAGGTCAGAGGTCAGGTCAACGACCCCGAAATGTGGTTTTAGTTTTTCGCAAATAACTTCGACAAAAATGGTCCTAGAGCTTCGGCAGTGGTACCATCGCATTCGCCTTGTCAAGCCGCGTCGAATGATATATATTTTGTTCGGAAAAGGTCAAGTTTCATGTTGACCTCATGTGACCTCGAATGACCTCTGGTTGACCTTGACACATGAAAGGTCGTTTATGATGGATTTGTACCCGCTGATCACGAATCTGGCATCTATTTTCCTCTAAGCCTTCATTTAGAGCTTCCGGATGGCAAAATTGTCTTATTTATTATTACTAACTTGAATCAGTGAAATAGCCTCTAGCAGGGATACTCTTCTGTGACCTTGACCTTTGAGCAGCCTTGTATCGTAAGATGAACCACAAATAGGGAACTGATAAGCCTCAAAACATTTCAAAACATCTTGGAAGTTAGCACGCAAGATGTGCGAAAAAGTGCCAAGTTTGAGGTCAATTTTGAGCGTGACCTTGACCTTGACCTTTGATTTGGAGCACATTTTCAGAATCCTCAGATTCTCTTCTTTTGTTTGACACCCAATTTTGCCGGTTTGATGCAGCCTGCCGTCCTCTAGAAGGCTTACTTTGAGATCACTACACATGTGCTGGTTTTAGCCTTTGACCTTGACCTCTGACCTTGAAAATTGACCTGAGGTCAAAAATTTTAGGTGCATTAGAATCGTCTCGTAAGGACCTTTCGTTTGGTATCGCTTGTGTTTCCGTAGCTCCCTTATTTACGGAGTTAGACTGGGGGGGCGAAAAACGCCCCCCCCCCGGGCTGCGGTGGTTGGGATTACCCCCCGGGCCCGGCCGGGCTAGGCGCCGGCCAGTGTCATCGCTGACCTACCGCGGCGGCGGAAACAATCGGGCAGAGAGGCTGGTTCTCAGAGACAATAGACTTGCAAGGATCGGGGAAGGGAGGCTAGTTCTTTGAGTTAACCCGCGCCCTGCTGGGGGGGGGGGTGTTTGAACACCCCCCCTTGTGGTTTTTCGCGAATATCTCAAAAACGGCGGCGCGGAGCGCCGCCGTTTTTGGTACACCTTATCATACATCAATTCTACACATGTTGTAAAAATTTCAGACCAAGGTCATTTAAGGTCAGGTCACCAGGTCACTTGAAGTGACCTCACCTCATAAAAAGTTTCAATGTCTGTCATAGCTACACCGAGTGACCGATCGCTTTGAAACTTTCAGCGATTGCTAAGAGCAATAGCATGTACAAAATGTATATCTCAGAATTTTGATATCGATGACCTAAGGTCAGGTCAATTTTGCGACCTCCCCATTATAAGTCAATGGGAGAAAATTGAAATGCGCCTCTTTTGGATGAAAGACATTATAAACACTCCCAAACACCGAATTACAAGTGGTTTAGACACACTGAGCTTGAAAATGGTGTCCGTGACCCTTGTTTATGCCCTGAGGTCATCTTAGGTCACGAATGGTATCTAACAGTTTTTCGCAAATAACTTTTGATAGAGGCATGCTAGAGCGATGAAAACGCCTTAAATGTGTTCAGCTCGACGATACGGATCGACTGATATGCAACATGACCCTTTCCGGTCAGGTCATGACCTTGACCTGAGGTCAAATTTTCAAGTTGACCTTTTAAGGTCAAGTCATAGTTCATTCGATGCGTCTTGACGAGAGGAACACGATGCCGGTAAAAGTAAGCTCGTACAAGGCTTGGGTCAAAAGTTATTGCAGAAAAACTGTTTTTGAAAAAATCGGCTATTTTGGCAGTTTTTGCCCCCTGCAGGCAAAACCGTTGACGTTAGGTCAAATCTGAGAGAATTACTCAGAAAGGGCGTTAATAGGGCTATCGAATGCGCTTTTCCGCGGCGCTGTAGCTCTATTGGTTCCCGAGTTATGCGTTGGCTTCTTGGAAATTTTCGACATTTGACCTGGAAATCGGCGAAATTTTGCCTTCAATGACCTCTGGTGACCTGACCTTTGACCTGACCAAAAAAATGACCGAAGTGATTTCGTCATTATTTTTTACGCTCTTTCGAACGCCGCCTTCCGCGTATCGCTACGTGGCCCAGGAGCCGAGTTACAAGGGGGGGTGTTCAAACACCCCCCCCCCAGCAGGGCGTGGAAATCCAGGACCCCCAGCAGGGCGCGGGTTAATAGACTCTGTAAACATCAAATTATATGGGCAGAGGGTCTGGCTCTGAGACAATGCACTTTGGAAGTATCACAGGGCTGGAATAAGGGTATAGATGCTAGTTCTGAGAGACACTACAGACCTTGGGAACGCTGTTCTGCGAGACACCAGTCCTGCAGACCTTGGAAACGCTGCAGAATCAGGACGGAGTGCACTGAAAAAAATTTTTACTCACTTTTCTGAGTAATGACTGAGTTGCCATTTTGTCCAATGGTAAAACTCACTCTAAATCCGCGTACTCAGGTAAAACTCAGGGCGGAACGCAGGTAAGACTCGGGCAAAACTCATTGCAAGTGAGTAGCATGTGAGTAACAAAGTGAGTTGCCATTTTGTCCGATGGTAAAACTCAGATAAAACTCAGTAAGTACTCATGCGTAACTCATGTCCTACTCAGACAACTCAGGCCAAACTCAGGTATTAGTAAGTCATTACTCATGAAAAACTAGGAAGTAACTCACATGTAACTCAGCTGGTACTAATGTATAACTCAGGTAGTAGTACGGCCATAACTCAGTTGGAACTCATCGGTTATTCAGTGAAAACTAGGGCTGTACTCAGGACGTACTCACGTCGATAACTCATACGATACTCGGGTGTTACTCAGGCGCCGCCTGAAACGGCTGATCTGATTCGTTTTATATTGGCTCAAGCCAATGTATAGGCTCGCCGCCCATGATAACAGCTGCCGCATCAGCATTATGCAATATGCATGCATGATGCTGATACAACAGCCACTACCAGGCAGCTAGTCTATATATTGGGATTGGCCAATATATAACGAATCATTGCCCAAAACCAGCATACATATCTGTATTATACCATGCCCGACCAACGTCTAGTCTTGCACTATTCGCCCCAGCCCTTACAAGAAATACATGTTTGTAGAAACGGTCGCATTGCGCTGTATTTAAATTCTGACACACGCCAAACTGCGTCGGGGGGGGGGGGGGGGGATCGACTCCACGTCAGCTCAGCTTCACTCTTTTGCCAGCTTCTCGACCTCAGTCTTCGCGGCTACAGGTGGCTGGCGCTCAGCATTGAATGGTGTGTGGAGCACATGGATACACACAAACCACAGCGTGTTTCGCACTTTGTGCGCCGTTTGTTGACTGAGCACAAAGTGCGCCGTCGCCCACAGCAAAAGACTCCCTTCCAAACCATGGATCCCCACAAGACTTCCGTTCGCTCCACGATGAGGCGGCACCGTTCGTTTTCTTCGGACTTGTTATGATAGGGGTGATCCAAATTTTCGTCACCCGTGTACGCCACCACTGACGCCTTCTCCGCCAAGATGCAGAGGAGGCTCAATGGGCCGTTCCCTGAAAACACAATAAAAAAGTCAGATTTTCTTTTGCCAGTAAGAGAAACGGAAGTTATAGGGCATGCAAGGTGATTGAAATATCAAAAGTTATCAAGTTACTTCAGCTCAAAATTAATGTTAAACCGCGCCGTGCTGGTGCTCTGAGTTTACCGTGATGTACTGGGGGGAGGGGGTCGTCTTCACGTCCCCTCTTCTAACTCGGCTGTTGGGGTTGGGCCACGTATAGCGACACGCCGTAAGCGGCTTTCGAAAAAGCATTAAAGATATTTAAGGAAATACTTGGGTAATTTTAAGGTCAAGTCAAGTCAAGCCAAGTCTTGGGTAAGTCAAGTCAAGTCAAGCCAGGTCACCAGAGGTCAGGAAAGGCCAAATTTTGCTTATTTCAATATTTTCGAAAAACTGGTGCTTAACTCGGAACCAAAAGAGCTGCCCGCGGAAAAATGCAGTCAAAAGCCCTTTCGACTTTTTTTTTTTGCTGGCGTTTGATCTCAGATTTGACCTCAGGTCAACAATTAAGCCTCCAGAGAGCAAAAACTCTAAAAAAGCCGTTTTTACCAAAATGTTTTCTGTAATACTTTCCACTCAAGAGTCACGACATTTATTTTGCCGTTAGCATAGTGTTCCTCTCGTCGGGACGAATAAACTATAATTAGACCTTGAAAGGCCATATTTAAAACTTGACCTTAGGTTGACCTAACCAGGTCATGTTGCATATCAGTCGATCCAAACCGTCAAGCTGAACACATATGAGGTGTTTTATTGCACTAGCAAATATATTTTATACATGCCAGGGGCGGATCCAGAAAATCTCCAAGGGAGGGGCCATTAGAAACCAGGAGGCCCCCCCATAATCCCACCTGTTGGAGGCCCCATCTTCCCACTTGTTGGGCCCCCCCCAAAAAAACTGCGTCTATTGAGCTTATCTAGCTGTTCAGGCAACATCTCAACATCTGTGCAGGCTTGGAGGCCCTCTGTGCAGGTTAGGAGGCCCTGTAAAAGTGGTCATCTCTGTGAGTATAAGAGACCTCCAAGTTATGAAAAGCTTTCCAATCTTCTAACAGAGAAGTCTTCTCAGCTAGTCTTCTAAGAAATAACTAAGTGGGTAGGTTAAAAAAAAACTCATCGGATTTCGGCTACTTTATTTTCAGGAGGCCCCCTTTTCAGCTTTTTAACTTTTTAACTTTTTATTTTATTTTTGAAAAAAAAAATCGACCAAGGGGGGGGCCATGGCCCCCATGGCCCCCCCTTGTATCCGCGCCTGATACATGCCGTAAGGTTGATACTTGACACATGGTAATGGGACAGTATCAAAAACGCTATACAATGAAATCCGTTCGATATTTTTTTGACATTTTACCTCAAACTGGTGTGAAATCGAGCGGTGAATTCCCTGAGCGAAAATGACAAAAATATCGAACGGTTTCCATGGCACGTTGCGAACGGTGCGATCGTCAGCGACCATTGAAATTTTTCCGATGTTAAGTCATTTGACGTGACCTGACCTTGAACGACTTGGGTCTAAAATTTCTTCATATGCAGAAACAAATGTATGAGCACAGAGCAGGTGTGCCGAAAATGGTGGCGCTGCGCGCCGCCGTTCTTAGATATTCGCGAAAAACCTGAGGGGGCGGGGTGGGGGGCGTAAAACGCCACCCAGCACAGCGCGGGTCAAGGTCGGATGGTCACCTTAACAGTCGGGTTTTAGTCTCGTAAAACACTTCCATGGGCGTCCAATATTAAAATCAGCTTGAAACAATCACATAAAATGTGTTATACTTAACAGTAATGGAAATAAGTATTTCACGTCCAAACGCGTCTCGCCGCGGTATCTAATAATCTAATATGTAAGGAAGGTTGAAAATGCTCGCTGAAATCGAATAGTGTACGAAAATATGTGTGTAGGCATTAAAAAAAAAAACAGTCGGAAAAAATAATAACAGTGGAAAAATAATAAGCACAAACGAGACAAAAGAATCTTAAACGGTTCAGCGAGCGGAATTAAGACCATGGGCTCCACCACCGGGGGGGGGGGGGAGGGTACGGGGGACGTGTCCCCCAATATTTTACATTTTTAACATTGTGCCTATGGATGCTGCATGGAAAGAATCGACTTCAAACAACCTTCGCCCCCCCCCCCCCCCCAAAAAAAAAAAAAAAACATCGGGTCGTGACGGAGTTCTTGTTTAAAGAAGTAAAAAGGGTCAAATGAACGTTCTTTTAGGATAAGGACAACATTATCCCACAAACATGTTTTTTTTAACCCTCGCATGTGTAGGGGGGGTCGGATGGACCCCCTTTCCCCATGGTTTTTCGCGAATAACTCGCGTAAAAAGCGGCTGATCGCGACGAAACTTTCAGTACCATCGCATTGATCAATTTTACACCTACCCTGAAACTTTCATGACCCTGACCCAAATGACCTTTGACCTGTGACCTCTTTTCCGAGACCATGTTTGGCCGGAATCGCGATTCGGCGTACGTCGGCTCGCATTAGCCGCGCGTTTGCAAGCTTTTCGTGGTTTCAAACGTTCAAACATGTGATTTGATGTTGCTCCCATGCATTAGGGTGGCTGTCAAGGTCACCTGAAGGTCAGGTCAGGTCATTGACCTTTGGTGACCTCGGGTGACCTCGGTTCACTTTTTCGAGTTTTACATGTTTCTAGGCTAGTTTTTGGAGCTGAATTCGAATTTAACAACCATTTGAACATTTACGAAGTAGTTTTGGTGCCTTCGTAACATGTTACGAAGCTGTCAGAGGCGGTTGACACGTACTACGAATACCCGTCACGACGCCTACTGATTGACCTGACCTGACCTGACCCGACCTGGTCTAAATGCTTAAAGACATCATTTGTGATCAAAACTAACACGATATTCGTGATCAGTACCCCGAAAAACCCCCTTAGCAGCCACATTTTACGACTTTCTAATAGGTCCCGATTTTCCCGACTTTGGGTCATTGACCTGACCTGGAAGGTCAACCAATGACCTAGGACCTTAAAATTGGGTATCATCGGCTTCCTCTCGTCACGGGCAACACGCTCGTTTTTTCCGCGAAGCTCTAGCTCGATCAGGGACCAAACGGCAAGGGGGGGTCCAACCGACCCCCCCCTACACATTAGAAGCTGGAAAACGCCGCACACATGCAAGGGTTAAATTTGAATATAACATAACTCACCTCTTCTTTCTCGAACTATGCCGGGTAGGTATCCCTCAGTTTCTCGATCGATCTGCTCCGCCGTTCACGGTTGGCACCGACCTCCTGACGCCGGCGGGGAATGTCTGCTGGTCCATCAGTTCACCTCCCTGTTCTCCGCGGCGCATGCGATTGATAAAAGCTTCATCGACAATCACCGAGCTCTTCACAGATAACTTACCCGTCCCATCCTTCGCTGCACGCCTTCCCCGCTCCTGCACTCTCCCGCACAATTTCACAATAGCCTCAACAATTCAACGTGAACTACGCGAGTCACCGCGCCACAACGGACTGAAGCGCGCGCCGCGGTTTTCGAACGCAACGGCTATAATACTCATCACGCGAACTCACGCATCACGCAGGAAACTCACCCTGCCGCGCATGCGCGCATCTTCAAGCCGGGGGTACCTCACGCACAACTGCACGTGAATTCGCGAGAACTCATGCATTGCGCAGGAAACTAGATTTGCCCGATTTGCCCAAGCAAAACTCATTTCCGACTCAGTTCGAATTCACGAAACTAAGCACTCAGAACTCACGCATAACGAAGTCACCCTGGTGATGTGAGTTAGATCAGCCAATAAGTGAGCACCACTATCGTATTCACTGAGTTTCTTCATGAGTTATTACTGAGTAATGCCTGGCCTGAGTAAAAAATTTTTTCAGTGTGGCGAGCCGCTGGTTCTAAGAGACAATCGACTCTAAAAGGATCGGGGCAGAAAGGCAGATCGGCTGGTTCTGGGAGGCAACAGTTTATTGGAGGATTAGGGCAGAGATACGAGCTGCTGGTTTGGAGAGAACATCGGACACACTTTCTCATTCATCGAATTCCCATGTGAAACAGCTAGAGAGCTGATGTTCCCATATTCTTCACAGCAATCTGGACAGCACCCAAATCAGACCATCTAACAAGCATTATCGAGAAACCGTGGCTGTTTTAGACCGCTCTCCCGAGTCGCTATCGCCTCCACACGCGACAGCGAGGCGCCTGGGGCAGCGTTTTCTTATGCGTCGGACCGGAAAGCAGGGATCTGTCGCTGGAAGTATCATTAAATGCCGAGCTCTGACATGCAACACATCTTCAGTTCTGGGTGAGAGTCTATAGCATCACGCAATGTGGCTAATTACTCTTCTGAGGAGCTGGTATTACGCCAGAGTTACAGTTCGTGTTTGATACAGGGCTTTCATATACTTCCGTAAACAGCACATGCTCCGCGCCGAATGGCATTTTCTGCGCACGAAAGGAACATTCATTTCCAACAACACACACTTAGCTTGTATCATTCATTCATCTATAAATGAGGCACGTTAATCAGAGCACCATTATTCATCTTCCCCGCTAATGGCTCCTAACGAGAATGAGCTCGATCACATATGTCAGCGGCCTCGGATGATTGGTAAGACGGATCGATTTCGTCACTATTATGTATAAAACAGCGAATTGCGTCGATGACAACCACCTTCTGCTACGACTGAAGGCCCAGGTTTTGCCGCATTTCATCACTGACTCCATCCGGTCCGGCGGTCAGCTGATATTCAGTGACCAGCTGACCGCTGCCCTTCCCCTCGCCCCACCCCACCCTCCCCACCGGCCGCCCGGCGTCCGGCGCCCGCCAGCCTCGGCCGTCCGCAGTCCGCACTGCCAGCCGCCAGCCTCGGCTCCCCGTTTCTGAGTCACGCTGCATGACCCAGAAAGCGTCCCTGCCCGACTCGCCGGCCGAGCGCCGCAGGAAGCGACCGGTCCGTCTCGCCAGTGAAAGTTGGCGCGGGCGGACGGGTGCGTCGGCGAACCCTCCCCCTCCCCTACCCTCCCCTCCGAGAGTGCCCTCCCTTCCCCACATCAGCTGTTATAGGATAGAGGTGAGCATTGAAGTTACGTGGGCCGTGGATGTCAGTGGTTTCATCAGTGACGCAGCAGGGCTGAGATGATGATGTTTGAAGCACGGATATGATCCTCATAGGATATTTACCGGTGATTTAGACATGTAACGCGCGGAAATGTCTATGACGACGGGAAGCATGAACGCCGGTGTCTGCAAAATGATACCATAGAACCTAGACACACCGTGCCAGGGCGTTAGGAGTACGCAGGGTTGAGGTGAAAGTGGCAACGTGAATAACGAACCACATGATGCCTATAGTGCTATGGGTATTGTGCCCGACATTAAACATAAGCCATTTAATTACATCAATTATTCTCAATAAACCGAGCTGTCGCAAGAAGCGCAATGAATATGGCGAATTCGTAAATATTCTTCTCTGCATGTATGTACAGCTGCTATGGATAAAATAGACACAAGAAACAATAGGTATACTATTTTATTTGCAGCATACATCAAGGCAGCCCGTGAGTCCGTTACCAGGCGCGCGATGACCGATGGGAGCTCGGCGGCTGCGAACTCCTCTGATGGCACGCAGTCTGGCTCTCTGTCTGCGCAATGCCCAGGGAGCCGTGGCAGACCCCTGCGCGGCTGTGCGCCAAATGGTCCGGTGTCGAAACCGTGCCGGATAAAGGCTTTGTTCTGACACCGTGAATCAGATACGGTGGCTATATCTCAGGCCAACAGCCTCTGTGACGGACAGCGGACGTGGACCGAGAGTCACAGATTGTGACGGTGGTCTCAGGTCTGTGACGGTGGTCAACCGCCTCAGGGTCAGCCACCCCCAGCACGTGGGTGGCTCCTGGGGTGGCTATCTTCTTGAGACTGTTCGTTACCCGACCGATCGAACTCCACTTCCTGTATCTTTTTGGGTATCTTTCTTTATGCAGCTAAATGTACGCATCATTGAATTTTGCCAGAAGTTCAGTACTCGTAATAGAGGAAGTGATTATTCCGATTTCGTGACTTCCTAAATTGTCCAGTGATGCATTTCGATGTCCTCTTTCGACAATAGCCGCCAGCCCATTTAGCTTCAGCCACGCAAGACGTCTTGCTTCCATTCCATAGCCCATGGCAAGGTGCGATGACAACACACTTTTGTTCGTTCGACTACCCGTTGTTAATGAAAAGGCAGATAACAAAGACAAGTGGGGCATTTCTGGCTTGTATACATTGTCGTGTGACGATGCAATCATATTGTGGGTGTTCTCATTGACATTATGGGTCCCAGCAGGAGCTCGAAATGTGTTCCGACATTACCAAACACCAAGTGACAGGAAAATGACATCATTCTGAAGAAACAGATCATTTCCTCATTTGCAGCGAGTCGATTTGCACCTAAAAGAATGTGAACGATATCAGTGAAACCAAGTGAACGTGCAAATGATGAAATTGGTATCGAACAAAGGAAACTGATGGTAACCTCTAATACATTTGCCAAGTTAGGTAGCTGAAAGTGGCCACGATGTGGCAGAGACTTTTGCATTTGCCAGAGCCAGATTTGTATCAACTTCCCCCGGTTGATAACGGAAGACGTTTTTTTTTTTGCAAGACTGGGCACGCCCGGGATAGTGGCTGTCGAGTGTTGACCTGCAGACTCTAACGCCGGTGAAAAAAGCGGAAACACCATGAAGTGACACCAGCTTCACTACAAGCACCACTAGTAACTTAGCGAAATGACATTTAACCCAATGTTTCATGATCAAGTCATTTATACTTCAGTTTAAAGTCGCAAAAATTGCCACCGATAACTCGGTGGCGGTTTTCTCTCCGACGGCTGATAACGCGAAGAAACATTACTGCGCGTCACCCGGATGGAAGTGGTGCAAATAGCCCTTTTATTGGACCAATAGAAACCCAAAACTACGCTAGAAATGTAACTGTTAAATGTTGACCAATAGAAAGTGAGCACAACCCTCGCTCCGTTGGAGGGGCATTTTGCCCCCCCCCTGTGGTTTTTCCTGAATAGCAAGAAAACGGCGGCGCGCAGCGCCGCATAATTTTCAGTACCTTCCCGGGTATCAATTTGACACCTTCACACCAAATTTCAAGTCTTAGGTCACCTTAGGTCAGGAGTTATTGAGGTCAAACTGAGGTCATGTTCGAGCAAAATGAGCAAAAAACATGCAATCTCGAAACGCTCACCAAATCTATAGTTATCAAGCAATTTCAAAGTGCTTTATATGGTCTAGTAGACAAAAAGCGGCGCTACAAAACTGCTATGTCGGATTTTCAAAATTTTTGTTTTTTGACAAAAAAAATCAAAAAATTGATTTTTTAGAAAAACTAATAAAAAATCCAAAATTTTTCCGAAATTCGAAAAAAAACGGAATATATGTGATAGTCCCAGCGCTCTTCTATATACATACCAAATTTCAGATCGATATCTCGTTTTTTTGGCCAAGTTATAGCGAAAAAACTGTTCAAAAATGATGACGTCAAATTTTTGAACTCCATTTTTAGCGATTCTAGACCAGGTACGGCAAAACAAAGACCACCATTAAACTCCCCGTGACGAGCTGCATCCATTCGATACCCATTTTATGCAAAAATATTAACTTTGAAATTTGACCTTATTTGACCTGACCTTGACCTGACCTTGACCTAACCTTGACCAAAACGTGACCTAAGCTGGCCCCAAAGGCTGCCTGACCCACATAATCGCATTTGTCATGTAAAATGGACCATAAAACATGTATCACACGACACTTTCATATTGTGACCCCCCGTGACCTGACTTCTGTGACCTGACCTGGTATCAGTGACCTCAAATAGCAAAATATGTATTTGAAGAACATTTCCCCATCGATGATTTTCAATGAAATGCATTTTACTCTATTTTACAACGCATTTCTTGAAATGCCTGTAAACGGTGAAAATTGGACCTTTGACCTGACCTGTGACGTCATCGGTTTGACCTAGAAAAATAAAATTGGGTCATAAGGTAGTTCCCGTTGGGGCTATCCAACGCCGTTTACCGCTTGTCGCTATGTTGCGTGGTTCTCGAGATCTTAGGGGGGGGCAAAATGCCCCCCCCCCCCAACCGTGCGCGTTGCTCGGCAGAGCCCAACGGGGCGCGGGTTAAAGGGAAACGATAATCGGTGAAATTCAATTAAAAGATGTAACAGTCATTCGCTCTTGTTTTAAAAGTGGCATTTATGCAGAAGAAATGAGCTGCGTAGTGCGTGTAGCGCTTTATCATCCTATACAGCCGAGCTATAGATTATACCTGAGCACACGCCATCGTTCACCGTTATAGTTCCTGGGGAGGCGGCGGCGGCGGTGGCGGGTGCGGTCAGGCCCATGGGAACGGGACCGCCAGTCTCACGCGGGTGGTGTGTTGGACCGGCATTGGCCCGGTATAACTGGAACAGCTGCTCTGTCCACTGACGGCCAGCGACGCGACAATCTGGAGCGGCACACATTGGTGCGAGCTGGCGGCTGATCATCCCCGGGCCATCTACTGTCCAGTATCCACATCTGCCCAGTGCAGGCTATCCATTATCCACTGAGCACCGTCGACTATCCACTTATCAATGCTAGTGCTTATTTCTTATATTTTTGCAATTAATTAGAAGCGCATCACTGCTAATTAGGCAAGCTAGCTAAAATGAGCTTCTCACAGTCAACCACATCGAAAGGCCACGAGCCAACGCTGTTGCTGGTGCGAGCGTTGGACAACGTTCACCGTCTGTGCGGCGTATTATATATCAGCGGGCGGTGACCGACACTTCTGCGTCACACACGCGCTATACGACACGCTGCTGCGAGGAGCGTCATGTGTTGTACACACAGAGTAACGGATCCCAACACCGGCTCTATGGAGCCGTCAAACAGTGCGGGCGGCTCCAGGATGAGGCCTGGACTTTGGAGTTGGAGTGGGCGGAGGGCACACGCCACGCGCTCGCTCGGGCTTCCTCGAAACTCAGAAATGCGGTCATAAGTGACTGGCGCGTGCATGTGCGTGCTGGCGAGAGAAGAGTTAGATGATTTAAGATGTGAATTAACGCAGTGTACGTCATCACTGAATCCATTTTCCGCAGTAAATGAATGAAATACTGCAGTGGCAGAGTGATGCGTAAGTGCCGATGTGACTGAAATTCACTGCATTGTCATGGCTTCAGTTGACCGCTGAGTAGCATCGGGTACTGTGTGTGTCACGCACGTATAAGGAGGGCGGCCGCCCACCGACCCGTCGTGCCGTGGCGGCTCGCGCGAGTTCCCATCGCGGTGGTGGTCGTGTCCTGTTCTCTGTTGATGTCACCGGCAGTGGCGACCTCAATTCCCGAACAAAAACATATCACCGCTGCCGCGCGGTCGGCCCGCGCCCACAGGTCGCTCCTGTGTATGCGACTTGTGAACGCACAAGCGGATGAACAGAGCTCAAACCAGAGTTTATCGAATAATGGTGCATTGTGAGCGGGGAGGTCCAAACCACAGCCTGGGTCGACTGTGAACCGTTGTTTGGGAGGCGGGGTGGCCACGCGTCTCGAGAGGTCAGCCGTGTAATCACTGGGCGGGATTAACCGTGTCAGCGTTAGGGACCGAGGGAAATTCGGCGAAGAAATCGTGCGATGGCCTGGCATATGTGTTCCCACTGAATAATTATTCGTGTGACTTGTCTTTTTGTGAGGTGACCTGGGCACCCACAAACCATGTGTGAATTGCCTGTTAATTTCAGTCTCACTACATTTATTCCAGTATAAGTGCTTTGCTCGATGACAATAACAAAAACGTTTCTTTTTGTTTCAGGTCTTCTGGAAGCCAGTCACGTTTCAACAAACTCACAAAGAAAAGCCGTGTCCTCCATAGACGGAACACTCGTGGAATATCCCCGAGAATCCTCAAATGCAGAGCCGGTTCGCAACCGATTGAAACTGAGTGATGATATCAGTGACCATAAACACTCAGATAGTGCTGTAGACAATACGGTGGCGGCAGGCGCGGTCGCCGCCTCATCAGACAGTGCTGTGGAGGGCGGGGTCAGTGGGGACACCAGTCCCGCGCTGACCAGTGCCACTGTGATATCGGACTCGCCGGCCGCCTGGGCGCCAGCTGACCTCTCGCCGCTGGAGGTCAGGTCAGGTCAGCGGCTGTCCATAGTGCCTGTCTCGCTGGTGCAGCCGTCCGACCGGGTGAGACGCTCAGTGACGCCGTCCGTGAGGGGTACTCAGGACACCTCAGACCGTGTCGAGCCGGAGCGGCAGGCTCGCGCGGCCACCGTCATTGGAGCGACCACCACCCGACAGACGGCCGCCTCGCCGTGGCAGCCAGAGGCCAGTTTCGACGCCGAGCCGCGCACCGGCCGAGAGAGCAAGCCGGACGTCAACAGCGTGCTCAGTAGCATCATCAGTCTGCTGGGTGACAACGTGCGGCTCGTGGGCCCTCCGGCCGACCGCGCGCCCGATCGGGGACCGAACCGCCACCGGCCGCGGCCCGGTGGCGACCGGCCGCTGCCGACTCGGATCAACAACCGCGGCCCGCCGCAACAGTTTGTGCCGGTGAAAAACCGACCGGCGCCGCCAGTGAAGACGCGCCCGGCGGTGCGGCCGTACCCGAGTCACCTGCCACCTCCGCTGCGGCCGCGGCCGGGCCAGCGGCCCCCTCCGCCGCCGTCTAACAGACCCCAGAGACCGCCGATAGCGCCGTACGCCGTCGGTATTCCTCTGCCCGAGAGGCTGGTGCCATTCAAAGATGACCCAGTGTCGCCGACGGTGGCCACCTCAGTGAGACAGACGGTCGTCACAGATCAGCTGTCGAGTGAGGCGCCCAGCGCGACGCCGACGCTCACGCCGTCGCCGTCGACAGTTTCGTCGACGGCGACGAACGGAGCGGCGCCGGTCGCCACTGCTGTTCCGAGTTCAACACCGCCCCCGCCGCCGCCGGCCACGGAGGCAGAGACGACGGAGGCGGCGGTCGTAGCGGAGGGTGGCGCAGGCGGAGGAAGCTCCGAGGAGAAAGTCGAGTCGACGGAGCGAGAAACCACCACGGAAGCCGGGCCGGAGGTGACAACGCGCCCGAGCGCCGCGCCGCGACCGGAAGAGGTCGCGACCCCACCGCAAAATACGGCTGACGAGACCGTGACGACAACCCCGGCGCCGAGACCGGTCGGTCCTGCCGACAGCGATCTCACGCCTGACGGCCCACTGCGCTTACCGGGACCGGGGCCGGTGCGGGACAGGCCGTGGGTGCCAGAGAGGACCCCTGAGCGGGCCCCTGAGAAGGCACCTGAGCGGACACCTGTGAGGACCCCTGAGAAGGCCCCTGAGCGGACACCTGTGAGGACCCCTGAGCGGGTCCCTGAGCGGAAGCCGACCCAGGAGACGCCCACACGGGACGATTGGGTGGAGATTCCCAGTACGGCCAATGTGCCTCTGTCGGGCTCGGAGAGCTCGCCACCGGAGCTCGGGGACCGCCCCGCGAGGCCCGGTCGGCCGTCCTCGTCCGCCACGCCCCCACTCTCGTCCCGTCCGACGGGCACCTTCCCCGGCTCTGTATTGGACGCCCGTCCCGGAGTGGTGGTGGACGCTACGCGTCGCCGGCCGCCGCGGCCCCAGATCGGCCGGCCGCAGGTCATCAACGCCCAGCGGCTGGGGGATGTGTTCGATATCACCGTGTCGGCGGCGCAGGGCGGCTTCGGGGGTGGTCCCGTCCGCCGGCCGCCGCGGCCCCAGCCGCCCTCCGGCCAGCCCTACGTCATACCCGGTAAGTCGAGTTCGAGTCGCAACATTTGGTTGTCTCTGATAACCAGCTACATCCGTGGTGCCGTTTTTACGCTTCGATCTTATTGTTACGAAAAATTGCTCATTTTGGAAATAGATGTTAGCCAGTGGTCTAGCTCCACGGTCAGCGTATTCCTTCGCTTAAATTTTCCTCGTCTCACGAGCGTTATATTTTTTATGCTGCTTCTCCGATAAAACCGGTTATAGGTCAAATGCTATGCAATCAGTCACCCGCAATTCGTACTACAAGACTGTAAACTATTGTGCATAACGGCCATTTTTCATGGGACGACCCCTAAATTCTATACGCGCATACAGTGGGCCCTGTAACTATCCTGTAACTAACAATTGTCTGTGTCGTTCGTAGTGGACATCAACAACCTGCGCGGTCCGGGCGACATCATCACCGAACCGGACGCCGTCAACAACGTGGTGTCGATCGACGGCCGTCGGACCTACTTTGACCTGGCGCCGACCGACACCAACGCCGGAGGCACCTACCAGGTCAGACGGAAAACTGATGGGTGTGCCTGATAAGAGCCACATGAGATCTGGGATATCTTGTTTCTTGGTATCTAAGGAGTTTCGGGGAGATTGCACGTTTTTATCGTGATTTTGATAACCAAGATAGGGAATGGTGATGCCTTTACAAGCTTTTTTATTTCCATTTCCGTTTTCGTATCAGTTATTTTGTCACTTTTATCTGTAGATATCTGTTTGAGCATTGGGTGGAAAATGAACTCCAAAAACTCAGCAGTTTATTTGTGGTGAGAAGTTCAGCGTACAATATCCCCACCGACCACTCCGTTGACCGTGGCCCCTCGCTGCAGACGGTGGGTGCCGGGCTGGGTCCGGGCGCCCCTCCGACCGGCCAGCGCCGCCCCGGCTCCGGCCAGCGCCGCCCCAGCACCGACCAGCGCCGCCCCAGCGCCCAGCCCAGCTACCGGCCCAGCGCCCAGCCCAGCTACCAGACGCCGCCGCAGTGGCCCCAGCAGCCGGCTGCCGAGCCGGAGCAGCAGCAGCAGCAGTGGCCTCAGCAGGCAGCATCCATATACCCCGGGCAGCGGCGGCGACCGTCGCCACCGCCCATTCGGTTAGTCTGCGCACATAGATCTACGAGCCGTCTGTTGTCTGCTTACATAACATAAGAACGTCCAATTCTAGCGCTATTTTTTCTTCTTATCAGCTTAGTTCCACGTACTTGTTACAGTTATCATAGGACTTATCTAGCTAAACTACAAGAGAGCACGGAAGAGAAAGTTTATTTTGCCGCATTAGCCTTCTGGCCGTTGCGTGTTCTCGCTCACGTTTAGCACATGTTCGGAAGTTGTAATTATAGTTGATCTGCTGTGTTTCACCAGAATCGACACCTGCATTGTCGGAGACGACAGTACGTGTAAGCGGGAATACAACGAGCGCTGCAAGACCGAGGATGGTGTGTCCTCGTGTCACTGCCGTCCCGGGTTTAACCGGCTCCGGCCGCGCACAGCCTGTAAACGTGAGTGTTCCATTTGGGGGTCGTGGGACTGGGCTGATGGTTGGATTGACCCAGCAGAGGTCAGCACTGCTTGGTCTGACGACGGTGAGAGGCTGTTCAGGACCTCATGTGCCAGTCACGGGCTGATCAGTGGTGACAACTGGGTCACTGCGCAGTCGTAGGTATACCAGACAGGTTTTGTGCTGTTAGACAAGCGAGGTGCTGATGCGGAGGACACGAGGCAGAGCTGGTGCTCGTCACCAATTCAAATGGTGCCGATGCTTTTTAGGGAGGCCTCTCCACTCGGTTGCAGTAGTCATGTCAGCTGACTAGGGTGTCATATATGTTATATAACGATCCATTTGTGTATGTCGGCACATCACCGTCCCCTGAATTCAGCCTCCGCATTTCTGACACCCCCTCCCCCCGCAGGCGTGGTCTCCGTGGTAATGACGATGAAGGTGGACGGTATCGGAGAGAGCCGGCTGGCCTGGCAGGCGGCGCTCCGCAACCCCAACTCGGAGGTGTTTCAGCAACTCGCCTGGGATGCCGAACACGCTGTGAGTACGCTGTAGCACCTGTCTACGATAGTGCCCGGTTTGAGGTGCGGTTATATTGGAAACGGGCCGCTGGAAGACGGCCGTTGAGCCATGCCATTGTTCCGAACTTCCTATCGCTGGCGTTCCAAAAAATGGCGTTTAAACGTCATAATAAGACGTTTTGGAATGAATATATGTCGCTTACGAAATAATCATTTTTAGAAGAAGAGCATATTATTTCATTATTGCTCTCCAGATCTATTCAAGGGACATCACTGGTACCGTTTTGTGTGCTACCAAAAGCGAATCTATGATTAATTATGTCTGCCCTTTCTCGCAGATTACCACCTCAATGTCTGGCACCACGATGCGGGACATCTACATGGGCAACAAGGTGACGTCGTTCTACTTGCTGCGGGGTGGCGTGGCGCTCAACACAACGGTCAGCCTGCTGGACACGACGCAGACGCGGCGCGAGCAGGTCACCGACGAGCTGCAGCGCCAGATGAACCGTGCCATCCGCGCCAACGACAACCTCATAGGCGACTCGAGCCTTTTTGTCGAGGGACCCAGCAGTCCGGTGCCGAGAGTGCTCGGTGAGCGGAGGGGTGGAGCGCGGAGGGGGGGGGGCGGTGGCTTACACTTGGCGTCATTATCATGTGTCTTCAGTTGGTCACAAAGTTGCATTGCATGATTTTTTTCCCAGAAGTGGAAGTATTCTTTGGTTATCCTACCAAGCCTTATTCCTGACCGATGATACTCACAACAACCTCATTTTCACGAAAACAGGCGATAATTTCGTTCAGTTCTCATTATAGTGTCTCATCGGATAATTTCCATCCCGTACAGATTTGGACGAATGTGAGAACGCTGACCAGCACGACTGTGACGAGAATGCCGAGTGCAGCAACGTCTTCGGCAGTTTCACCTGCAGGTGCAAGTCCGGATATGACGACAGGTCAGTCAGTGACGACAAATTCGTCATTGGCGGCTCGCTCTTTGACAATTTGTGGCGGATCTAGGGGGTCGTTTTGGGGGGGGTCACCAGTCGGCCGACATACCAGGTCTGGTGAATGAATTCTGACGACCGGGGGGGGGGGGTAGGGAGCGAGTATGTCGAGATCAAAAAATGACATTTGATCTTCGTCGTTTATAAGATGAAGTTTTATCGTAAGTCACTCGGCTCAGTAGTTTTAGTTAGTGAAACCCACCTATATAGGAGCGTCGCCACGGATTTTTTACTGGGGGGGGGGGGAGGTGGGTCGACCGACTTAAAAACCCAGAAGTAGATATAGTTACCTCACTTTTAGCCTAATGCATTAGTAAATAGTAGCATACAGTCACGATCTCTCTTATTGACCTGTGTATGAATCGGCGGCGCGAAGCGCCGCAAAAATTTGCAAAAAAAAGTTGTCAAAACACAGCTCTAAAACACAAATATTACAACCTTTTTAGCATGCTAGTACAAGCCGGAGTTCCTTCACAGTACACATATGAATTCCGATTCAATTTGACACGGTTGGTGTTATTACAGTCACTGTTATTTCTCTCTTATTGATTGGTGTATAAATCGGCGGCGCGAAGCGCCGAGAAAATTTGCAAAAGAATGTGTCGAAACACAGCTCCAAAACACAAATTTTACCACCCTTTTAGCATTGCAGTACAAGCCGGAGTTCCTTTACAGCACACATATGAATTCTGATTCAATTTGACACGGTTGGTTTATGTAATTACAGTCAAGATTTCGTATTGACCTGTACGTATGTACATAAATCGGCGGCGCGAAGCGCCGCGAAAAATTTGCAAAAACATTTGTCAAAACACAGAGGGGGCCTCCTCTCTACAGAGGACCACCGATCTCTACTGCGGGCCTCCTCTTTTCACAGGGCCTCTTAACTACAGAAGCTACAGGGCCTCCTCTCTACAGAGGGCTTCCTCTCTACTGAGGGTCTCTCCCTTTAAGAGGGCCTCCTTTACAGAGGGCCTCCTCTCTTCAAAGAGCCAGAGGACCTCATCTCTGCAAAGGGCCTCCTCTCTTCAGAGGGCCTCTTCTCTACAGAGGGCCTCCTTTCTTCAGAGGGCCTCTTCTCTACAGCGGGTCTCCACTCTTCAGAGGGCCTTCTGCATTCAGGCGGTCTCCTTTCCACAGAGGGCCTCCTCTCTACACAGGGCCTCCTCTCTACATAGAGCCTTCTCTCTACAGCAGGTCTCCTCTCTACAGAGGGCCTCCTCTTTAAAGGGGTCTCCTCTCTACAGGGGGCCTCCTCTCTACTGAGGGCCTCCTTTCTACAGAGGACCTCCTCTACAGAGGGCCTCCTACCTACTGAGGAGTCAGAGGGGCCCTAGCGGTCAGACACAGACACTAGCGGTTATTCACTGGAGGCCCCAGGAAGTAAGAAGGGCCCTAGCTGTCAGGCTGGTCAGAGGGCCCTGAATGTCCTGACGTGATTTTTGGGATTCCCGTGAATTTCTTTCGCCTCAGACGTGATTTTGACCTGCCAGGGCCCAGGGGCACTAAAAATAAAACAAACAAAATAAAAAATGAAAATAGGACATCACCAAAATTAAGTGACCGAAATCCGTTGAGTTTTTAATTTTGCGTATAGGTAGGGGCACCACGAATTAAATTCATGACCATCCCCTTGGAGTTTTCCTGGATCATCCCCTGGTGCTCGCACGGTTGAGACAAAAACGAGTAAGATTCTGGTCTTCAATACGCCTTTTCACGCAACACGATCCAGAAAAACAAAAGTATTAGCTCAGAAGTGTTTGACAGGTGATTTTGAGCATGCAAGACGGCGTCTATAGCGCATTTAGGTCTTCGGCTTTTGGGGGGGGTCAAATGACCCTCTCAGACCTTTTGGGGGGGGTCATGACCCCGTGGACCCCCCCCAGGATCCGCCAGTGTTCGTGTGTCAGTCTCCGTGGATTAGTTTTACTTGAAAAATACACAAACTGCAGTCAAAATGGTCAATAATCTTATAAATAACCAGAATATAATACAGATTTGAGACAGCAGAATTGCCTGTTTTGTTATATTTTCGATCAGTTGAACGACTCACCACTCTTCCGGTCCTTTTCTGGACAGATACCGGAAAGACGAACAGAAGGCGGGTCGCTACTGCGACTCCTGCACTGACGACTACTGCAGCGACCGGGGCACGTGCCAGATCTTCGACGGCGAAAAAACGTGCCAGTGAGTTAGCCGTGTCTCACCATCATGTGTCACTCGTCTCGCTTTGGTCTCACTATCCTGTCTCCATCCTGTCTCACTTTCCTCACTAACGTCTCTCAAGGCTCATACCGTCCTGATATGGTCGGAAATCCGTGACACGCTATATCATCTCATACCGTCCTAAAGTGGCACGACATAGTCGACATCATTAACAGACACATGCCACATGTTTCTGTAATTCGGAGCGTCTGAGACAAGCTAATGACTAATGAGATTATCTTCCCGTCCGTCTTCAGTTTCATGCGCCGATATCTTCTACTCATCCCTGGGTCCGGTTCCGTATCACTTGCGTTACCTATGATCCTGTTCCGGTGACCTTGTGCGCTGGAATTAGTGGGTCAGCGGTGTTTCCTCACGCCAGTGCGGCCGGGGTGCGTCATCCAGTCACGTTCCAGACAGCGGCAGCGCCCGCGGAGATCCGGCCAGTGCTTGTTGCGCAATCTTCTGCGGGCTCCCCGCGCGCGGTTGCCGGAAAATACGAGAACCGTGCTTTGCCCAATGAGATCAGCGCAGGGAAAATGTCTGTGAAAATGAAAGGATGTGGGCAGAAGGATTTGGCGGTTTATGGCACTTTCACTGACTTTTCCGATCTTCAGTACGGTTTTTGTATAATCTTAGACGATGGCTACAGATTATCTTTGTTGCAGTGATCTCCTGCTAATCCACAAAAGCCTGGCCTTAGCTATTCCTTTTTTTCTCTGTTGAAATAATATTGTTTCACAAAGTGGTGTTATGTTTTCCGAGGCAAAGATGTGCACTTTACGTAATTCTTCTCATTACGTGTTCACATCCCAAAATCTCAGAATATCTTTCACAAGTAGTGACTTTTCTCAAGCAGACAATTCATCTCTGCTGTCTTCGTAACATGAAGACCAGTTGTGCCCCGTTTGACATCCCACCGTCCATTTCTCTCCGTCAGGTGTCGCGGGGCGTACTACGGAGCGCAGTGTGAAATTGACGGCGAGGTACTGGGGGCTGCCCTCGGCGCCACCGCCGCAGCAGCGGTCATCATCATCGCCACCTTCATCTGCCTCTGCAAGTGGAGGTAGGTGCACTTTTGTTTTGTAATTTCTGCACGATTAGACCAGCTTGTCTTCGACAGATGCCCAGCCTTGAGCCTGCCCTCGACCAATCGTAGCTGAAGGACCTAGCTCTTCATAACCCATAAGTCTGTACCTTTTCCGTGTTCTTGACGTTTGTTTGAGCGAAGTTCCGTTTGTTGGATGCGAATTTCCCGCCTTGTACTTTACATATAAAACCAACATTGAGTTGAGTGCATTACGTAACGAGGACGATAAATCGCTTATCATTCTCTCTAGCACTGACCGGATCTCAGAGCTCTTTAGCAATGTCTCCTGACTTATCTCTCCGTGTTTCTCAGCAAACGCTGGCACAAGGGCCAGGGTCACACCAAGGTCGAGATGGGCACCCTGGGCGCCGCCTCCGGGTATTCCTTCATGAAGCCCTCAGCAGCGGCGGCTGCTCACGCCAACTTCCAGATGGGCGTGGAAGAACGACTGCGGTGGGCACAAATGGCAGAGGCCATCGGCCGCCAAAACTTGTACGCGGTGAGTGATTTAACCCGGCAGTTGCTGGGGTATTTCGCCCAAGGCCATATATAGTATTTCGCCACCCACCGTTTGCTGGGGGGGGGGGGGCGTTAAACGCCCACAGCCGATAACTCGAGAACCAAAAGGCGCAGCGAAACGCACGAGGCGGCAAACGAAAGAGCGCGACGAGACGCTTCAGATGAGTACTTTAAAGTTGAATTTTGAGGTCACAGGTCGGGTCAAGGTCAGGTCAAACACCTGAAATCCGGCTTTCAGTAGCATGGACTTCAGGACTTCACAATGGGCGCCTCTCGCCATAAACTCTGTCAAAACGGTGCACAATCCATCTTATAAGGCCTACAAGAGTGTCAGCTCCATATAGGGGTCAGTCAAGCATAGGTCAGGGTCAAGGTCAGGTCAACCGGGTAGGCACATATGCCCGAAAATCAAAACTGATATTCGCAGCCTGTGACACATGTTTTATAGGTAATTTGGGGCGTAGAGCACGATGGTGACATTCATTTTATCATATGTGTACGTGTTTGACTCAAAAAGTTCAATTTAAGAAATTCATGTATCATGGTCGTGAAGTAGTCACGAAAAATTGCCAAGATTCAGTTCAAGATTTTGGAAAATGCTAAACGATAATCAATAATCGAAGATAGCCATTTGATTGATCATGGTATTGGCAGTCTAATGGCGTTTACGGCATGTCTGTATGTCTTTTCTGTGATTTTATATGATTTTTTGAACATATGCCGTTTTTGGTCGAAAACTCAGAAATCATGACGTCACTAAAACCTCGATATCTCAAAAATTTTCCGACCGATTTTTTTGAAACTTTGTCACAATAAACTTCAATCAATTCCCTACAGGTACCCAAAATTTGGCGCGCCTGCGGCGCGCCGTTTTTATGCTATGGCCCAGCGAAAAAAGTGGGGGCGTTTAACGCCCCCCCCCCCCAGCAACTCGCGGGTTAATCTTGCCGTTTATCCGAAGTAGCCAGGAATACGAGGATACGAGTACGACATCGTTCAGGTTTGGTCCAAAGTTCGAATACGGCAACGTACGACTCACTAGTTGGATTGGTGGCAGGTCGGATTTTGGTGCGGGACAGGGCGGGAGCTTGAGAATAGACCCTTCAATGCTGGAGACAGCCGACCGCACCACCGGATTGGACCATTGTATATATTTGTGACATAGACTTGCACGCGACGGACGACTCACGTCTCACTGGCGCACGTAGTTTCTGTGTCGTAGCTGTGTTTGTGATGGCGGTGCCGCCTGATGTCTTGTGTGTGCTTTACTCACTTTAACCGCCACTCATCTCGCTCAGTGTTGTGTCCGCTGCTTCTTCTGTCGACTAATCTCTCTGTGTATAACTTCAGACTCTCCTTTCTGCCGCTCTCTGACTCTCTGAGCAGCGCTTCTCACCTCTCTCCTTTCGACGACAACCGACCGTTTCACCAGCTGACGGCTGACCTCTGGCATTCACAGGTTCCGTTCAGTTCCATGTACGCGTCCGTTCCCGCCCTGAACCGTACGGGCACCGTGCACTCGACCCGGTCGACGGGCCGGCGCTACCCGCCGGGCGCCGTGCACCTATCCCTGGCGCGCGGCCGCGCCACCCCCGTGCACGCCTCCCTCGAGTACATCCTGACTCCTGTGCAGGTGGCCGCGCCGCGCTCCCGTCGGAACTCGGGCAGCGGCGCGCCCGTGCAGACCTTCTCCCGCACCCTGTCCCTACCGCCGCAGCAGCGCCAGACGCCGCCCAAAGCTGGCCCCTGGTGGCTGCCGGCCCGGCTCCGAGCCAGCAAGAAAACGCTCGGCGGCGGAGCGGAAAAAGTTAGTAGCCGCCCGGTCGGGCCGCCGCCGACCCCCTCGCCCGACTATGGAGACACCTGGTGGGACCCGGGCCCAACTACTAGTACTAACCCTCGGCCGGGGACGAGCGCCAGTGGTCGGCCCGCTCTGCCACTGCCGGCGAGAGAGCGCCGCTGCCGCACCGAGCGCCCGCGTCGGCCGCGCGGCCAGCATGCCTCCCGTAGAGCCTCTCGGGCGGACAAAGTTAGTACCGCGCGCATGTGAGGGCATGCAGGCACCAGGCACGCACGGCACCGCAGGCAGGCACATGGAGTGAGGGCGGCGGCGCCCTGGGTCTGCTTGAAGCGGCGGTGGCGAATGGTGGAACCTCGGCGACACTCCGGCAGGGAACTCTGAGGAAAGGACTTTCCAGAAGCGAACAGCGACCAGCGGTAGACCGTTGGACAGAACAGAGCTGGCGCAATGTCGCTGGGCGTCAGGACGACCGCGATAAACTAAACAGCAAAACGAACGACTAACGGGCGTGCATGTGTTGACTGTTGATGGACGTTAACTGCCTGACATGAGATGATAACATCTGATAACTAAGAACTGACGTGCATTATGAATGTGTGGTGCACTGAACGCTTAATGTATTTTGGCAGGGCTTGGCTGGATGCCCGCGACATGATCTAATCTGGCATGTCTGACATGTGTTTCAGCAGCTCCCATTCTCCCCAATGAGGGCTGTTATACACACAGAAAAATATTGACACCGTTAGCGGTGTAATTGCGCAGTACATATCTGAGCACTTGAGGAAAGTTAATTTAGTCCCTTCCCCGCTTAAATTACTCGCGCTTCTAAATGAACACCAGGAAGAAGGCAATAGAACACTGTTAGGAGGGTTGGGTGTTTTACTACATGTAGCAAAACACCCAACCCTCCTAACAGTGTTCTATTACCTTCTTCCTGGTGTTCATTTATAAGCGCGAGTAATGTAAGCGGGGAAGGGACTAAATTAACTTTCCTCAAGTGCTCAGATATGTACTGTGCAATTACACCGCTAACGGTGTTAATATTTTTCTGTGTGTAGTACGTTTCCAAATATAAACAATCATTGTATATGTTTAAACGTGATGCGAACCTTTTAAGTAAGCCCAGGTTCTTCTTGCAAAACAGCTCAAACATAACTCGACATAAAGTTGGACTAAGCTTAACATTTTTAACAAAATCATATTACGTGTTATTTCATGCAGCGCTCACTGCTCTTTTGGTGCGCATCCGGTGAGTCCTAACACCATGCTACGAAAGTTGTATTTACCATAACAACTAGCATAACAATAATGCCGCAACAAAGCTATAATAACATCGCCCATCATCACTCACCCCATCAAAATATTGTCCCGTTGTATGGGAGTGGCTCGAAGTTCACGCTCTTCCCCCGTTTCAGCCGGAGCCTCTGTACGGAGGGGGAGGTGTACCTCTGTACGCGTCGCAGCCAAACCTGCCGGGAACACTGCAGGACGGCCCGGCCAGTCTGAACCTCGCCAGGGCAGGTGTGTTGAGAGTCACTGGAGGCTAGAGCTGTGCCATATCGGTAGAGGATCCCGATGCAAGGCATTGAAACCACGCTTTTATTTTTATGTAATAACTCATTCGCATTTTATTAGCAAACAGTTGCACATTTATGAACGATAATTTCCATAATAATGTAAAACACGAGCTAAAAGTAAGTGAAATTTATCGAATAAAGAAACTGTAGTTAAACAGTAACTCAATAGGTACTAGAATAGAAAAAAAAACTAAGCAGTCACCCCCACTCCATCATTGATCGCCCTCAGGCCCCACTAACCGATCCCCCCCCCCCCCCACTGCAGGCCGCGGACCGTTCCCGCCGCAGGTGTTGCGCTCCATGACGCCCGCCTACTCGGTGGCTGGTGAACGACCACCAGTCGGGGTGCCGATGGGACGCAGCGCGCGCACGCCGCTGCCCCACCCGCCTGTCGATGACGACGGCCCGACGAGGCCCCGGTCCCGGGGGTCCATGGCGGTGAGTGTTGTTGGCCTGGAGAGGGCAGGTGGTAGAGATTGCGAATGGCAGACCAGGTAGTTGCAACCGCTGTGACCAGCACTTATTTTCGGTTAACTACATACTAACGAGAAAAATTGAAGGAAAAAAACGACGAGCATCGAGATGTATTAAATCGTTATATACCTGTTTCATTTGCTGGTCCCGGCTGTTTGCAACTCACTGGTCCGACTATATACAAATCGAATGTGCTTTTTATGCAAGTTGTAGATACGCATGTACCTAACTGGATTGAACACCGTAGAATAGCTAGACTATAGTGTACTATAGAATAGAAAAGGCGGTGTCTTGTCTGCAGTTATGAAGGGTCACATAGACTAGACCACAGCTAAAACTATACCATTGCCCCTCATCTATGCTAAACGCCCTATTCTCCCGCTTTTTCGAGTCATCAGCTGAGTGTGCATATTGGTTCGGATCCAAATTAGCCGTTTTCACGACGGGCTATCCGGCGAGTGCACCTAATTTGACCAAATCTGCACCTAATCTCTTTTACAGCAAATATCTTTTTTCTATGAATTTATTTCAGTGTTTTAATCGATGATACTCTCTGATAATATGATAAAAGCAGGCGTATAAGCAATAATTGTAACCCTAGCTGATAGCTACTAAAAGTCACGAAACCTAATTTGACCAAATATGCACCTAATATGCACCCGATGTGCACCAAATGTGTACCAGATGGCCGTCGTGAAAACGGCTACTATCCTTCCAAATTGGCTGACATGATTTCCCTATTCCTACCTCAAAGTAAGATACTCCTCTTTTTTGATAAATGAATGATTATGGCACATTAAAAACGCCATGCTTGCAGATAACTAGTTTCATAAATGCCAATGTCAATAGTCAATAGTCATGCACTCCATCGTCGGGTTCACTCGCTCGCACTGCTTTACTGCACGTCCCTGACTAGTGACCTCCCGACACCCACGCACCCCAGTGACGGTCCCGCCCCGCTGCACGGACGCCCCTGACGAGTGACGTGTGACGATTGCAGTACGACTACTCGACGCTATCGGCCCACGACTTCCCACTGCAGGGCACTGGCGGCGGCTCTCAGCAGCAGCTGGTGTACAGCTCGGGCCGACCGCGGCATAGACGCTCCTCGTCCCGGGACAGCATATACGAGACGCTGTCACCGCACCTGACCGGCGGCTCGGGCGCCACTCAGCTCCTCACCTTCGACCCCAAACGGGACGACAAGCTCTTTGAGAAGAGCAACAGCTGGCGAATGGCGTTCTAGAGATAGAGAGGTACGCAGAAAGTGAATAGTCGTCGGGTTGTCAATGGCGCATAATACAGACAACATAACTGCCTATCCCCACGTCATCCATGAAATATTACAGGGTGTTCCAAAAAAAGTGAGCCCCCTAACTTATATTGCTTTATCTCCGAAACCGTATGTCCTACGATAATGAGAGACCCCTTGTTGGAAAGAACGGTCAATTTCGGTTCTAGTAGTCTACCTAGTGTGGCTCTGAATGATTACGTATTACACCGAGAACGACCAGAACAAAATGTGTTGCGAGATCGGGTGAAACACGGCGACGGCGGTAAACGTGTATTGCTGACGGCAACGCACGACCGATATTGGAGTGGTCAAAATACTGGTTGAACTAGGTCATCCATTCAGTCTTAATTTTTTTATGATAAAAGTTCACGCGCGAAGAATGAATAAAAGCACGTGAGCTGAAATATGCAGTCAGAGGCCTGTTTCACTAAAAACTTGTATTTACAAGTGTTTGTAGTTTACAATTCATAAGTATTTTTACCAACTACGTAAAAACCGATTTCACTAAGCTTCATCGCCAGTGGCACCTCCGATAAGAAAATGTTTGCAAATAAACTTGTAAACAGTAAAAATGTTTTTAATCAAGAACTATAGCATGCTAAAGATATTGCTTCTTTTTATCAAATTTTGTCTAGTATTCATGTCAAAAGCTGCCTAATTAAATTATAAATAATGATGCTGTTGGAAAAAGATATAAATGATAGTTCACATTGTCCTATTATTGAAAGAAAATAACACGCAAAACATTTGACAGCAGAAGACTGTTGAATGCAATTATGGCGCGCGAATGACAAAACATGACGATATTTTAATACCGATTATTTTGCTTCTTAGGGTGTGTGCTAAGTAAAAATTGAGCATGAAACGACTCATAGTTGTTCTAAATATATGACTGTTTTGCATTATTGCACAAAAAGTATCAAAATTCCGAACGTCAGGACCACTGGAATTTCAGGTTTGTAATTTCGATGTTTTCTTTCAAGTTTCTGGTCTTCGTGAAACAGAAAGTTTGCGATTCCCATGTTTTCTAGCAAACTTTTTCTTGTAAAAAAGTTTGCAAATTTTAATCTCAAAATTCATGTTCAAAGGTTTCGTGAAATCCAAATCTCAAATGTTGGTAATTATTTCTTGTAAACTCAAGCTTTTTCTTTGTAAATACAAGTTTTATTTGTTAGTGAAACAGGCCTCAGATGTGAAGAAATTTTAACCATATCCGTTACCGCTAAATATTTCACTAAGAATTTGGTATTGAATTGTGCTTTTCACAATGCTGGTCGTGTTGTGCAAGCTATGTAACAGAATTACGACCTATCTGGATGGAATTTTATTGCTCTTTCTAATGAGCGGCTTTCAAAAGCTGTAGGATACACGGTTGCGGAGATACAGTCGATCTTAGTTAGGGGGCTCACTTTTTTTGGAACACCCTGTATTATGCTACATTACTGATAACCGGTAGCATTTTAATTAACGTTTTCATAAAAAGTAACCGCAACTAACACTTTTAAAACTTAAGCCACCCAAAAATAAAAATGCCAATTGACTTGTCGATGCATGTATCATTCAGTGATATAAAATGCATCTTTGTTTCTTATAGACGCTTGTGTCCGCGGTTCAGCAATGTCATTTCGTGTTCACCATGATTCCATTTAGATGAAAATTGCATCCCAGAACAGCCTTCTGTAGTCGAGACGCTTTGAACGGATTACTTATTCATTGACCCAAAGGCTGAGCCAGACTCGAGCCTCCCAAGATACTGGTTATTTTCGTCTGAATTATTTCCTAGAACACGAGTCTGAATAAAACTGAAGGCGACTGTACCGTATGAGGGAAAACCGTAGATAATCCCATTCTGAGCATTTATCATCATAAACAGCACACGAATTACCTAGCGGATTACAGGAACTAATGAAGTCACAGTTTTAACTTTGGCTGTACCCTAGTCCCTAAAGTCGAAATACAATGCTCTGTCAAACCGACCCCAAAAGTTGCTTCTATAACGAACCCATTTGCATGGATCAAACACCATCCGAAAGCCCGTCAAACAAAGGGAGGGCGTCGCCTGTCCCACGGCATAGGAACAGCGGCCTGCAACAACCGACCTCTCCGGCGCCTCCCCGCCGACATTATGGCGGCGCGCGTCCCATCTGGCCACCCAGGGGGCATCCAAATGACGACTAATGATGCCGATGGCACACCGAGCGATCCGTGACAAAGCCGCTCTAATAGAGTCGCCGGGCGTGGCACGGGCGGTGACAGACTCAGCAAGGAACCGCGTATAAAGTTGTCAGCGGTTTGACACAGACGGATGGGCCGTGGGTAGTGGCGAGTTCATAGAAGTGTCTTTTGGGATCGATTTTATATGGTGGCAGCTGACTTGACTGACACAGACGCAGACTGAAATGCATGGAGTTAGCTAGCGACAGCTCACACAAGGCACTCTTTGTGTTATCGTGTTCCATGATATTCACAGCTAACTACTGGCGCTGATATATGCAATGCTGTTGTAGACTGTAGAGCCATGCCACCGTTGCACATCAACGCGAATTATCATTATGTAGGTATATGCACATGTATTTACGGGTCATCCAATGTCCGTCTGATGTGCCGTATGCGGCAGTTTAAGCACCATAGGTAGCTGAACCAAACGGACACCATACTGCCTGATTGCATGTTGGGAAATGACCAGCCATTGCATGCCTTCGCAACATTCAGTGGTCCATTGCCCGTCAAAAACTGTTAGTTTGATAGCATGCCTTTATCGACATTAAAGCGCTTATTTCATAATCTTATCATTGGCCTCCAGTCTTATCATAATTTGACATGAGTGGACCGGTGTTGTTTCAGGACCCAAACGTCGTGTATTACGACATTCACGACCCCGGTCAGCAAGGTTCTGCACGAGGTCGGCGGCAGCCCACAGCGGCCACCCGAGGTCACCACTGACCCGAGGTCACCACTGACCCGAGGTCACCACTGACCCGAGGTCCCCCGGCGGCGGTCACCTCCGTCTCCGCCGGCCGGGGCGCCAGCTCAGCGGTACTCTGTTCCAACGCGCGGGTAATCGACGCTGCTCGGTCGGTCGGTCCGGGTTGTGAGAGCGCGCCCCTCTGAACTCGGTGATGTGAATCCAGACTGACTCCTCGGGCAGTGACCTGACGGACAGGACGCTCGGATGTTGTCAGTGTCACTGCTGACGTCATGTGATGCCCGGGCGGTGAGTTGGGCCGCTGATAGCAATGCCATGTGATGCAGCAATGATGTGAATTCGTGTGACAAGTGAGGTAGGTGTTTCGTGGGATACCGAGTTATCCAAAGAGGTATTGTGAGTGCGCTGATATCGAGCCGCTATTTTGCAATGAGCGAGCATGTGTGGATGATGGACCGAAACTCTGGGCGAGTTATGTGCGCAGCAAGCTGCATGAAACTGTGGTCGTTGTTATGTGTTTGTGTATGGCCACGGCTGTTTTCGTGGTCACGCAGTCATGTGTGCCGATGTATTGTGAGCCTAACGTGTCTAATTTATCGTCGTATATATCTCCGATGTGAATACACTTTGATAAATCAGTGCAAGTTTATCAGGCTAAGTGACGAGGAAAGGTCTATACACCGAGAGTTCTAAACGACAGCTGCATGTATTTCAGGCATGCCATTTATGTATTGAAAAGTTAAGTCGAGCATGGCGAGAATTATTAGACGATAACAATTAAGCACCACAAACCACCCACCACCAAAAACAGTTAAACTAGTAAAACAATGCTTATAATTGTAAAAATTGAGCTAACGCTGGATTTTGGTCTTAAGTTTAACAATCAGCGCGGGAGAGTTTTACCATAGTGTAATAAATTACCTACTTATTAGACGTGCTAAGCACGGTGATGTTTTTTAGAACCAAGTACCCAGTCTTTTCAGAACGTTCGCGAAGAACAAGAAAACTTTCTGGGGAAATTAATCAAAGAAATAAACCCCTTTCCGCTTCACTCTGCGGAAACTAAAGGGATTCATATTTTCATTGTCACAGTGAATAGTGAATATCACAAATAATGGTCCCATCATATCACATAAGAACGGGGAACGGAACATTGACTTGATTAGTAGATTTTCAAACGTTCATTTGTGCAAGCTTCGCGTTAACATTACTGAATCATAACATATGAAAGACCAGATAATTTAATGAAAAATCGATAGTGTAGTGAATGTCATATGCAAATGTTATGAGCGTCAATTGGTGAACATTGCTATATGGCCCTTACAAACAATTGCTCCGCCATTTTAAAATTGCATTGCAGGTGCAGGGGCCCTGGAAAATGCAGTTGACCACATTGGGGCACGTAAGCTCAGTCTGCTAGCAGCTCGCAGTTGCATCTGCCGCGACTCGCTAGCCTCTAGGACTGCTGCCGTTTCGCTGTGGCGCCTCCCGCGATTGTCCATCTTTCCCTCCGCAACTGCCAGTCCCTCTAAATCCCTCTCCCGGAGCACTCCGCCCTTCTCGGCTCGTCATGTGCCGTCCGGTGGCCGCCACGCTGCTGGCTTCCCTGTGTGCCTGCGCCGCCGGTCTGGAGTCCGAGTCCGACACCGCCCCGGGGGCCGTGTCTCTGACCTCTGTGGAGTCTGCGCTCTGGCCGCCGGCTGAGGAGGCTGTGTACCGCCGAACCGAGACGGCCTCCACCTGCGACTGCCGCTCGCTGTGTCTGATGGACACGCGCTGCCAGGCGGCCGGGGCGGGGCTCCTCAGCAGCGGGAGGTTCTCCTGCCGCCTGGCCAGTCAGAGGAAGCTGGAGGCGCCGCCGCAGACGCCGCCACCGGCCGAGGAGGGCGCCTGGTTCGAGCGCGGCGGATCACCGGAGCTCTCTGAGGTCTGCTGGTGGGAGGAGAGCGGAGAGGCCGCCGGCTTTTGCGGCCGCGCGCCCGACTGCGCCGCCATCAGGAAGCTGGGGGAAACGTGGTCGGGATACAGGCAAGTGCAGGCGGCTGGCAGTCGGGTCGGCGTCATCTGTGACATGGACACTGACGGTGGAGGCTGGACCATGATACACAGGCGAGGCGAAGGTGAAAACACCTCATTCGACAAGACGGAGGAGGATTTCAGAGCAGGCTTCGGGTACGCAATGGGAGAGCACTGGCTGGGACTGGATTCCATCGCAATGCTGGTGAAGCGCGAGGAGCATCACCTGCGGGTGGACCTCTGGAAGGGCGACAGCTTCACGACGGCCACCTACGACCTCAAGCTGGTCTCCGCACGGGACAACCGCTACGATTTCGTCAAGCTATCCGGCAACGCCACCGACGGTCTGGCCGAGGCCGGTCACCAAGGATTCAGCTTCTGCGGGCTGCCGTGCACGTTCGGGGGCTGGTGGGGCTACGAGGAGGGCGGGGAGCAGGCCAACCTGAACGGAGTGCTGAACGAGTCGACTGGCAAGTGGGAGCTCCTGTGGCCGGGAGAGCTCGGTCTTGAAGTCATCCAGCGAGCCCAGATGCTGCTCAGACCGGCCAACTTCGTGCCGTAGGCGGGAATAGCGAAGGCAGGTAGTTGGGTGAAAAAGTGCAGGCATTGCAATCATTATGCAGGAAGGGTGTAGGCAGGGATAAGATCGTTATAAGTGCAGGCAGACAGTAGGAGGAAATAGTGCTCATAAGCACACCACGATGCACACAGATCCTGGAAACTTGTGTGCTCGGTTTCTGTCACAAGTGTATCTAAGATGCCGCCATTTTGCTTTGATTGCTGGGTTTATTACTTGAAATTCTTAAGTTGGTAAACTGCTTCTGCAATGGTGACGTAAAAGTGTGGTGTTCTTGATTTGTTTCTAAATAGTTAGGTACGTGTCTTCATTTCTTACAATAGCAATTAGCATTGCCGCATTTTCTGTTAGACTTGGGTAGTTACATTGTCAAAATAAAGCTTATTATTTAAAACATTGTTTTTTGTAGAGTTCGCCCCTTTTGGCTAACGAAACCTCTTCAGAGTCGGTAGGATCCAAGGGATAAAGGGAGGGGACCGGAGGCATTGGTCTGGTCGGGCAAACGGGTGCGCCACCGGAGCTCAGCGCCGACCTCACTCAGCCCGTCACCTGGATACAGGCGCGGATACAAGGGGGGGGGGCCATGGGGGCCATGGCCCCCCCCCTTGGCCGATTTTTTTTTCAAAAATAAAATAAAAAGTTAAAAAGTTGAAAAGCTGAAAAGGGGGCCTCCTGAAAATAAAGTGTCCGAAATCCGATGAGTTTTTTTTAACCTACCCACTTAGTTATCTCTTAGAAGACTAGCTGAGAAGACTTCTTTGTTAGAAGATTGGTAAAGCTTTTCATAACTTGGAGGTCTCTTATACTCACAGAGATGACCACTTTTACAGGGCCTCCTAACCTGCACAGAGGGCCTCCAAGCCTGCACAGATGTTGAGATGTTGCCTGAACAGCTAGATAAGCTCAATAGACGCAGTTTTTTTTTGGGGGGGGGCCAACAAGTGGGAAGATGGGGCCTCCAACAGGTGGGATTATGGGGGGGGGCCTCCTGGTTTCTAATGGCCCCTCCCTTGGAGATTTTCTGGATCCGCCCCTGCCTGGATAGCCCAGCCAGCCCCGCTAACGGTCAGCCCACCCCCACTGCAGGATGGGCCTGCCTCTGAGCAGCTATACCCATCGTCGGAAAAAAATAACCATCCAGCTCGGATCAGGGGTTATAGGCGTGGAGGAGGAAATGGTTGCCCTAAGCCTGGGAAAAGACGGAAAGGTGGTTTAAAACTACATATACCTAATTAATGCACATGTGCTTCCAACGTTTATCGTTTGAACTTAGCCGTGCATTAGGGATTGGGACCATGAACTCAAACAAACAATCTAACTTTCATTTGATCAAGCAAGCTGTTTTGCATGGCACGCTGCAAGCCAGTAGCACCTCAGTATCGTAATTCGTATACCACCGACCTGTCGGGTATATCTAAGCCTATATATCAGCGCGAACAGATCGTGTTACGAGCCATCCATACATGGTCTGTCGCCCCACCTGCCTGTCAACACAAATTAGCCGGGGCTGATGAATATGCAGCATTTGTGTACGTACATATGCATCACTCTTTATCGGAAGCCATTTTAGGTAAAAGATCAAAACGTCGCTTGCAAATCCTTCTGGGACCATCACGTGGAAAGGAGGGCTTCTTCGGACGCTGGCTTTGGAAGCCACCTCCAGGCCCTGTCAGAAGCCTCTCATGTGTTCCGTGTTCGTCCAGGCAGCTGACACTTCCGTGAGGGAAATCACGGAGTACGAACACGGACACGAGACGAAACTCGCCACATCCTGTTATTTCACCACATTCCGCCATACGTCTAAATATGTTACTGTACCTTCGTAAGTTGTACGTTGTAATTTAGCTCAAGCTGTGGTTTGCATATATTTTCATGATATACATTCAATTGTAGCACTTAAAGGAAGGGTGCCACCTTCCGAAATTTTTGTTCTATGAATCTATTTTACTTATTTGAATTTTTAGACGTGGTTAGCGCGTCCACAATATACAAAAAACCGAAACATTGCATTTAATACATTGGCCAAAAAAAAAAAGATCGTTGTTTATATCACCACTACAACTCAAGGTCGTTTGATGTGGCAGCTAGGACGGCTGGCATATCCTGTTGTCATGGCAACATATCATTCTGCCATTTGCATTGATGGCGCAACTGAGACAAAAAGATGAACAAATAAAAAGGAAGAAGATAACATGATTTGAACTAAGTTGTAAGTAACCAAGTAGGTAACTGTTGGCCATATTTGCCAACAGTTAAAGAACATCAAATAAGTCGAGTAAAGGTTTTTCCTTTACATCTATGGAACCCTTCACCCTTCATGCAACTTACTAGAAAAACTTCCCAATTAAAATTTTAAAACTTAAGTGTATACCATAAAGAAAAAATATACCCTTTCAAAATGATAAAACATGCTTCAAAAGTATAACTTTTATACATACCTTTGCTGATTTCATGTTTTATAAAATACCCTTAACACGACGAGGAAATAGTGCTGAAGATTTTTGCCTGCCCGAATGCTGGCAGCAAAACTCGCAATTGATAACTTCACGTGCGGATTCAATGCTGACCGTCTCGAGCATAGGTAAGTGAAGCCGGTTTTTAGGTTCATGTGAGGCTAATCTTGTAAAAACTGCGTTGTGTCCAAAAGGTGGCACCCTTCCTTTAAAGGGACCCTCCCACCTTAACATTAGTTTTGAGTTGAGATAGCAAAATTGGTGGCCATGGCCTGAAAATACCGGTTTGGGCATTCACAACATCGAAAAATGCTTTAATTCGGAGATATGGAATTTCAAACTTGCAGTTTTCGGATTCTAAGGGGCTAATGCATTGGTATGCCCCCTTAGAATTTGTGACGTCAGCGGAGATCTAACGATTTTTAAATCTTTTACTAAAACGTTTGACAGCACGCGGTGGTATATGCTGCTTTGCGCGCAACAAATGCCGCACTTTCAAATAAAGTCGCTAGGAACAGCGGAGATCCCAAAAAGTAAACAAAAGTAAAAGTCTAATATCTTGAAAACCGGTGAATATTTTTCGATGAAATTTGGTAGATATTCATTTTTGCTTTTTCTGAACCGAGCGACATCACTTTCATGTCAATTCATTAACTTTTTTGAAGGTGGGAGAGTCCCTTTAATGCCAACGACTAGGAGAATATAGACAGAATTGCCTTGAACTACCGGTAGAAACCATGAAACCACATGCATTATTTGGTTATATTTGGATCATACAACTGGATTCGCTTAAGTTCAGCCTCATTGGTCAAGCACGGCACGATTATTCTAAGTAGGGCGCTAATAAGTACGACATTGCATATCACCACGTCGTGAAACAACAGAGCAGCTCCATGAAAAACGAAAGCACGTAATGTGCGTAAGCACACATCACCCCACACCCCTACTTATCCGCGCGGGCGCCACACAGCGTGCGGGATCATCGGATCAGGGCAGGCGGCGGCGCAGGACAGAGAGCGGCGGCGCCGGCAGAGGGGCGGGGCGGGCGGCGCGGCGCACCAGCCTCGATCGATGGGCCGCGGAGCTGGTGGGCCGCGGATCGTCTCCGGCCGGCCGGCCGCGCGCGCTGGCAGCGGTGACGGCGGGTCAGTCGGCAAAGAGGCTGCGGCCGGAGCGGGGCGCCGAGGTGCGTGCCGTGTGCGTGTGCGTGTGCAGGGCGCCGCCCAGTGAGACAAGGGGTGTCGTTTTCTGAGGACGGCAGCTGGTTTGGTGCAGAGGACTCGTAGACTGAAGAGGATTATGTGAGGAGTGAGGACTACGCACCACGTGAGGATCACGGGATTGGTGTCATGGTGGTAAGTACCGCGTGCGGTCGATCCGTTTGGTGTCAACTAAAAAGTGTCTCTTAGGTGGCATGAAGTCCTAATTGTACATTGCAGCTTCTGAATAAATAACTGGCTGTGCTAAAAATCGAAATGTGCGAAAGCATGTTTGGTCATCACGTACCTATTTTGTGAACAATATTCTCGTTATACAGACTGTTCTAACGACTAATGTCTCACTGGGAGATGATCTGAGAAACCTCCGTTGCCTGTTGTTACGGCATTTGTTACTTTGCTTTTGTGACAAAGTGGGCATAAGTTAAACACCTCGCTGGGTGAGCACTAAGCAGTCAACAAAATGAATAGGAACCAACTAGCACCTCATTTAGCGCCGTAAATCGAGCCATGTATATTGTATATCCGGTAGCTGAGTATAAATCAATTACTGCACAGTTAACGGCGCTCGATATTCGCCATCCAATAGCAGCAATAAGCGACCTGTGTGACCTCCATCCGTTTTCTAGGAAACGCCCTCCGGTCTGTTCCAAATCGTTCCGGCAAGTGCACCAATCATCAGATGCGTGCTATTTTACGGCCTCACTACCTGTCTCGAAAACATAAGAAAGCACACTAAACACTGCCACGGAGCGTCGTTTTATGCCAACCGTGGCTATAAAACAAGTTATATGGTTTCCTCGCAGCTCATTTAGCGCTGCAAATCGAACCATTTTACTCGATGAACTATTGGCAATACCGATATACAGCGCTACAAAACAATCCGCTGAGTGCATCAGTGACTGAGCACCAGCTCTGAAGCGACCAAGCACCAACTGAAAACAAATTATTTATATTGAACCAATATGTCACCTCAGCAGAGAACAGCGCAGAACATTTCAGTTCAAGCTGTGAGAAAATCTTGTCTTTAGATGATGCACCATGCGACCATGGGCCGGGAGGGTAAATGCGGCAATAAGACGACTGCAAGGACACGGAGGTGCAAATATCAAGATAGGTACTTTTTATCCAGAATTGGAGGATCAAAAGCATGCGATAGCATGCTATTCCGCTTCAAAGTTTCGGTGACACGAATTTTTTGTCAAGGCTACAGGTCAACCCGAGGTCACGGGCAAAGCCATACTGGCGGGACACATCGGTAACACCTTGAACCAGTTTCCAGGGGGGGGGGCACCGTCTGCAAGGGGTGCAGGCTGCACGTGCTGGGGTCGGAAAACCGTTTTGACGTGAGGTCCTCTGGCTCAAAGAAATTTTAAGCTATCAACCTCAAAATCGGTTCAATGTTAGTCCCAGGCAAGGCCTCCAAAATAATGCGCATTTCATTGGGCTATGGATCCTCCAATTCTGGCCCAAGGCAACGCACGAGCGCTGCCGGCATCTAGTAAGATATGTACTTGCAACGACATGGCTGCTGTTAATGTATTTTGTTTTGAAAATGATTCTACGGCTATCGCAAAGTGTTTCAAAATTGGTAATAAGTTTATGTACAAATTGCCCGCACTATGCCATTGCATCCACTTGAAAGCGTCATAACCACCGCTTTCTGTCAAAATGTGTCAACTTTGCAGCTGCTTTTCCGCCCTAATCCAGCATTTAGTCTGAAAGTCCACGACAATAATTAGCATTATCCTCAGTGACAACAGCCCACATTATTGATTACCTACGTGTTGGCACCAGCAGCGATCAGTAAAACGGCGACCAGAGATCGTGTTTCGATCGGCGGCCATTCAGGACCCGTTGACCCGACACTAACGACAGCGTGCCGATCCCATTCTGCCGCTGACGAACTGATGACCACCGACCGCTCACCGAACGCAGCCTGCTCAGGCCGCTCAGCCGTGAGGGCGCACTGATGACCTCACCCGTGTAGGTCAGTCCGGTAATGTGTGCCGTGCCATGTCGAGCCGAAAGGAAACAATGTGAATGGAAATGCTCGATATGAATGAAAACCAAAAACAACCGATATGAATCTAAATCAAACTTGGCTCAAATGGTTTTACCGACTGATGACAAATAACTATATTTTGTTGAAACAATGTGGTGGGTGGTGTCATACGGTTACCATCACATAATCGAATTATCTCATAATTGTGTAACATGGCCCTGGTTTTGTATCGGGAAATGTACCGCTCCGTTGGAGGTCTTCCATGTGCTGCAACTCCTGAGCTACTAGTGAGATACTTCGCACCTGACGTTTGGTCTGCATTATTCTGAAAAAAGAGCAGGCATGTCTCGATCTCATATATCTGCCATTGGCGTCGTAGACTCGGTATTACCACGCCGTTATGAAGGAAATGTCACCTGCACTTGTAATCTAGCGTCGTAGCTGAGTTTTCCGAACAAAAGATGAGGTCATGCCGCTAAGGTCAATAACCTATCACCGAGGCTAATTCTGGCAAATAATCCGATCATTTTTACCAACACCCAGTTTCCGAACGTTGTCAAACAACTAGCTTAGGCCTAAAATTGGCAGGCTTTGGCTTAGTCGACGCTTGTAAGCGAGTTGTACTTCTGCCCGATCAACCAACAGATGTCCATAAATGTTGAGCCGTGGCCCGGGCAAAGGAATTAACTAACGAAGTGCAATGTCCATTAATCACAATAAACTCGCCACTAAGTTTCCAATTGAGACGTCTTGACTGCAAGCCTTGTCGATATATTTGGATGTTATTGGTCACAACTCCTTCATCTGAAATGCACATGCACATGCGCATGACAGATGCGCAGACAGAGTACGGACTTATCCACCACTTCTTCACCATGCAACTCGTGTTCTCCACGTTATTTCGGAATGTGTGATATACGCACTTTGGCGCAGCCTTCTCACACCCTCACACCTCTCACCATGCACCCTCTGGCGCCTGTTTCACTCGTCCTACACCTGTCTTTCTCCCTTTCATCCCTCTGACATGTTCCGCACCCCACCCCATTCGTCTCAGCCGTCCACAGCTCGTTCTATTAGCTGCGAAGCCGCCTGTCCGCGCCGGCTGCAGCCGAGCGGCCGCGCGCGTGACGACTCAGTTCAAAATCACGACACGCCCGCTCGGCCATCCTATAGATCGCCCCCGGCTAAATTAACTCGTAAATTGCGGCCGCTCCGGCGGGCTCGCGACGTTTGCGACGCGGCCAGCTGACTGAGGTGATTGTGTCGGGGGATCTGGATCGCAATGTTTGGGACGCGGTGGCTACATTCGAGGATTCTGAGACTCGGAGCACGGGGACAATTGTGAGGAGAGATAAACCACGAAAATTGCGATACCGATCGCGGAACGAAGACAGTTTCAGCTGAAACTGTTTCAGTCTAGAGCGTTTGCTGCTGCTCACTGTGAGTGATTTTGTGAGTGTTGTATGAGATGCAAGTGCTGATCAATCTGCTGCCGAAAATTCTACCGCTCAGCTGACCTAGGCTGGCGCGTGAGGTGTCAGTCGGTCATAAGCACCATTGGCCAGGACAGTGAATCTCTGTAGTCACGAACTCACCGTCGGTCAAGTCAGGGCAGTCATGCAACCGTCTAACGTGGAGAGCCGCGAATCCGTGCGGCACTGTGAGCTAAGTATGTATGTATATCATGACATCAGTTTTTTATCTCTCTAGCGCTTGAAGTTTTCGCTGAGGTGATCTCCGCACAGCCAGACCTTTATTTGACAAGCTGAAAGATGAGGACAATCTTTTATGTTCTCCTGTAGTAGTTGCGACGGAAAGACGTAGATGTTATTTTTTATATTGGTGTCTGAACACGTTTAAGTGTATATTTTGTTATCCATAGTGTGCCTACTTTCTTTTTGATATGTTGGAGTTGCGTTTCTGCAAAGTTTTCAATATTATGACGTTTTGTGAGGTTTTAACTTCTAGGTATATCACTTTTTACAAGCCTTTGTTTTTACAAAATGAGAATGATTATCACTTATGTATTGCTTTTCCATATATCTTTTCTCGAATATTTCACATAGACCGCAGGCTCCGCAGCACTTGTGAAACTCCTTCACCCATACACAGACACACGCAATGGCACAATGGCTGTGTTTCAAAGTGCATTCAAACTATTGCATTGACCAGTTCCCAGGTGGGCGCCCATTTGTTGCCGCTGAAATTGGTGATCAATGCGCCAATGCGCCGGGTGACCGTCTATTTTGCATGTCCCCTGTGACATGGTTCTGCGCCAGTTCGTTAGTGTGAGTGGCTGAGCCGAGGCCAGCCGAGGCTCTGTGCCTGAGGCCGGCTGACTTCGCACGGAGCTCATGTCCAGTGATGGACGACCGGTCAGTCCACAGACCGAAAAACAGCGCTCCTCCTAGTGAGAGAGTTTCTCTGAAACACCCTCCGTGCCAGTCATACATTTATCATAAGCGGTTCGTTCGAGTTAATTAATATAATTCGCCGCAGGCGGTGCCTGGCGGTGCGTTCGGCCGGTCGGGCTTTCAGGACCAGAGTCAGATGTGACTGATTTCGGCCGATCACGCGACATAAACATATCCCGGTCCCGTAGCGCAACCAACAATGTCATAGCCGGGTGGCGTATTGCCCCAGTTTGTGGTTTTATTATGCGACCACGTCCTAGTGGAAATGTCGCAGTGCACGCGGCTGAATTGTTAGCGGCAATAAATCCTTAGATAAAATGGTATAGCTGACAAAAAAGTGAATTTATGAAAAAATATACTTGTTTATAAAACTGATACGCATCAATAGTTATTGGTTTTATTGGTAAATTGACACTTTACATCTTTTGTTCAGAGAAAGTTGCTCCATACTTTTTTAATATTCATTTAGATTTATTTGTGCAGTTTGCACATTACAATTTAAACACAGTTCACTTCGATGAGGTCAGCAGCCAGCATACCCATCCGTTACACTCATATGACCCAGATTTCGTGCGTGACCGTCCATGTGCTCATCTTATCCTCATCTGGTGCCGACTCGCCACGTAATCCCCCGACTCCCACGCGCCCATCCAATCACCAGCGGCTAACGGAGCGCGCATCCATCTTCGGCGGATCCACTCCCCGGGCGGCGTCATGCCACCGCCGGTATTGATAACTACACCGCTAGTAATGTCGCCGCCACCGCTACTGCCATCGCCACCACCATCGGTATTGATAACACTGACACTGCTACTGTCGTCGCCACCGGTATTGATATATCCGCCGCTGGTAATGTCGCCGCCCACAGTATTGATATTAGTACCTTCGCTAACACTGCTGTCCTCTGCTTGCATTGCAGCCGTCTACGCCATCGCTCCCGCCAGTAGTTACATATATCGCTGATAGTGTATACCGCCATTGCTGCCATCAAAGCCATCCAATATCCATCATCCATAATCACTGATCACCTCGCCGTCGCCACTGCCACACTGGTCATTGCCGACATTGACAGCACCGTCGCTTTTAGTACGATCGGTATGTACCACCATCGCCATTGCCGCCATTGCCATCCGTCGCCACTCGCCACTGTTGCTGTTGCCGTCCGATATCCGTCGCCACCGTTGCCGTCCACCGTCGTTGCCGTCCGATATCCGCCGCTATCGCCGGCGTCATTAGTTTCTTGCGGTGACGTCGGCGGCTGACGAATCGGAGTCGCGTCGTCGCCGACGGCTCGTTCATTATGCATGGCCGCCCGTGCCCCGGGAGGTTCTGACGTCGGCGCCGACGGGCATACGGCAGCCGGCAGAGCTGGGAGACCAACTTGTGACTAACTTGTAACGATATTCCGGCGTTTGTGAATAAGGAAGATTTGGACGGCGCAGTCGGGACGGTGTTTATCATGAAGATTAGCGGTGGACAAGACAGGACGGCTTTTTCCGGAGTACAAGCGAGGTCTGAGACTAGCTCGATTCCTTGTTGCTTTTGTCGTCAAACAATTTGGCGACAATTTCTATCATTTCGGGATTTCGCTGTAAGTTTTTGTCATCGTTTCCGCTCCGCTGAGCCGTGTGGTCGGCCGGACAGCGCCCGGGGGGATAACATTGAGGTCGGTGGGAGAGGGAGGGGGTCTCCAGCCACCAAACTCCCGGAAGGAAGCAGGCGTCTGCGGCAGTGGTCTGCGGTAAACATCCACCCTCCACGCACACCGAAGGCACGCACACGCACGCCGACGCACACGCGCGCACGCATACATTACGTGTAGAACAATATTAAAAGCACTTCAAGTCGAAGAATGGTCGAAGAATAATTTATAGGTATAACTAAGGAAGCTGCAGATGTTAAATGGCATATAGTTAGTTTCAGGGTTTCAGGATGGATGCATTTCTTTTGGTCGATTCGCTTGCATCTCAAACGATTGTTATCCACGCTGAAAAGCCATCCCAAGCAGCTGCAGTGTGTCCCACGATACCCCATATCAGCCTCTGAGGCGGACCGACACTGGTCTATTTCTTCGGTGCGCGAGGCGAGACGGCCGGATGGGACAGCGTCTGGGCGGGGCCGGCGGAACACCAGACGTCCGCGCTGGCGGAACCAGACGCCATGTAGGCGGAATCCGTCAGCGGAATACTGTGAGCGGGCGCGTGACCGGCGTCAGATGTTTACCGGAACGGCGGCGCTGAGCGATTGGACTCGTCAGCCGGGCTTTGTTGCTCGCTCGGATGGAAGTCCTCAACTTGAGAGGCAGCCGCCCGAGGGTAAATCAAATAAAATGTATTGATTCAGGGGCTGGAAGTGACGCGCTAACTTGTGTGAGCTAGAAAGTTTTGATAGTGTGTAGCAGCAGATGAGAAAATCTTATGTCGATGGTGTCTGACGAGCTGATTTTAGTATTCCTCTAACAGGTTTCATTGAGCATTGTATTTCGCTTTGGCTACCTGCTGCTATAATGCGTTCCATATCACTGAGAAGAAATAATTAGATCGCGATCTTCATGATTATCTAAGAACTTTGAATGCCTCGTAAATTTTCAGATAAAGTTTAATAGCATCGCCATCGACACTCACAACAGTTGATTCTCTCAACTGTAGCGACATTTTTTTCAGCTATGTTGATCATCATATCATTCGCCAATGCTCCAGGAAAGAGACGAAGTGCTCCTGGGAGGGTCGTTAATCACCCGTATCGACAGTCGTCTGTTCTAATGTCATACATTTGGAGGACCTTCGTGAACGTTTTAGACGGCACGTGTCTCGAGGGGCTGCAGATAACTGATAGAGGAGTTCATTTAGGCCGCTTTCGGGTGACAAATGTTGCCAACTGTCAATCGATCCTGTAACAAATGTTTCCCTTCCGAGACATGGTCTTCTCAGCTTCAATAACAGAGGAATCGTCTGGAAAAATCAGAATGGTGCCTACGTATGCTTGGGCTGGAGCTTTGTTACACGGAAAGAAAGGGAAGAAGCGCTCGATGGCATGCATAAATAGAATAAGCTTATAATTATTGTTTTACGAGTAATTTTACAAATAACGTTTTTTATTTGAAACCTTCTTTGGCTAAGCTCTCCGACCTATCCCCAGGATCATCCGCCGGCCACATAACATCAGTGCCGGGTTATCTTCCTCATTGCAATCTGCTGGACGGCTAGGCTGTTAGCCTGTTGCGCAGAGTGCCTGTTGTCGGCGCTCTTATACCGTGCAGGCTCGGATCGATTCTCCTTTATGGCATTATTGGGAGGCAGGTAACGGCCGATAAAGCCGGTATGCTATTGTGTTACCGCTCGGCAGATGGCTCAAGTAATCGGTTATCAGCTCAATAGCGCTATTTGTCGGGCAGGTCAGCATCAGGGTATACTATACGAAGCTGTGTCAGGCTGAGATATCACACGGACGGACGGGACGGGCTGCAACCAGAAACAACCTGATCTGCAATCAGAGACGTATTGACAGATGCAGCTGTATTGAAAGAAATAAAAAATAGTGAATAACTAGCATATGTCTATCTAGGTTGAATAGATGATCAAAAGAGCAAGTCAATGCAAAACCAGTATAACGCCTTTTTGGGCGACTAACGGAGCGAGCGAGAGGGTGGGCCTTGCACGTGCGAAATGGCAAAGGGGGTACCTCCAACTGACTTGTGCATGGCACCCTACTAACCGGTCTCTAGCGATGTGCCAAATTTGGGCACAATCGGCCCAGCCGTTCTCGAGATCTGGAAGCGGCACCCTTCACGTGCGCACGTGCAAAATGGATCCCAACTGACTTGTGCACGGCTGACGGCACCCTACTAACCGGTCCCTAACTGTGTACCAAATTTGAGGGTAATTGGTCGAGCCGTTCTCGAGATCTGGAAACGACCCCTGCACGTGCGCACCTGCAGCAGCGCCCCAACTCTGGCACATGGATATGCAGTGCCTAGTGGATGCCTACCTACATGCCAACTTTCAGCGCAATCGGCCAAGTAGTTATCGAGATATTGCAACAATTACAAAACGGACACCTCTTCGTTTTGCACGTGGCACGTGCATAAGGGGTCATCCACATGCATCAGGAATAGTCCAATACTTGGTAGAAGGAATGAAGCTACCCTACAAAAATTACCGCGTGTAAATCGGTCAAGTGGTTGCTGAGATATAAGCCTCGCAAAAGCGTGACCACGGCCGGCCGGCCGCTCATACTCAGAAATTTCCGTTAAAACCCGCGCCCCACTGGGGGGGGGGGCTATTTATAGCCCCCCTCCCGTTTTTCTGCAATAACTTCCAAACCGCTTGACGAATCGACGCCAAACTTTCAGTACCTTCGGCTGCATCAATCTGACACCTTGTGTCAAAATTTGAACTTCGTAGCTACCATAGGTCGGCCGGAAATGACGTCAGAGTGACGTCATGTTCGTCCGATTTCGACGCAAAACATTGAACCACGGCAATCGCTCCCAAGAGCTCAGTTTTTAAGCTAGATCCAATTTCTTTGCATGAAAGGACTCAGAATTGACCGCGCTATCAAACTGCTATCTCGGATTTTCAAAATTTTGAAAATTTCGAAAATTTTATATAATAATATTCAAAATTTATATTTTTATATTTTATCAAAAAGTTTTTGACTTTTCGAAAAAAAACCGGAATATATGTGAAAGAACGCATGATTATGACTAACTCTAGCAAGTTTTAGCTAAATATCTTCAAAAATGGCCAAGTTATACGCATTATTGCAAAAAATTCACAATTATTAATTTTTCAAATCAATTTTTCAGTGCGTATTTGGCATCGTACACCAATATAAATGGCACCATCGTGTTCCTGAGCTCAAACTGCATCCAATAGACACCTTTTTTGTTGAAAAATTTCAACTTCAAAATTTGACCTTTTTTTACCTGAAAGTGACCTGACCTAAGCTAATTTCGACTCAAAATGACCTTGAATGACACAGACGACATCAAATTCGAAATCTATGGCCTAAATGGACCATAAAACATGTGTCACGTGACCGACGCATGATATAATATTTTCGTGACCTGTGATGACCTGACCCTGACCTGAAAATCAAAGTACAAGTTTGGTACCCTCAAGGTATCTAGAGCATCTGTTCACGAGTGTGGAAACCAAAAATGAGACTGATCTGACTTGTAAGACGGCGGCCAGAGCCCAAAATGTGAACAAGCCAAAGTGCTAATAATTTTTACTTTGACCTGACCTGTGACGTCATCGGTGACCTCGAGGTCAATGAAATTAGGTTTCGCTCGACAGTTTTTCCGGGGCTATCAGACGCCGTTTGAATTTTGACGATCGGCCCAGTAGTTTCGGAGTTAGGAGGGGGGCTATGAATAGCCCCCCCCCCCCAGTAGGGCGTGTTATACACAGACCCCAGTGGGGCGCGGGTTAATCTAAGGAAAGACTACGCTCGCTTCGCTCGCTCCGTAATAAATCAAATATCCATCTTATTCAGGAATCATCAACACTCAAGTAAAAGACGCCGCTATTTTTGTTAGTACATGTTCGGATACCGAGTTGAACATTGACCGATATGCATATCACTTGGTGGCCTACGCGCCACAAGGAGCCCGCACGCATGTTCTCCCATACACATAATACACGCATAGGGCGGGCCCTCGTGGACCCCACCGACGGACTAATGGCTGCGCGTGGAGTGCCAATATTGTCCAAGTCGGATTGTGTGGCCCAGCCAGTTAGGCACTGCTGGGGTGCGCTGTATTGATTCCTGGGTGGGTGCCGACGGCCGCGTCGGAGGCAGCCGTTGTTGGGGCCACTCGGTCTTCAGTTTCATCTCCGACCCGCCTCTGTCCCGTCTCATGGCTGTTTTTCTCTCGCATTCTCCGGTTCCCATGGCTGTCAATTGTCCCCATTTCGGTCAACTCGGTACTGTAGCCAGTGCACTGGCAGTGCAGTGTCCTGTCTCTTCCCGTCTCAGAGGCTATTTATTATTCGTCTTCAAGTTTGTTTTTTATGTTACCTTTGGTCCAGGCGGCAATATCCTGTATCCGCCCCTTTAAACGACTTTCTTCCGTCTCCGTCTCCCGTTTCTCCAGCTGTCTCCTCCGACCAACGTGACTGTCTCCGGCTTCCGCGGTTGTCTCCCGTCTCGGGCCGGGCTGTCTCCGGCCTCTACTGTGTCCTGTATCCACAGCTGTCTCCCGTCCCCGCCGTCTCCGGGCAGTCTCTCCTGTCTCCGCGGCTGTCTCCTGTCTTTCCGTATGCCTCCCGTCTCTGCCCGTCCCCCGCCGCGCTGGCGCATCTCCAGGATCAGCGGCGCCTCGGCCGACTCCTCGGCCGCCCTCCGTCCCGCCCACAGGCGGCGCAGATGGTATCCGAGCGCTATCCGCGCCACGCTCGCCGCCCGGCCGGCCTCACTGCGCCATTTCCGAACATCATCCGCGGCATTAATTCCCGGCCGCCGCCACCGCCAGCGCCGCTATCGACGACCGTCGGCGGCGACGGGCGAGGGTCGGACCCTCGTGCCGATCCCCCCCGGCGGCCCCTTCCAGAACCGCTGCTCTCCTGTAGATAACGTCTTGGACACGCGCCCCTGTTGTCTCGCAGGCGAATCCCCAATCAAAAGGCCACCGCCCTCGTGGCGTTTGCCGAGGGAGAAGCCGGGTGGAGGGTGATTGAGCCAGTCAGCAACGACAGAGGCGAGCAGTCCGATGACGCAACGCTCTCAATGTGTTGGTCTTGCTGAGTGGGCGAGTATTAATTAGCTGATGCGGCGATGGGGGACGATGTTGGTCAACAACGTTAGCGTGCGCTCTCGGAATAATTTGCCGCTAATATCAGGACACGAGCAAATGGCTCACACTTTGTCGCGCACGACGCGATGTTTGTTTTCGTTAATTGAATTGTGAGTGTTACAAATGGAAATGGCGTCCTTCACATCCATCTGTTATTGTTTACTGATGGCGAGACATAATTTCATTGCAAGGCAATGTCTAATTCTGACTCCCACACACCGTAACAATTTAGCTGTCATAGCTGTTCTGTTATTCACATAGGTGCGAAAGCTGATATTACTAATGCATTGAGCACAGCATCAGCTAGTTTTATCCAGCCCACTGTTTTCATTTTCCCTCGCTTCCACCATTCCTTCTTCCCCGTAACCTATCACGTTAGTCTTCTGATCCATTACTGACCCAGTCCCATGCTCTCCCCATATCCATTCATCGCTCCCGCAAATCTATGCCATAGATCTCACAGCCTTGCAGCACGCCATAACTTAGCCCACTGTTCCTCCCGTAGCCATGCTTATCCGTGCCTTCCATTCATCATATCCGGACCCGGCGCCCGTGAGGTGCCCGGCGACTACATGATAAATCCGCCCCGCTGTTGCAGAGAGCGACTGCGGAGAGGTGGACGGCCGCCGAGCCGCGCTGAGGACACCATGGTCCTGCGGCGGCTGTTCGGCCGTCCTCAGTCCTCCGAGGACGATCTGCGGGCGGACGATGAGGACGGGAGGACCGCGGAGGACCTTCCGCCGGCGCTGCCTCCGCGGCCTCTGCGCCTGCCGCCGAGAGACATGGGCCCGCAGCCGCCGCAGCAGGACGAGATGCCCCCGCCAGGTCAGTACTGTTGTAGACTGTAGCGCATTTCTGTAATCAGGGAACATCATAGAGATCTCACCATGTGAGCGGAGAATATCAGTGAGATTTCACCAGGTGAGCTGAGCAGGCCTGGCTGGTGAGATATTTGGAGCAGCATGGTGCCTCGTTAAGAAAAGCTGGCGATAGCGAGCGCCGATGGGTGTTGATGATGCAACAACCTTGGCACCGCTGAAGCAGCAAATCACTGACCAATCGTCAGTCATGTTTCAACAGAAGTGCCCGCGGACACTGCCGAGCGGCGCGCAGCTACACTTGGACTAAATACTAATCAGCCTAGAATCTGCATATGTTTTGGACTGGAGATCCTGGCGCTTATGCCTTACCACTGACAATAAATCAAATCCAATTCTCCCATTTACCAGGCCCGTTAATTTGACTCCATTTCAGCGGTCGCGCGCTGCCCATTCCGCTCTCGGAGACCAATGTTATGCAAAATCTCATTCCTCGCGGCCCAGAATAGCCAATGCTCGCTAACACTGCTCCGTACATAATGCATGCGCGGGTGAAAGTGGCCCGTCCAGTGTAATCAGGTGATAAATGACTGCGGTGAGCGGCCGGGGTTCGTGCCGCGGCGCAATGCTGGCCATTACCCGGCCGGTGCTGGTCTGCCGTGTCCTGCAGAGCAGCTCGGCGCCCAGCGTTGCTCCGCTCAGCCGCCGCCCAGCGCGCGCTAGTCCGCAGTGCTAGTCCGCCGTGCCGCTCTAGACCAGCGCCTCTCCACTCGGCGGCCGGCCACCGTCAACCAGCGCGCGGCGCGTCCGCCTCTCGCAGCTGCCGTCCCCGCTGGCCGCCTCCGGGAGCGGCCGATTAACCCTCCGCATGCAAGGCTGCGCGCCGATTTACATTCTTCTGGCCCCTCGCGAGCCGCTCGTTAAGTGCGCCTTAGATGGCGGATCGTACATGGTTGGGGGCGGCGCGGCTGTCGTAACTCGTCGACGGCCGCGCCGCCGAGTCGGTGGATGGATCCGTCCCGGCCGGAGCGCGCAGCGCGGCTCTGTATGGAGTCCGAGAGAGACGCCGCCTGCACCGTACCGCCCCGGGCACAACACTCTTGTACCAGGCCGCTGGTGTACAAGTGCACTGGTTCTGATTCATGTAGGCACCTTCATTAATTACGCCGTGAGGCTGTGGAGAGGGCTGTGAATGGTTAATATCCGTCCTGCAGCTCGTAGTTACAGCGATGTGAGCGGACTCGGCTCGCTGAATAGCACATTAGGTGACCCAGAGTGATTTTATTAGAGTAGAAGACTGTTGATATGACTGACCTTAGTCCAAACGGTCGAGACCGATCGGCTAGTAGCTGCTCATATCTGCATATTAAACCTGTAGCTGGGCTATAAACGCTCCACTCCGAGGGCAGTTTGGGTTTGGGTAGCCCAACTGAAACCGATCTAGATTCATTACAAACTTCATGGTTCTGACGTCAATGTGTCGAAACGGAATTCATCAAACTACGAAAATAGACTCCTTCAATTTCAGCGTATTCAAGCAGCCATGACGCTTCATCAATTAAGAGCCATTAAGCTCACATGGCATAATGACCGCCGAAATCCTCCAAGTCAGTCGCGGGAAGCTCTCGGAACTCTGCTGATGTGAGTTCTCTCTCCATTTCAGCGGCAGCGGCAGTGCCTGTGGTGACGCGGAGGCCCTGGTGGCGCTCGGTGACGCGCAAGTACGTCATCCTGTGCTGGGTGTGCGGCGGCCTGGCCGTGCTGCTCGGCCTGCTGTACGTGCTGCTGTACTTCCTGCTGCGCGCCTACACCAGCAGCATCCACTTCTTCGAGACCATCCCCACCTACGTGCCCGCCTGCGTGGTGAGTGCCGGAGAAAGGAGAGTGGAAGGAAAGGTAGAGGGAAAGGGAGAGGGAGAGGGAGAGGGAGAGGGAGAGGGAGATGTAGAGGTTGAGGTTGAGGTTGAGGTTGAGGTTGAGGTTGAGGTTGAGGTTGAGGTTGAGGTTGAGGTTGAGGTTGAGGTTGAGGTTGAGTTAGAGGTAGAGGTAGAGGGAGAGGGAGAGGGAGAGGGAGAGGGAGAGGAAAAGGGATGTAGAGTGACGGGGAGAGGGAGAAGGAGAGGCTATGCGAGAGGGCATGCGAGATGTTTGTTGCACATGAGGCTGGAGTTCTTTTTTGATAAACGTTATTTGCTGCACGCTTCCAAATTTAAGTATGTAATAGACCGCCATTGTCGGTGTGACTGCGACGCTAAAAATGTTCGTGTTTCAGACAGACTGTTAGGCTGTGTCACTCCACTCTAACTAATGGCGCTGCAACAGAGCTCGGCCTGACAGACTGAATCCAATATCATTTTCACTTACGGACGCAACAAAAAGCGCAGCGCAGCCTGCAGCGTTAAATCTAAGGGCTGCGATATACCATTTGTCTCACCGAAATAAGCGACCTCAATAACGTCATCAGCGACCGTTTCGATTCCCAGCGCAGCTCTGGACTGACACAATGCTGTCTGAAGTTATGGCAGCACCCACTCTCTAGCGCCGGCGCAGCAGTACAACTGTGAATGGCCGGCGCTTCGCAAAAATGAAGCACGATAGCCTCAAATGGAACGAGTGGACATGGGAAGCTGGAAGTGCACTTGGACTGATTTAGACAAATTGCGATCCGCCGCTGATGCGGTCTGAATGCCCCGAAGGTCCGATTTGTCTTGCGATCTATTCAACTGGCCGGGGGAGTTGAGCCTCGACAAAGGCCAGATCGCCCCAGCCGCGACACCGCGATGGGCGATGACTCTCAAATGCGGCTCTTTGGCCGAACACAGCTGAGGCGGAGAGGGGAGGCGCGCGGCGGCCGGCGCGGCCAATGGGGGGCGAGGATGTATGCGCGGGGAGACGGGGAAGACGGCCGGGCAGGGGAGATAATGGAGCGATCCGGAAGCGAGAGAGGGCGAGGAGTCTGTGGCAGACGATACGCACAATTAGCCACCGGGTAGGGCGTCCGACTTCAGTGCTACTTTAGCTCAAAGAAAAGCAGCGAGGAACATAAAGATGCAGGGGTGGCGCGAGATCACCACGTTTCAGGGATTTATCAGTTCTATTTCATATTCATGAAACGCAAGATCTACCGGTGTCTTGCGTAGTAGCTAGCAAATGCATCGTAAAATCTTCGAATTCGACACGTGAATTCTGTGAATAAAACCGCCGTCCTTCCGTCGCCGACTGCGGCGCTGCCGGTGTAGCCACGGACCGTCTATAGCCTGCACCGTCTCCACCGGGCCACGTCAGCTGGGCCCTCTGGAGACAAACGACGCCCTGTCGATGGCGAGGAGGCGTCCAACTTGGCCGGTCCGACGCGATTAAACCGAGCCATCTGTCCGACTCGCCGATTGGAAATGCAACTTTTTGAATGGCCATTCGAGCGTGCTTCTGTGAAAGACGAACTGCAGCTCTGTTAGGGAGTCCGCGGAACGTGGCTCTGTATACAGCCCTGATGAAGGGAAATGTATTTGATGAGATGTTTTCAAAGTTGCCTCTGCACACATGGTGCTAACAAGATAACTGGAAAGTTTCCACTTTGCTTTTGTAATTCGTCAGAAGTAGAACATTCAATAAGCCTGCGTATTTCTTTGTCATTCACTGCATAGATAACGCAGGCTCAGGTCCTGGAGCATTGAATCAATCAGATTCAGGTCATGTGAATCGGAACGTTCGCCTAACCGGGTCAAATATTCGATGTGTGTGAGAAATGCGGTTAGGCATGGCACTAAGCCCGCTAATTTGGTTGCATTTTAACCCGACGGCCGCTGGGCCTCCGCGCCACCCGCAGGCCGCTGGGGGGGGGGGGGGCATAAAGTTGCCCCCCCCTTTACTTCTGCGACGATATCGTCGCAACGCGAAGAGATAGAAAAGCGAAACTTTGCACACATCTTCCTGAATATCTAGCCGAGGTTGTGTCTAAATTTGGTGTCGATCCCATTTGAAATGACGTCACAGTGACGTCATAAGTGAAATTATAGATTTGCGACTCTCATATTCCTCACGATACATCACATATATGGGACCGAATATAAAGGGCCGATTATTGGTCAGAAACTAGATGGAAGTGTAGTAAGATGTTTTAGGATGACAGCAGGTGCTGTCTAGTTCATTTACAGTCGAGTTTCATGCTCAGCGTCATCAGAAACGGTCCATATCGGAAAACGACAAAACTTTATGACGTCACTGTGACGTCATCCTAGGTGCTACAACCACCAAACTTTCCTCAAATATTGCCTATATAGGTATTCATTTGAAGCTATGCCAAGTTTCACGTTCGTATCTCATCAGGTTTCGGAGATATTTCACAAAACGTAAAGGGGGGCAACTTTATGCCCCCCCAGCGGCTCGTGGTTTAAAGGGACCCTCCCACCTTCAAAAAAGTTAATGAATTGGCATGAAAGTGATGTCGCTCGGTTCAGAAAGAGCAAAAACGAATATCTACCAAATTTCATCGAAAAATATTCACCGGTTTTCAAGATATTAGACTTTTACTTTTGTTTACTTTTTGGGATCTCCGCTGTTCCTAGCCACTTTATTTGAAAGTGCGGCATTTGTTGCGCGCAAAGCAGCATATACCACCGCGTGCTACAAAACGTTTTAGTCAAACATTTAACGGACGTTCGAAAGCCTGATGACGTCATCAGACTCCCGTAATGGTTAAGAGATAGGGACCACGCTGGTCCCACCCTGCAAGTAAAGGGAAGAAATTTCTTGAACACCATAAAGCTGCGGGGGTTGCGACCAGGATAAATGGTGGTTTCTGAGCCTGGCCGCAAACTTGGCTATCTCAACTCAAAACTAATGTTAAGGTGGGAGGGTCCCTTTAAATAGAAATGTGAAAACAACGCAAAGTAATTTTAATTAATTACAGCAGCCAATAGTGTTCATTTACCTATTTACAGGCATTTCATTGGAATCTGTCACATGCATTGCACATTGCACAGCACTGACCCTTTTACAAATTTGTACATATTTCCCCTTGATATCATGGCAAGGACAAGCTCGGCGATGACAAACGGTTTTGAATGTGAATTTCAATGTGGGAAAGCGGGTTGTGAAATTTTGTAATTTGACTAACCTTTTGGATGTGTTGCAGCTAACCTTAGGTATGTATGTGTACTTTCAGCTCATGGTCACGGGATTCCTGCTTCTCTGCTTCATCAAACGAAGAAATCGCTTCTCCTATCTGGTAAGTACCTCCATTACTACATGGCATAAGTGTTGTTACGCCTGAGCCACAGCTCTTTCGATGTTTCCTGACACAAGCTTCGCCTCTGTATCATGTTGTCCCACGTTATTGCTGTGTGAAATATTGGACATGTTTAAACGTATTCGAGTGATAACATATTAGGTAATTCTATTCATTTGTCGTCATCTTTGCCCGAATCCATCTAGTTTTCCTCGCTATATGATAAGCCGTTACTGCGTCTGACCCACCCACCATATCTCTTGCATATATGCTTTCCTCGCCTTGTCTATACCTGTCATGAAGCAAACGGCATAATCTAGTGTATGTGCATGAATCAAACTACACATTTGTCTTTAGAAATAATAAATTATGGGACTGGTGACGATACTCAAGGAAATGCATTCAATATTCAGTCACTGTTGTGCACTTCACTTTCACGCATGGGGTGCCCGAAAAAACTGCGGCAAATTAACGGCAGTTTTGATACTTCATAAAGCTCCAGCTTATTTAGTTCATCCACGGCATATCCCCCGCGGCAGCGGTCCGACTAAAGACATAATTCGGCACCGCGCCCTGCCCGGAGTCCGTCTTCATCAATACTCGAGGGCCGTCGCCGGCGGCCGCCGATGTGCATCTGGGCGGCCCAGGCCGCTCTCTGTCGGCTTAGCTGGCATTCTGCAGCTCGCCGAGTGCGGCTGAGCTTGCCATTCAGACCAGACGCGGCGTCCCAGCCTGCCCGGCCGGCGGGACAGAGCCGGAATTTTACAGAGTCTCAAACAGCCACCGAGTGTGGGTGGTAGCTGGTTATCAGCAGCTTTCTCAGACCCAGATGTTGCGCTGTTACAAATGGGGTCAAGACATGGTTTATTTATTTTGTCAAGAAAGTTGGCTCATTTGACGTTTGATTTATTGTAGGTGAAATAGGCTCTCGACGTGATAAGCTAATGAGATGAGTGGATATAAGGAGATAAGTACATTAATTCACAATCCATATGATAAATTGCCACATTGCTGGTCATATCATTCAGCCACTTTTATGATAAGTGACGTTATTGAACAAAATAACGTCTGGGCAGTGGACGTGCATCATTTGTGCAGCCACTCTCCTTTCATTCCGGCTTAGTCCCCAGGCCGTATCGGAACCGCACCCAATTATCGAGCCCCATGTGCCGTGCCCACCTCATGCGCCGATCCAATCCCCTCTGTTCCTGCCCAGTGCCCGGCGGTGCCATCGCCGCCAGTTTTAGCGCGGTGCCCGTCCATTCGGTGTCCTTTGCCGGCCATCTGCGGCCCATGTGTCGGCAGCGCTCACCAGGCACCGTCGTTCTGTTCGGGTCGTGACGCCGGCCAATCACACTCTGATGGATCGATGGCCTTTGAGAGGCGGCCGTAAACCGAGCACAGACCGTCAGCGGCCGTCCGCCAGACAAAATGAACACGGCAGTTAGAGCACTTCATGGGCCGGATAAATCCGTTATCCACGGATAAATCCGCGGACCGGATAGGATTGGATTCTAAATTTGTTAAAAAAGAACGGATATGGGCGGGCCGGATTTGGGAATTGAAGGTTGAACCCGGATCAAAACGGATCAAAATTTTAACCCTCGCATGTGTAGGGGGGGGGGGGTCGGATGGACCCCCCCCCATGGTTTTTCGCGAATAACTCGCGTAAAAAGCGGCCGATCGCGACGAAACTTTCAGTACCCTCGCATTGATCAATTTTACACCTACCCTGAAAATTTCATGACCCTGACCCAAATGACCTTTGACCTGTGACCTCTTTTCCGAGACCATGTTTGGCCGTAATCGCGATTTCGCGTATGTCGGCTCGCACTAGCCGCGTGTTTGCAAGCTTTTCGTGGTTTCAAACGTTCAAACATGTGATTTGATGTTACTCCCGTGTGTGTCAAGGTCACCTGAAGGTCAGGTCAGGTCATTGACCTTTGGTGACCTCGGGTGACCTCGGGTCACTTTTTCGAGTTTTACATGTTTCTAGGCTAGTTTTTGGAGCTGAATTCGAATTTAGCAACCATTTGAACATTTACGAAGTAGTTTTGGTGACTTCGTAACATGTTACGAAGCTGTCAGAGGCGGTTGACACGTACTACGAATACCCGTCACGACGCCTACTGGTTGACCTGACCTGACCTGACCCGACCTGGTCTAAATGCTTCAAGACATCATCTGTGATCAAAACTAACACGATATTCGTGATCAGCACCCCGAAAAACCCCTTAGCAGCCACACTTTACGACTTTCTAACAGGTCCCGATTTTCCCGACTTTGGGTCATTGACCTGACCTGGAAGGTCAACCAATGACCTAGGACCTTAAAATTGGGTATCATCGGCTTCCTCTCGTCACGGGCAACACGCTCGTTTTTTCCGCGAAGCTCTAGCTCGATCAGGGGCCAAACGGCAAGGGGGGGGTCCAACCGACCCCCCCCCTACACATTAGAAGCTGGAAAACGCCGCACACATGCGAGGGTTAACATTCAACATTGAAGTTAAAAATTAACCTAATGTGTTAAGCGGCAGCAGAGGTTTGATTAAAGTAATAGGCATCATTTTATGACACTCACTTGTCACAAGACTTGTCTTCAAGTGGATAATGTATGCAATGTATGCATGGTTTTTGGAACCATGATGGTCTATGAGATCTATGGCTGTCTGGTCCCTTAGATTGAATTTGTTAGTCCAGTTTTGGGTGAAACCAGTTATTGGTAAAACGGATTATTACGGATATTTTTTGGAAGTTTGGCTGCAATACGGGCCATGGGTGGGCCGGATTCTGATATTCAAAGAAAGGCGGATAATGGGCGGATCTGGATATGACTTGCCGGATATGGGCCGGGCCGGATCCTAAAAAGCCTATCCGTGAAGTGCTCTAACGGCAGTCGCTCCCCGAAACGGCTACCATCAGCCGGCCACATACAGTCGCGCTGGCGGCGGCTGTTGAGGGCGACAAAGACGCTGCAGCAGCTCGCTCGTAGTCGGTGAAGGCGAGATGATAAAACTGGCGAGACGTTACCGCATTTCGTAAACGACTGGTGATAAAGCATCTAATATGCGGCACGCGAGGAGTACTAAGGCTCCCGGCTTATGCGCCTTTTGATACGAAACTTTGCAATGATGTGGGATGTCTAATGGGAGATAAGGCGCTGAAAAACATGAAAACGGAAGCATTGAAGCACACAAATACTGGGCCTTAATTAAGTCGTAACTTACATCGCGATATCTTCCATAGAATTGATAACGTTATTGATCATTTGAAAATATTGTTGGTTCTCCTACCACTCTTTTTTATTGTATTGAATGTTAACTAGCTCGTGTGATAGGTAACCACGAATAATAAATCTAGGTCCATACATACCAGCCTACCTAACGTATCCGTCATCTGTATCGCGGTGCAGGTCCTAAGCTGTCTGCGGCTCGGTGCCTGCTGTCGGTACTGTCTGTCACTGTGGTTACTAACAGTCTGTTTGTTTTGTTGGGTTTGTTTTGTTGGGTTAGGCCCTTTCGGTCTGACAAGACCATTGCAGAGCCGGAAGGATGATAGGAATTAGGGGGAGACGTTGGTCTGGGCAGGCACCCTAGTGAGTCGCCGGGGCTGAGCCCGTCCAGAGGACAGGCCACCCAGCCCCAAGGCACTCACTGCACCCGGCTACGGGGTGCGCTCCCTTAGGAGCAGCGGTGCCGCTCCAAGGGAGCAGCCCGCATGAGATAAAGTTGCCTGTCCAGCCCGGAGGGGGGTTGCGGTGATGGAGGAGAAGGATTTCAGTATCCTGAGGATAGAAGCACGGAACGGTGAACAGTCTGTACCCCTGTGCAGATTAAGCCGTCTGGTAGTTTTGCGGTTTGGTGCCGCCAGTGCAGTGTACTGGTCGCGTTTCTGACAGTCTCTCCCATCTGCAGATCAAGCTTTCGGTTTTCTGCTGCCTGGAGCTGGCGGTATACTTTGTGTGTTACTGACAGGCTCTCTCCCTCGGAACACATCTAGCCGCCTAATTTCCCCACCTGGGGTGTCGGCGGTGTCCTGTGTGTTTCTGACACTGACTCTGACACTGTGTGCTCCTGTGCAGATCAAGCTGTCTGATTTCCCCTGCCTGTTGTGTGTCGGCGGTGCCCTGTGTGTTTCTGACACTGACTCTGACACTGTCTTGTCCTGGTGCAGATCAAGCTGTCTGGTAATGGTTTCTACTGCCTGGTGTCGGCGGTGCTCTGTATCTGTTACTGATATTCGGTCCTCGCTGCAGATCAAACTGTCGGGTTTCTGCTGCCTGGTGTCGGCGGTGCTGTGCGTGGTGATCACCGTCACCACCGCCGTGGTGCACATCCACCGTCTGCAGACGCTCACCGAGTGTGTGTTCGCCCAGTCCGTACACACCTGCACGTGCTTCGCCGGCCGCCTGGAGGACCCGTACGAGGGCGAGGAAGGTTAGTTTATACACGGGCTGAGACTGAGAGGGGAGAGCTGGGGGCATAGTGGTGGGGATTAGTGATGTCAATTGCAGAAAATCGGGATACCAATACCAAACCAACTACCAACAATGATCATGGGAAAATACTGAAACCGAACCAACTTTGGAATATGAGGCAAATACCAACCTTTTACCAAATTCATAGCCTCTTTAACATTGGTAAGGATTCATAATACCAACACAATCACAAATGAGTAAGCCTTGAAATACCAAATACCAAGTTGGTATCGGTTTGGTATCGGTATACCAAAAAGTTGGTATCCGATTGACATCTCCAGTGGGGATAGAATGATAGATTTTTATAGGCAGAGGCTCAGTGGTGAGGAGCGATACTGTTTGTGTTTCAACGTGGTGGGTCTGCTTAACCCTCGCCCCGTTGGGGGGCCATTTTGACTCCCCCCGGGTGGTTTTTCCTGAATAGCAAGAAAACGGCGGCGCGCAGCGCCGCCAAATTTTTAGTACCTTCCCGGGCATCAATTTGACACCTTCACACCAAATTTCAAGTCTTAGGTCACCTTAGGTCAGGAGTTATTGAGGTCAAACTGAGTTCATGTTCGAGCAAAAATGAGGAAAAAACATGCAATCTTGAAACGCTCACCATTAGTCACCAAATATACAGTTATCAAGCAATTTCAAAGTTCTTTATATGGTCTAGTAGACAAAAAGCGGCGCTACAAAACTACTATCTCGGATTTTCAAAATTTTGGGTTTTTGATCAAAAAAAATCAAAAAATTGATTTTTTTTTTTAGAAAAACTAATAAAATATCCAAGATTTTCCGAATTTCGAAAAAAGCCGGAATATATGTGATAGTCCCTGCGCTTTTCTATATACATACCAATTTCAGATCAATATCTCGTTTTTTGGCCAAGTTATAGCGAAAAAACTGTTCAAAAATGATGACGTCAAATTTTTGAACTCAATTTTTAGCGATTCTAGACCATGTACGACAAAACAAAGACCACCATTGAACTCCCCGTGAGGAGCTGCATCGATTCGATACCCATTTTATGCAAAAATATTAACTTTGAAATTTGACCTAATTTGACCTGACCTTGACCTGACCTTGACCTGACCTTGACCTGACCTTGACCAAAACGTGACCTAAGCTGGCCCCAAAGGCTACCTGACCCACATAATCGCATTTGTCATGTAAAATGGACCATGAAACATGTATCACACGACACATTCATATTGTGACCTGACCTCTGTGACCTAACCTGGTATCAGTGACCTCAAATAGCAAAATATTTGTTTGAAGAACATTTCCCTATCGATAATTTTCAATGGAATGCATTTTACTCGATTTTACAACGCATTTCTTGAAATGCCTGTAAACGGTGAAAATTGGACCTTTGACCTGACCTGTGACGTCATCGGTTTGACCTAGGTCAATAAAATTGGGTCACAAGGTAGTTCCCTGATAGGGCTATCCAACACCGTTTGCCGCTTGTCGCTAGGTTGCGTGGTTCTCGAGATCTTAGCGGGGGGGCCAAAATGCCCCCCCCCCCCCAACGGGGCGCGTTGCTCGGCAGAGCCCAACGGGGCGCGGGTTAAATGGTGTTCAAAATGACACAAATAGACTGGTAAGAACCTTATGAAGCGATTCAACAGCTTCTCTTAATCTGTGGATATTCTGGGACTGTTTGTCACCCGGGTGACTCAAGATCAAATAGCTGAATTATGGCACAATTAACCCGCGCCCCGTAGGGGGGGGGGGCGAAACGGCCCCCCCTGTCCTTTTCGGTCGATATCTCCTAAACGGCTGGAGATATCGCCACCAAACTTTCAGGACCCCTCCGGGCATCAATTTTACACATTGTGACCAAAAATTTTTCCAGAGGCTATGATAGGTTGGCCACAAATGACGTCAGAGTGACGTCATGTTCTGTCATTTTCGACCGAAAAAAGACCTTCGCAAGAAGACCTGTCAGGACTACAGCAAGAAAAATGATCAAGACATAAAAGGTGTAGAATTGACAGGGCTACAAAACTGCTATCTCGAATTTTTGAAATTTTTAAGTTTTGACCCCCAAAAATCAAAAAAGCATTTTTTTGGATATATTCGCCAAAAAATCCAAAAAGTTTTTTGAGTTTCGAAAAAACGGAATATATGTGATAGTGCCTACCGTCTTCTATCTACATACCAAATTTCAGATCGATACCTCGTTTTTTGGCCAAGTTATAGCGAAAAAACTGTTCAAAAATGATGACGTCAAATTTTCAAACTCCATTTTTGGCACTTCTAGAACTCGTAGAGCAAAACGAAGACCACCATTAGACTCCCCGTGACGAGCTGCATCGAACCGATACCCATTTTATGCAAAAATATCAACTTTGAAATTTGACCTAATTTGACCTGATCTTGACCTGACCTTCACCAAAACGTGACCTAGGCTGGCCCCAAAGGCTGCCTAACCCACATAATCGCATTTGTCATGTAAAATGGACCATAAAACATGTATCACACGACACATTCATATTGTGACCCCCGGTGACCTGACCTCGCTGTGACCTGACCTGGTATCAGTGACCTCAGATAGCAAAGTATGTGTTTGACGAACAATGTACCATCGATGGTTTTCAATAAATTACCAATTTACTCGCTTTCACAGCACATTTCTTGAATTGCCTGTGGACGGTGAAAATCTGACCTTTGACCTGACCTGTGACGTCATCGGTTTGACCTAGGTCAATGAAATTTGGTCACAAGGTAGTTCCCGGGTGGGGCTATCGAACACCGTTTGAATTTTGAAAATCGGCCGGTAACTTTCCGAGATCTTAGGGGGGGGCCGAAACGCCCCCCCCCCCCCCTACGGGTGGTAGGGTCCGCCGGTAGCCCTACGGGGCGCGGGTTAACAGTCTGCCTGCACATCCTTTGCGATATGTTATTACGCCCAGATATTACGCCCTGCTTGCCACCCAGCCCAAGCACGGTCACGCGGCAGCGCCCTTTTTCGCGAACGAACATCATCTACAGCTGAGGTCCTTACTCGAATAACAGTCGATTATAAAACATAACGGTGCGGTATTGAAGTGCCTACATTTTATGGTGTGTTTTAAGCACAACTGCAAATGTTGTGACACCTATACCTACCTAATATTTTTGATTAAAAATTTACATCAACCATTCTTTCATCCTGATTCCTGATATTTTTTTTCCAAACCATATTGACTAACTCTTATACATTTAAGATATGCCTGATTAACTTGCAGTGGCGCCGTTTTGGTATAAGCTTATGTATAACGGCGCCCCAAAGGATCGGATTAGCTGACTGGGAAGGGCACAGTAGTTTGCTGGGCTGCCTGCTGAACAAAGACATCATCAGTGTAAGGAAGTCTGGCGACAATGTATTTAGCGTTTGTGTTTGGATTAGCTCTAAGTGTCGGTGACTTAGCCAGATTTACAGCTGTCTCAGCGATTAAAGTTGCCATTTTTAAATGCAAAAATTAAATAAGCATGGGGTCTGGCACTGAGACTGCAAGTAATCCAAGTAACGCCTAACGCCGAGCTATGATGGTGGGGCTATAACGGTGGGAGTTTTGTAGGTTAGAGCCAGAGCAGAGGCTTAGGGGGCTTAGGACGCAAACATAACAGTTTGAATCATGCGTTTCCAGTAACTTCACTACGTATTTAGTGTGTATTTCATCAGCAGCAAATTGCCGTGTTTCATTGTGTCCTATCGTTAATTTGCCACGTTTCAACGCGTGCTTCAGCAGCCTGCAGCAACCCGCTACATTTCACTGCCTGTTTTACCGTTAACCCGCCTCGTTTCAGTGTGTTTCATCCGTAATATGGCACGTTTCAATGCGCGTATGTCACCGCTAAGCCGCTATATTTCACTGATGTGTTTCACCGTTAACCCGCTACATTTCACTGTATTTCACCGCTATAACCCGCCTCGTTTCAGTGAGTTACGTGTTCCGCTCGGTGCCGGACTGTAATGTCATCCACGGAGCACTCTTCTCCTGTCTGCGCGCGCTGTTCGGACTCTCCGTCATCGGCGCGCTGGTCTGCATCTTCTCCTGCATGCTCGTCTACCAGCTGCTCAGGTGGGAGGTCCAGGGCGACGAGCGACGAGCGTAGTATATGTCTGCTGGGTCGAGGAACTCCAATGCACTGATCGGGGAGGATTAAAACTGCAACGCCCGGCCTCTAATTTATTGTGGTCAGATTATATGACGTTGGATCTTACGGGAATGTGGAACTTCTTATGGTGAGGTGACATATTTGCATTCAGACAGACCGACAGTAAAGCTTACTTGAATGTAAAACTGTTTGTGGTGACTGGTGAGTGGTGAGATGGCATTTTTGATATTTTCATTCAGTCTGCCCACAAGCATAGGTAAAAAATCGTATTTACCGTGGATATTTTGTGGGAGCTATCGTTGTTTTATGGTTGTGGTTGTATCCTAATTAGCAATGCCAAACACATGTGGATGGGTCTCGAATATGCATCAAATATGAAAACATCAAGCATCGGGTATATGAAGACATCAAACGGAAGATCAACATCGATGTCGTCATGTCTGCGGGCTGCGGCTGTAGCTTACTAGAAATCCGCGCCTGAATTAGCCACCGAAGCCACCAGACCACATACCAGCAAACGCCCGGCAAAAATGATGACATTTACCGCCCACATTCCAAATTATCATATCTATCTAATCTGATGACATCATCCGCTCCCACGAACCTCCCTTCTAACAAGCCCTCTCCCTCGACAGCCACGAGCGTAAGAAGATGTACTGGGAGCAGCTGGAGCTACGCCAGCGCTACTTCTTCCAGGCGCACCCGCCGTTCCCGCCCTCCTTCTGCGCCAGCGAGCCGGCCTGGCAACAGTGGGAGTTCGTCGATGACCTCACGTGCGTTGGATGGTTAGGGCGGTGGGATGGAATATGGACTTGTAGTAACATTGCCACGTGTGGTAGCGGTAAGGTAAGGCAAGAATTTGCGTTTTGTTTTATGGATACATTGCATATTATTTTAGTTCGTGGAGTGCGTAGAAAGCCGATGTAAATTATTATTATTAACGACTTGCCTAAAACCAGCTGAGTGTGTTTAGTGTTATTCTTACGTCAAAATTGTATCTGAGACGTGATTTGAGATATAAAAGTCGTATTTTAGGGTCTTGTTCTAGTCTAGACTCTAGAGACCATTTGTCACGAAGGTACTCTTAGATTTATCGACATAAGTTAAAGTGCATTATTAGAATGACATCTTCAACTGTCAGTCAGTCAGGATACCTCGGCTGACCGGCTGACTGGCTGTATTTCTTCTGCTCTTCTCGTGCACAGGTACTGGCCGCAGAGGACCCTGGAACCGTGCTCTCCCAGCCCAGAGGAGTCGACCACTAGCCGCTCAGCCCTGATCGGGGGATCCTCCGGCCGGCCTGCCATCATAGGTGGCAGCACCGTACCGTCGCGCCGAGCGGGCGGGCGCAGCTGGTTTCCCTGGCGACGAAACAACAGGCGAGTGGGCAACAGGGTGGCGAGGTGGTCACCGTCGCAATGTCAGTCTTAGTATACAGGTGTTTTGGTGAATGTTATAGGATCATGGTTGTGTGATGCATGGTATGATGTCAGGACAACAGCAGTGCAGTACTCTTGGACCGCTGCCTGCCGCTGGCAGGACTGGGGGACTCGGACAGTGCTGATACTCAGATAGGGAGAAATAGAAATTGAACTGACTAATGGCTGCCCGTCGTCCCACAGATCCCGTCAGGACAGGGACGACACGCCGCCCCGCAGCGTGACGGCTCCGTTCGGATTGGGCGGCGGCCGACAGTCGGTCCCTGTCCGCCACGCCAGCCGCTCCAACGACGGAGTATTTCACCACCTGACGGCTCAGCGGTACAGCAGTCCCCCCGCACTGGGACAGCTCGCCTGGAGCCACTGGGGGCCTCCACCTCCCTACTCGCAGCCCCCGAGCCTACAGAATATCACTCAAGACTCGGGCCCCTCCACGCCAGGCTCACTGATGCGAGCGGCCGCCCGGCAGACTCCTGTGGCACCACACAAGCGCACGGACGGCGACGGAGATAACCTCAGTTTCAAGTCAGAGGCGCTAGATGTCACTAGCAAATCGCCGGCGTGTGGTGCCAGGGCGGCGATGCAGCACGGTCGTGTAGGAATGACTGGGAGCCTGCCAACCAGGCAGCGAGGTAGGACCATCGCCGGGAGGTCGCTGGAGGACATTCTCAACAGTAAAACGTCAGTGGAGGAAAGATCGCCGAGGTCTGCAGTCACATCTGAGGAGAGATCGGCGTTATCTTTGTACGGGAGATACAAAAGGCCTCTATTTACTGCCCTCGATGAGGGCCCTCGAGGACTGAATGTAGACCGTGCTGAAGACATTCCAGGAGACTGCTCAGGTGTTTATTACATTCCCAACGTTTCTGAGATCATCTCCCACGGCTCGGTCGGCTCCCGGGCGTTCCCTTCCGGCCGGAAACAGCACGCCATGCAGTGCGGTTTGGAGGCGGATCGGCCGATCTCCCCGCCGCTGTGCTCCGCCAGCCGCTCGCCCCGGCCGGCCAGTCCCGTCTACGCCGCTAACCACGTGCTCCCCTCGGCGGTGAGGGTTGGACCGGAGGGCGCTTCAACTCCCCACGCCGAGCCGCTGCGGCGACCGCTGCTGCTGTTCGGCTCGACAGCCGCGGTGCGGGACTGTCCCAGCGGCGTGTCCAGCTCGACGGCCAGTCCCCGGAGCGAGACCTCCTCCTGTTTCAGCCCTCCCAGTCGCGCGCGGAGCCCGTCACGACTGGCGATGGGCGGGCGACACCCGCGACAACTCTCGTCCCGCAGCAGTCCGCAGCTGTCTCGCGCCCGACGCGCGGCCGCCGCTGCCGTCTCTCCAGCGCCGGCCTCCTCGCCGTGTACCCCTCTCCACGGCAGGACGTTCGGGGACAGCGACAGCGACCAGGAGTGTGTCCACGGCAGCGGGGGCTCGCCGTCCGGCTCGGCGCGGTCCGGCCGGCGCCGCCAGCTTCTGCGGTATGTGAGTGATGACAGCGGCTCCCGCTCGGCGGCTGGTGGAGGACGCCGGAGGAGACCCCGCCCGGTCCGATCGCTCTCCTCCGGCCGCTGCGGGAGTTCTGGAGCTCCCAGCGCTCAGCGGAAGGACAGGTTCGTCCAGGAGCGGGCCCACAGCGAGGACCTGTGGGCAGTCAGTGGGGAGGGCGAGCGGGGGACGCGGGAGGCGCGCGCCTGGAGCGCTCGCCGACAGCGCTCGGAGGGCTCTCAGCGGCCCGATGTGGGGAAAGGTCCGCTGGGTGACCGGGGCCAGTCGCAGGGTCCGCTGAGCGCTGGGGCTCCGACGCAGCTCTCGGAGCCCAGCGTGGCCAGAATCCGGCGGCTGAGTCGCGCCACACCCGCCAGAATCGCCAGTGTCGATGATGATCTCAGCGCGCGCATTAAACGGGCTCACGTGAGCACCTTCTCTAGGTCAGAGCCAAGCACTCCGCTCCGAAAGCATCGCGTCAAGAATGTCTAGCTTAGTCGTGTCACTGCTGTGGCTGCCATAAGTCGTGTTGTCGAGACAGTTTTCTAGTTGACACTACGCTGTTGCGATTTGTGCGGGAGTGAATTCCATCTCGCTGCAGTGGTACTCGAATGTGCAATATCAGGGCGCCTAAATACAACATTGTTTTAGCCATACGGTTCGTAGATAGTACCTAATTTAGGCATTTGGAGACAATGCCTTTGATTTTTGTCCTCGTCACAATACGCTTATGTTAGTCACTATGCTTAAGTAAATGTGTAAGAAACATGCGATGATACTGTGCTATAGCTGAATAACTGCGACGTGAAAGGAAATAAAACATAATACCTCGATGTGGCGTTTTGTGGACGTAAATTGCATTAACCTCCGAGATGTAAGTTGTAACGGTAAATTTGTGTGCATTTATTGAACGGACGAAATACATCTTTTGCTGCGGCATCGCAGCACAGGCGCCAAATATAAGGAATCGATCATTTGTATGGTTTGTCACCCACACCGATGACGTCAGGACATGGACTGTGACGTGACGTCACGTACCCAAATCATGTAGGTACGCCTATGACTGGCGACTCTCACAGCACTAGAGCGGCTCGGGCGCGCAGCGGAAAGAAACCGCTATCCTCTCAGTCAGTCTCGTCAGACTGCGTGCAGCTGCCGTCGGTACAGGAGGCGAGCCATCGTCCTGACTGCCATGAAGTCAGCGCGTGCTCTGCTGCGGACACCATCGCCATCACCACTGCTGGTGGTGGTGGTGATGGTGCTGGTGACCCTACCGCCCATGGTGCCGGCGCTGGAGACGGAGCGCCTGACTCTGCTGATGCCGAAAGTCCTGCCACCGCACGTAAGTTGGAGGGTCTGATGTTGTTTTATGCCAGCAGAGTGGAACGGGTATGGTGGGTGTACTACTGTGGGTGGAGATATTTGAGATCCGCAGGGACAGTTCGATAAATAGACTAATTGCTATATGATTGCTGTTATATAAATTTTTACAAGCTAACGCTGCCTTTCGAAGAAGCGTCCATTTCACCAGATTCGCCACAGCTCTCCCGATGGGGCCGCTCAATGTACGAAAATTAGTCGTAAACGGTTATTTTGGTTCACGTAACTTCAGGAAAAAGATGATGAGGTTAGTGGTCGTTACTCCAAGAAGATAGTGAGATATAACGAAGCTTCTTAGGTAATTTCTTGAGATGTGTGTCCAGGTCAAACGTAAAAATGTGCATGCATGCATTGACAATTTTTAATTTTTAATTTTTAAATTTTAATTAATTTTTAGTTATTTTTTCAATTTAATTATTTTTTTAATTTTAATTAATTTTTAATTTTCAATGAGGCAATGAGCACTTTTGACTTTGCAAACCCGTATCGATAAAACAAGGTGGTGTTGAAGACGAAACAATCACAGGCGGTATTTCTTTTTAAATTATGTTTATCAGAAGTGTATGCGACTTATGTTTCTTTCCTTCATAGGCAGCACTCTCACTAGTAGCGATCAATTAGGTAATCATTCGATTGTGAAGAACCCTAAGCAGAGATTTCGTTCATTGTGACGTCTGGAGAAACGTGCTGGTATGCGCCCTTACCTGAACAAAGCACCTACGCTATAAAACATGCGACGTTGAATGACGTTATTAAGCTACGGTCAGAATCAAACAACATTTGAAATCAAAGGTAATTTTCAGCTATGACTTCCTACGCCCCACCATAATATTTTTCAACAGTGATTACGCCCCACCGTTTATTTTACCACTCTAAATCCCCCGCTCCGACATCTCCCGGCACGGACCGGCAGCTCCCATCCACCAGACCAAACGGTGTCCCGGTCCGCAGTGACCGTTTAGTCGCCATTAATCACACCGTTCCGCTGCCGCCCTTCAGACGCACGTCATTGAATGGACACGGCTCAGTGAGCTCCTCCAATGGCAGGCGCCAACGCGGGACGTGTGATGTGCCCGACTTGACGTTCATTGGCGACGTGGTAACAGACGCACATATAGGCATTGCTATCAGAAGTAATAAGTTATGTCAATCACAGCGAACAGGAACCTTTCCTAATGCGCTCGAGGCTATAACAGTTCCAATGTTAGGCTTCTTAACGAGCAATAGTTATGAATATATATCAACAAGTATTCACAGCTTTGTGTGTACCGTATCTATCATACAAATGATACCCGAAGGTTGTTTCTTCATTAGACAAACACTATTCTTTAGAATTGTGTTTTTCTATTGAAAAACAAACTGAGGGTGTTTCCATTTCGGGATAGAATCCGTGTTTGGTGCAGCGAATTGGGGCACCTTGCACCGTTTGCACACGAACCGATAGATTTTGATTAAATTTTCAGGGCAGCTGCCCCCGCAGATTATCTACCACGAAACACCCTCAGCTAAGAATATAATTATTTTTCTTGCACGTGGCACGTGCACGTGTTTTAGGCCCATATGCTTCAACATTAGGTGGATTTTCGGCATCGCATTTCTTGCAGACGGGCGCTTGTTATGCGATGGGCTTCTATGTGCTGGGTGGCCACCCCGGCATCTACCATGAGCCGGCGGCGCCGTTTCGGGCAGCCTCGGGAAGGGGGTGCAAATTGCACGTGCAGCCGCCATTGGTTTAACGTTACGAAATGGGCCAAAACGGTTTTTCTCGATTTGCTCAAAATCGGCTCAATACATTTTCTTTGTTTTTTGAGTACCGGTAGTCGGTCAGGGGGTGCGTTCGCCAATGTCGATCGCTTGAAATATAATTAACTTTTTTGCACGTGGCACGCGCACAAATTTTTACGTGTTAAGTCAATGGGATTTCTTGAAAAAGTTACTATAATCGATTTTGCTCAAAATTCCCAAGTTAGATTTTGAAAATGTTTCAGTATGATATGCACCCACATGTCGCCTACCACGTGGCATAGGCCATATATGGGGCGATTGAAATGCACGTGCACGCCCCGCACATGTTTTAGGGGACCACCTCCGTGAAAATTTGACCACTGCTGGTATGATGGTCTGTGCCGCGCAAACAATGCGTGCCAGCGGCACCAATCGAGATCAGTCGTCAAGGGGATGCTCTAGGCTAGTTGTACACCTCATCACGTAGTGCACGTGTTTTCGCACGTGCGCCATGTGGGTGTAGCATTTTGGGGTAGGTAGCCATTGGTGCATAATTATGCTCAGGTGATAACGTCACTGCATGAGTTTGAGCCAGAGCTCCAAGTCGGTTGCGACAATGACCAATGGTGTTGGGTCTACTACGTGTCAAACACGTGGCCGCCCGGGGTTCTCCATTCCGGAGACATTGTGACCGATAGTGAGGTAAGCTCTCATTTAAAGATTGACCAAATTTGCTCGGCCACTGGGAGGCAATGGTGGCGCACCCGAAAGTCTGCCCAAGGGCACTGACGACCGCTTTCATATGGCACAAAAGGGTGGTCGGTTTATGTCTTTAGGCCACACGTGGCACGTGACACCTCACCTTGAGTGACCACGTGCGCTCTCAACGTAAGGCGTTTTGGACATAACTTTGCCAATTATGGGCCGATTTCGACGAAACTTGAAACATTGATGCAATAAACTGACCTGCGCCACATACGGCACAACAAATACAACAAACTGATGTGCGTCGTTTTTGTCTCTAGTGCGCCATTTTAGCTACAGTGGCTAAAGTGGAGGAATATTACGCGTATTTATTTCGACGGCCCGATTTCGTCGAAACTTGCAACGGTAGTGCATAAAACTAGGCTGCGCCACATATGAAGCGAGGCATAAAATAGGCTGTTGTGCGCCATTTTTGTCTATAGTGCGACATTAAGTGCCTATAGAGGCTAAAATTAAAGAATCTTTCACCAGTTTCATGTATTAATAAATTAATAAATTACTGTGAGGTACGCATATATAATATATATATATATATATATAGTCTCGCGTCACTTTGGTCTTAATTGCGTCGGCGTTTCGGGCGTGCGATTTGTGCGTTTTGCGGTGTTTGCGTTTTGCGGCGGGCGGCCGTTTTTTTTGCGGTGCTTGTGTTTGACGGCGGGCGGGCGGGCGATGCGGGGCGTTTTTTTTGCGTCCTTTTCGGTGTTAATTTTTTTTCGGTTTCCGGCGGCCGGGCGTTTTTTTGCGGTGTTTGCGTTTGGCAGCGGGCGGGCGATTTTTAGGCGTTTTCGGTTGGTGGTTAGCGTGCGTGCGATGCGGGTGGTTTATTTTTTTGCGGCGTTTTTGCGGTTTTTACGGTTTGCGGTGGTCGGGCGATTTTTTCGACGTTTGCGTTGGCGTTTCGGGCGTGCGTTTTGCGCGTTTTGCTTGTTTGTGTTTTGCGGCGGGCGGGCGTTTTGTGCTTTTTGCGGTGTTTGTGTTTGGCGGCGGGCGGGAGGGCGATGCGGGCGGTTTTCTTTTTTTGTGTCGCTTGCGGTGCTTAATTTGTTTGCGGTTGGCGGCGGTTGGGCGCTGTTTCGGCGTTTTCGGTTGGCGGTTAGCGTGCGTGCGATGCGGGCGGTTTTATTTTTTGCGGCGTTTTTGCGTTTTTATGCGGTTTGCGGCAGGCGGGCGTTTGTTTGTTTTTTGCGTTTCGGGCGTGCGTTTTGCGCGTTTTGCGGTGTTTGCGTTTTGCGGCGGGCGGGCGTTTTTTCACAATTCAAAGTCCCAACCTTCGGGCCGCAGCGCTCCTCGAAAAGCGCTGCCCTCGAGTAAGACGCTACCACAAATTGTCTCTCGGATACAAATTGATGTTCTAAAACAGATCAAAGCTCTAGCATTCCAACGTTTTCTTTAATTATGAACCTATCACCATATCTGCTGAGCTCATGCTCCGTTGCACATGCTGTATATGCATTGCTTGTGACGACTTTCGTTCTCCGGGTAACAGAACATCTCACCATAGGTAATAAACTACATATAATTCGACCACCCATGGTACGCCCACTGAAAGTCCCCATGCGCTCCAATTTGCACCATTAGCCATTAGGAGCAATGTCTGAATTAAATGCGCCACGCCGAATCGGTGTGTCGTCGTCTTCCCATTCCGGATTGCTGCTAATCATTCGCGGTGATCTGATGACCGTATGAAATGCTGACTCGATGACTAGTAGCTTTACAAAGGAAAACTACATTGGTAGTGCTCTATGCTGAGTAAAACGATACAAAATATTGGGAAAAAAACGTTGAGCATTTGTACGAGTATAATAGATAAGCGGTAAACGCTAAAAGCACACTGAAATCTAAACCATACCTACAGCTAACGATGACACTATTATTTGCAGCCGGAAACGTACTTCTGTACTTCGTTGAAGCTGGACCAAAACAACGACCAATATGTAGGTAAGTCTAATGCTACAATCACACACTACTCTATATCAGTAGTCTATGCTAAACATAAATCGCTTTAGTGATTGCAACATTGCAAGTGCATTGCCAATCAAAACTAATCGTTTAGAAAAATATCAATATAAGGTTTGATTGAAATTGGAAAAAACATGGTAGGGTAGAAAATAAAAAAAACAAACAGGGTAGAAAACATGGATAGAGGTTCGTTGCTAGAGACTAATACCAAACAAGGTAGGCAAGGGGTACCCCTGATAGTTACGTATTCTAGTCACTTACCGAACATAGGGAAAATACTGTGGGACAAAAAACGTCTTCTGTGTAGGTCTGAAAGGCTAAAAAATGTGTTTGATGCTGACATGTTTGTATCCTACAAAAGAGGGACGAATCTCAAGGATATATTAGTACACAAAAAGACAAAAAGTTTGATACAAGATGATGTGAAAGGCCGGGGAGACTGTGGCAAAAACTGTGTAATATGTAAAGTAATGTACAAACAAGAGGATCGTATCAAAGGACCAGGGGGCACACACACATGCACTTATGACAAGTCGATAGGTTGCAGATCTAGGAACGTAGTATATGGAGTTTTCTGTGAGGTGTGTGATTGTGTGATATATGTAGGAGAAACGGGAGGTGTATTATACCAGAGACTTCAAAACCATTTGTCAACTATCAGATGTCAGAGGAACGATATGGACGTAGCAGCTCACTTCAACGGGGGAGGGCACGATCTTTCCAACGCTAAATTTGTAGGGCTAGAAAAGGTATGGAAAGGGTGGGTCACATACCGTAGAATAAGAGAACAAAGATGGGTTGGTCTCTTTGGCACACACAAAAGGGAGGGGGGAGTAAACACAAAAAGCAGGTGATAATTTACACTCGCTGATCACCACTACTAGCTAGCAATACATGGACTGATGATTATGTTTAGGCTTCGATCGATATCCGTGTGCGTCTGTATGTAACATGCTGATTTATGTTGTTCGATTGTTATCAAATTTGCCCACTACATACTACGACCGAATCGACAATTTACGACATTTGTACTAGTGCGAAGGTAGTTGTACGTCTGCTATACGTAGCTGCGAATAACAAGACACACTTTTGTATATATAATCCTGATTGTGTCTCTGGTATTGTCTTATATTGTGTCTTTGCTATTGTGTCTTTGGATCACCTACAAGAGGTAGCGATTTTTATGGCGCATGTGTACTTCCCATCGCCAATTTTGAAATTTTGTGAAAATGTGACAAATGTGACAATGCATTTCGCTGAAGCAGTGGCAATAAAGACCACGAAACTGTCCGATAAAGCCGAGTTATATTTAATATAAGGTTTAGTATAGACGTTTTATCAATGGAGCCTATCGATGTTAACATTCTATAGCCGTTTTAGTACGGCGCGCCACCGTGAAGGACTCTTTTCTGTGCCCCTAAACTAGTCCATGTTTGCACTTTTACACGCCGCCTTGCATTGGGACGCCAAAGTGAGACACCCCCGTCCCGGACGTTTGCCGTCTAACGGGACTGGAGACGAGCAGCTGACACAGCGCGACGAAAACGGCGCGTCACGATTGTCGCCCTGCGCCACATCCGCGCCAGCTGCGCCGCGCTCCGCCGCCCAGACGGTGCAGTGATCATTAGACCGGAACCGCGCGCCGGTTGAACCTGAGAGCTTTACGAGACTGACCTGACGCCGGTGCATCGCGGTTGTGTGAATTATGCGTAGATGGTATTTTATTGTGGAGCAGTTGGACAGATGTTCCATAATTTACCAAGTTGAATATTGAATAAACGAGGACAGTTCTGAACAATTCAACAAACTGCTCATCTGTTGCATTTTCAAAATTTTACCTGAACATTTGAATTCGATTGAATTTAATGTTCAATCGTTAAATCGTTGTAATGCCTTTGATAGTTGATGTAAAACCCTGAATTATTGATGATGAGTATCAGTAGACAAGTAAAATAAACGGACAAAGCAGCACATACGCAGTTCCACCCACAAAATGCTTAGTCAGCCTGGTGTAGCGTAAGTACCATGCAGACAGGTTGTAAAGCTCGCATTCGCTCACCAATACGAGTACGACGCTCGCTGCCCGTGTGCCGAATCAACTCTGTCCCGCTTTTGTAACCAGCGGCAGAACGCAGGTCACGCTCGCGCTTAGACACCGTGTAACCGGGGCACTGGGGTCTATGTAAGGTAGTTTGACAGACACCTGCAAACGCAGGCACAAAGGCAGGCACTGACGACAGCCAGCGGTGACGGTTTTGCCGCCATCCCACCAGCTTCGTGTTTTTAAAAAGAGGGAGGACCGGTGCGAGCGTAAACGCCACTGATTATGGTGCGTGCCTTTCGCCGACGACCTAATGTTGGTCATACTGATGTGCTTCCCCGTTACCTACGTTAGAGTAGGAAGTTAGTCCATGTCCTGTATAATGTAACAGAAAATAGATTAAAGTGGGCGCTCTACATATAATAGATGCATTTTCAATTAGAGCTCTACATATATCCGCATTTCATTATCGACTGTCATTTTCAGTTACATTTCCCCTGTAGTGCTACACGAACCCGTAATAACCCGACACAACCCCCTTCATCTATGCCCTTTCCCCTGCCCTGCGCCTCTTCAGTGAGTTTCGAGCCGAACGCCACGATGGAGACGGCCCACCACATGCTGTTGTATGGCTGCGAGCGACCCGGGACGGACGACAAAGTGTGGAACTGTGGAGATATGGCCATCAGTGACCCGGACAAACGCACCGGGCCCGTCTGCCGCGGCGCCAACAAGGTGGGTCAGGTCAACAGAGGTCAGCCGGTCGTAACAGCGTGAGCCAGGTGGGTCACGGCAGGTCAACAGAGGTCGGCTGGCTAGAGCAGCGCCAGCAAGGTGGGTTGGGTCAATAGAGGTCAGCTGGTCACCAGAATGGCTCGAGGCAGACGAAATATTAGTAGACGTGTTGTGCATTGACGGATTATATCTAGCTGTGTTTTTTTTTCACGTCTCGTTGTTTGACAGATTATCTACGCGTGGGCCAAAAACGCCCCGAAACTCGTTCTGCCAGACGGAGTTGCGTTCAAGATCGGAGGAGCAACTAAGGTTAAATGCCTGACCTTACAAGTGCATTATGCTGATGTTTCACTATTCAAAGGTAAGCGCTGCGAAATCTAGCAGAAAAGAATTAGGTACACGACGATATTTGCGGATCACATACCTATAATACTCTCAGAGAAAATGGGTACAATCGAACTTAATAGAATATTTGCGGTCCATCAAATGGAATTTCGGCTTTAATTAGGCATAGTTATTTTAGTTTCAATATAACAGTCATCTGCATAGATTCAGTACTTCGAATGTCTGTAGGATCATTTGAGCATTGTTCTAGTACGACTTAAATCAATTCAAACATCTAACTGGTTTCTTTATTTTACAGACGGGAAGACGAAAGACGACTCCGGGGTGTTTCTCACATACACGAAAACTCCGTTAGTATCCGTCATTACATCATGTTAGCTTGGAAGTCTTTCACCGCCGGCGAAATGGTTTCGGTCTGCGACTGACGACTGCAGTCGCCGACTTCCCTGCGTGTGAAATGGGCATGCATTGTTGACAGTCAAATCTGTTGAATCACTCCCTATTGTACTTTTGCTGTTACCGATGTGCTCACTCGTCCTCAATTGTGGTTTGATAGTCGCGTTTTGCGCTGTTTGTAGAGTGCTAATGAGCTCTGAGCTGCTAATTATTTAATTTAGTGCAACCCATCCCGAAGTACAGAGTAAATTTGCAGAGACAGTGTTTTATTGTTCCCTGACCACAAGCTGATGCTCGTCTGCAGCCAGCCCAAGTCAGCGGGCGTCCTGCTGATGGGCACCGGCGGCTACATCTTCCCCAACTCGGAGGAGCACATGGAGACCGCCTGCGACATCACGGAGGACACCGTCCTGCACCCGTTCGCCTTCCGTACCCACACACACCAGCTCGGTATGTGTGGGAACTGTGAGCCGTGACGTGACGTGACGGTGGCAGCATCTCTAACGTCTGACAAAACGTCTCACAAAACGTCTGACAAAACGTTTAACAAAAAACATCTGTAATAGCTCGCTTGGCTATTATGCTAAAAGATATTTCCCACATCCGACTTTATCGTGAAACAGATAATTGCAACGTTTGTATTTGTTCTTCAGTTTGTCCCATTGTTTTCTCCTACCTACATTTCGTGATATTGTTATTCGGGATTTGCGATGTCTGTATGTACAGGGTGTCCCATAAGTTCGTTCTCACCTGATATTTGTATGTAAAACAGAGTACATTTTTGATATGTTTATAACCCCTCAATGTGCTCCCCATTTCATAGGCAAACACATGAATACATGCTGCGACATGCCAACCGGCATGTTTGGCAGCATAGCAGGCTTGAAGTTAGCCCAGACTGACTTGGCATGCGCCGTGAGCTCCTCAATGCTGGAACACCGCTTCGCTTCGACGAGCCTCGATTTCAGTATTCCCAACATATTTTTATGAAATTTGGATCCGATGAGTTGGCTGGGCTGTGATCTTACCACACACGCCTATCACAGTCTCCTGGCACTGCTTCTAAGCTTTGCTTGACCTGTGCACTGATGCACTGTCTTGCTTGAAGATGGGCCTACGACCTCCCGGATGCCATTTTCTCCTAAAAAATGTGGTCATACTTGCGGTTCGAGTTAAGCTAGAAAGCTGAAACTCCTGCTAGATCTTCTTGGAGACGCATTCTGCGTCCCAAGACTGTTTCTGGAGTATCAATCGCAACGTGATCAGTGTCTGGACGCATATTACTCCACATTACCGTGACTCTGGCCTTTTGCATAGGAATAAAGCGGGATGACATAAAAGCCTTTTCCGTCGCCCACATGGGACCGTTTTGGGGTTTGAACCGGTGTTGTGTTTTATCTCGAGCACGGACTAGGTAGTCCAGATGACCACATTGATGTCATCGGCCCCCCAGTTTTTTTTTTTAGCCTCAGGCATAACGAAACACATGTTTGGCCATTTTAACCCGCGCCCTGCTGGGGGGGGGGGGTTGAACACCCCCCTTGTGGTTTTTCGCGAATATCTCAAAAACGGCTTATCATGCATCGATTCTACACATGTTGTGAAAATTTCAGACCAAGGTCATTCAAGGTCAGGTCACCAGGTCACTTGAAGTGACCTCACCTCATAAAAAGTTTCAATGTCTGCCATAGCTACACCGAGTGACCGATCGCTTTGAAACTTTCAGCGATTGCTAAGAGCAATAGCATGTACAAAATGTTTATCTCAGAATTTTGATATCGATGACCTAAGGTCAGGTCAATTTTGCGACCTCCCCATTATAAGTCAATGGGAGAAAATTGAAATGCGCCTCTTTTGGACGAAAGACATTATAAACATTCCCAAACACCGAATTACAAGTGGTTTAGACACACTGAACATGAAAATGGTGTCCGTGACCCTTGTTTGTGCCCTGAGGTCACGAATGGTATCTAACAGTTTTTCGCAAATAACTTTTGATAGAGGCATGCTAAAGCGATGAAAACGCCTTATATCTGTTCAGCTCGACGATACGGATCGACTGATATGCAACATGACCCTTTCCGGTCAGGTCATGGCCTTGACCTGAGGTCAAATTTTTAAGTTGACCTTTCAAGGTCAAGCTATAGTTCATTCGATGCGTCTTGACGAGAGGAACACGATGCCGGTGACAGTAAGCTCGTACAAGGCTTGGGTCAAAAGTTATTGCAGAAAAACTGTTTCCGAAAAAAAAATCGGCTATTTTTGCAGTTTTTGCCATAGAGATCTTATATACAGAGATGACACGCCTATGTTAAAGCACTTGATTTCGTGGCGATTCAGTGGGTCTTTTTAAGCAAGGTTTTCTGGGGTGCCATGGCCCGTGACTTGCATTTTGTAAGGATTCGGTCAAGGAGATTGTGTTCACATCCGCTTATTTTTAAGTAGAGTTTTTCTTTTTTGTCTAGCTGTGACGCTTTCGAGCGTTATTATTGAAATGAAATTAGGCATGTTTTAACCTTATGCTCGTATCAGGTACTGCATGTATCACCTCGCCGTCCGACGGGGGGGGGGGCGGGTGCCGCCTCCCTATAGGGTTTTTCACGATAGCTCCGAACACGCAGGCGGAGCTGAAACTTGACATACCTGATCCAAGCCGCATCTTGTGACACCAACCGCATTTTCAGGTCAGGTCAGGTCACTGACCTGTGACGTCATAAGTGAACCTCTGCACAGTCCTCAGATGTCGCAACTTCGCAACGCCGTCAGTGCCAGAGGAACTTTCACAGGGAGATAAAACTTACAGGATGTAGTATCATCCAGAGGTCTCACAACTTGTACATATATCTCGGATTTTCCCTAAAAATCACATGAGGTCAGGTCGGCCACGTGACCTCACCATTAGGTATAAGTCAATGGGGAAAAATGAAAACTGCTATGTTAGCGCCGAGAACTATCTCAAACTGTCTCCAGCACATGGAATCGTGATTTCTTGCACGCCTTGCAAGGTCCGATGCTTCACTTTTGCATTGTTGACATTGCGTGGCATCATTTATGGTCACTTGGGTCATTGATTAAAGAAAGCGCGGTTTTGAGGCTCATGATTACATATATAACTGCAATGAAAACCGTAAGACGGTTTGACAAAAGTCAGTTTGTCAGTTTGGCCAACATGTCTTATTTTCTTGGCCCTATTTTGAATATAATTATTAGCATGAGGCTTACGGTTTTCATTGCAGTTATATACTTGGGTCATTAGAGTTTTTCATCAATAACTCCCCATCAAATTGAGTTAGCGAGTCGGGAAAGTCACCAATAAACTCAGGAAGACCTGCCGATTCGAGTAATATGTAACATAACCTCTTTCAACCAGCTTCGTGATCTGGGGGAGCTGACCTGCCCTTGACGCGAGGTCAACACCTCAAGTTGACCTCACCCGAACAAAAAGTATACCATTCGACGCGCCTGAGCGAGGCGAACACGATGATGCCAAAATGGCGGCTCTCCGACCGTTTTTTTTGCGAAGTTATGAAAAACTGAACCCTGGCCCTTGGTCACTTGACCTGACCTCATGAGACCTTAAAATCGGGTACCAGTCCCTGCGTCTTGTAACGGCGCACACGCTTGTTTTTTCCGCGACGCTCTAGCTTCATCAGGGGCGAAACGGCGAGGGAAATCGTACCAACCAACCCCCCCCCCCCCCGCCGGCGCGTATGTAGAAAACCAATAGGTCCGGCGAGGGTTAATGTATCATTGAATGGGAACATGCAACATATGTATATTTGAGCTTGCACCGTGCTCAGAAAGGTTCAGAAGTCAGAACAGCCGTTTTCACGACGGTTGACCGAAAGCGCGAAACTTGACCAAATCTCAAGGCTCTGAAAATTCCATGAACCTGACCCAAATGACCTTAGACCTGTAACCTTTTTTTGAAGGGGGACCATGTCGGGGGGGGGGGCATAAAACATGCATCGCACAACCCTAGTAAATAGTAAAGCTGGTTCATGTGCTGACCCTTGGTGACCTGACCTGTGGCCTGAAATGGTATTATCAGTGACCTCTAATAGCAACATATATACTACGCAACGTACGCCCTATTTTTAAGGTATCGCGAAACATTTTATCTTTGACCTGACCTGTGACGTCATCGGTGACCCCGAGGTCAATGAAATTGGAGTTCCGTCGACAAATTTGACAAGGCTACCGAACATCGTTTGAATGTTACGGATCCGTCCAGTAGTTTCGGAGATACGGGAGGGGGGCTAAAAAATGCCCCCCCCCCCCCACCGCGTGGAAGGTGGCCGGGAGGTCCACCGCCTGCCGGGTTGATGAGAGCCTGAATGAGAGAGAATGTTTTTAGGCGAGCTTTTAAGGAATTCAATAAAATTCATGGAATTCAATAAAAATCATGCTGCAAATTTCATTGCTTACCTCAGGAATGAAATCAGCCAGGAAAGAACAGCAATATTTTTAACCAGTAAAACGCCTTTTGGGGCGACCAACGGAGCGAGCGAGAGAGTGGGCCTTGGACAAGCGAATTTGCAAGGGACACCTCCAACTAACTTGTGCACTGCATCCTACTAACCGGTCCCTAGCGATGTGCCAAATTTGAGCGCAATCGGCCTAGCCGTTTTCGAGATCTGGAAGCGGCACCCTGCACGTGCACACGTGCAAAATGGGTCACAACTGACTTTTGCACGGCACCCTATAACTAACTGGTCCCTAACAATGTACCAAATTTCAGCACAATCGGTTCAGCCGTTCTCGAGATCTGGAATCGACCCCTGCACGTGCGCACGTGCAGCAGCACCCCAACTGTGGCACATGGATATGCATTGCCTAATGGGTGCCTCAGGGGCGTAGGATCCTATACAGTTGGGGGGGCTTCAGCCCCCCCAACTGGCTGGTCAGCCCCCCCAACTTGCCAGTCAGCCCCCCCAACATTTTGAAATACGGACAAATCAAAGAAAGCTCAACTTGGCAAGGTTAAATGGTACTATTTTGGGGAGTAGTAAAGCAGGCGTCACACTTCTGTTTGCAACCAAGGAGATACGCTGTAGGTTAGGCTGTAGGTTGTAGGTTTTAGGCTTTAGGTGGTAGGTTTTAGGTTGTAGGTTGCAGGTTTTTGGTTGTAGGTTGTAGGTGAAGTTAGGTCAGGTTTGGTTAGGTTTGGTTTGGTTTGGTCCGATTAGAAAGCATCTCTGGAGTCTGGTTATAGCGCCTCTCTGCTTTACGACTACCCAATTTTGGCCTTAAAACTAACTGGGGGCCTTGGAAGTGTGCATTGCAAAGGAGGGAGTAAATTTAATTTTTAAAATGACTTTCGAGTAACAATATCAACTTCTGGGTTTTTAAGTCGGTCGATACGTCCCCCCCCAGTGAGAAATCCGTGGCGACGCACTTGTATAGGTGAATTTAACTAAAACTACTGAGCCGAGTGACTTAGAACGATAAAGCTTCATCTTAGAAACGACGAAGACAAAATGCCGTTTGATCTCGACATACTCGCTCCCCCTGCCCCGGTCGTCAGAATTCATCCATCAGACCCGGCATGTCGGCCGACCTGTAGCCCCCCCCCCCCCCCCACAAAAAAACGTTCGCCTAGATGCTCCCTTGCCCTCTGTAAAGAGGAGGCCTCCCGGGATCCTCCGCCCCCTGGCCAAATCCTAGGTAGGTACGTGCCTGCAATTGTTTCTTGCATTTTGGGAGCATTCGTGTGGCTACACGACCTACAACTTAAAAAATAAAATTATGCTTCCAATGATATGCAGAATGCGGGGGTTTTGCGAAATACTACAACAGAAATTGTTCTGTGACGTCCTGCAGCTTTACCGATCACGATCGCCTACTTTGTCGATACCGCTATCGTGGCCCTAGAAGTATAGTCGAGGTGGTCCCTGAAACAGCCAAAAGGGAGCCATTAAACAGTCTACAATCTTTAGGCACACAAAAACTTGACTCTTCCGAAATGAAGTGGGTGATTGGTGAAAAATGAGTACCTAGATTTTAGGAAAGTGAGGGTCCCTCTAAGGAGCCCCTTAAGCAGTTTGCCAAACTAGGGGATAGGAATATAAATACTGAATCAATCAATAAATTGAATCTCTCAACAGCCTTAACCCGCGCCTTAACTTAAGGTCTGCCGAGCAACGCGCCCTGCTGGGGGGGGGGCAATTTGGCCCCCTCCCCCTTAAGATCTCGAGAACCACGCAACCTAGCGACAAGCAGCAAACGGCTTTCGATAGCCCCAACAGGGAACTACCTTGTGACCAAATTTCATTGACCTAGGTCAAACCGATGACGTCACAGGTCAGGTCAAATGTCGAATTTTCACCGTTTACAGGCATTTCAAGAAATGCGTTATAAAATCGAGTAAAGTGCATTTCAATGAAAATCCTCGATGGGGTATTGTTTGTCAAACACATATTTTGCTATTTAATGTCACTAATACCAGGTCAGGTCACAGAGGTTAGGTCACTGAGGGTCACAATATGAAAATATCATGTGATGCATGTTTTATGGTCAGGTCAAATGAGGTCAAATTTCAAAGTTGATATTTTTGCATAAAATGGGTATCGATTCGATGCAACTCGTCACGGGAAGTTCAATGGTGGTCTTTGTTTTGCGCTACGTGCTCTAGAATTGCCAAAAATTGAGTTCAAAAATTTGACGTAATCAATTTTGAACAGTTTTTCGCTATAACTTGGCCAAAAAAAGAGGTATCGATCTAAAATTGGTATGTAGATAGAAGAGCGCAGGGAATATCACACATATTCCGGTTTGTTCGAAAGTCAAAAACTTTTGGGATTTTTTTTTTGCGTTTTTCTAAAAAAAATCAACTTTTTGAATTTTGGGGGTCAAAATTCCATAATTTTTAAAATCCGAGATAGCAGGTTTGTAGCGCAGTCTTTTTTCTACATGACCATATAAAGAACTTTGAAATTGCTTAGTAACTGTAGCTTTTGTGAGCGTTTCAAGATTTCATGTTTTTTGCTCATTTTTGCTCGAACATGACCTCAGTTTGACCTCAATAACTCCTGACCTAAGGTGACCTAAGACTTGAAATTTTGTGTGAAGGTGTCGAATTGATGCCCGGTAAGGTGCTAAAAATTTGGCGGCGCTGCGCGACGCCGTTTTCTTGTTATTCAGGAAAAACCACGGGGGGTGGGGGCAAATTGACCCCCCAGCGGGGCGAGGGTTAAGTGTAAGAAGAGCATACATATACTGTTTACGGAGCGAGCGAAGCGAGCGGAGTCTTACGTAGAATAACGGAAATTTCTGAGTATGAGCGGCCGGCCGGCCGGCCGGCCGTGCGGACGCTTTTGCGAGGCTTATATCTCAGCAACCACTTGACCGATTTACATGCGGTAATTTTTGTAGGGTAGCTTCATTCCTTCTACCAAGTATTGGACTATTCCCGATGCATGTGGGTGACCCCTTATGCACGTGCCACGTGCAAAACGAAGAGGTGTCACTTTTGTAATTGTTGCAATATCTCGGTAACTACTTGGCCGATTGCGCTGAAAGTTGGCATGTAGGTAGGCACCCACTAGGCACTGCATATCCATGTGCCAGAGTTGGGGTGCTGCTGCACGTGCGCACGTGCAGGGGTCGTTTCCAGATCTCGAGAACGGCTGGACCGATGGCGCTCAAATTTGGTACACAGTTAGGGACCAGTTAGTAGGGTGCCGTGCACAAGTCAGTTGGGACCCATTTTGCACGTGCGCACGTGCAGGGTGCCGCTCCCAGATCTCGAGAACGGCTGGGCCGATTGTGCTCAAATTTGGCACATTGCTAGAAACCGGTCAGTAGGGTGCCGTGCACAAGTCAGTTGGAGATACCCCCTCGAAATTTCGCACGTGCAAGACTCACCCCCTCGCTCGCTCCGTTAGTCGCCCCAAAAGGCGCTATACTGGTTTAGTGGCATCACTTTGCATTTGAAAAGAGCGGGAACATACACTGCATAAATGTGGACATGTGGACTGTGGTTGTAAAACGTTGAGCTGAAATATAAATACCTACGCCTTATTTTATAAGCCTGAACTTGGATCCAGGGGGAGAGATTAAGTCACATCACTCAAGTCATAGACCCGCTTTTCACCACCACGGTCCACGCTCCCCCCCCCCCGGTCAACACCTTTTCCACTGCTGGTCCCCCCCCCCCCCGGTCAGCACCTTTCGTTGTTGTTGTTGTTGTCGTTCCGGCCGTCGGGCCCGGTGGGCCCACATGGGGGACCCGGGAGGGCCCCAGCCCCCCTCGGGGGCGACACTTGCGACGTCCGCGCAGGGAGGGCAGCAGGCCCCCGGGCGGGTTCCGGCGGACTCGGACGCCGGGTAGGGCCGGAGAAACCAGCACCCCGCCAGAGTGTCTCGCGCCGTGGGCGCTCTATAGTCGGCCCAGGCGCCGCGGGAACTCGATAACCCGGCATGGGTCAGCGAAGACCTCCCGCAGCGTCGGGTCCCCTCTCCCGAAAACGTCGTGACGGACGCGGGCCGTCGCGGGGCACGACGTCAGGAAGTGTTCCGCGTCCTCCCTGACTCCGCCGTCGCAGGTCGGGCACGTCGCAGATCGTCCTCCGCCGTCGCAGATCGTCCTCCTCCGCCCCGATGAAGTGACGGTACGCTTGCAGGACAGGAGAGTGGCCGGTCCGGAGGCGCGCCAGAGCGGAGCACCTTTCGTCGCCGCCCCCACCGCACACTGGTCGGAAACGCCCTCACGAGAGGCCACGGGCGATTCCGGAGTTTCGGATTATTTTTTATATAGATCGATTTGAAATTGATCAAATTATTATACTTAGGCCAAAAAAACTAATCCGGGTGACCAAAAATAGCTGTAATCAGCCCCCGAAGATGGGGTATCCCAGAACTCGGAAACTAACGCGGAGCAAGAGGTTTCTTGAGGCGGATATTCAGAGTCTTATTGCTGATAAACACCAAATTGAAATCCCACATATTTTGCATCAAAATGTTCGTTATGAAGTTGCCGACTGGTCAGTGCAAAATTTTTGGTATACTTTTTCCCTAACTAAGATGTACTATAGCTTTTTTATGAAGGCTCTCCTACAGTGATTCTGGAATATAACTGCAAAGTTTAGGTAAGGAAACAACAGGTAGTCCCATCTAGTTCCACCCTGATTTTTTGTGAGATGAAGTAGGATTTAAATTTACACCAGGGGAACATAAAAGCTAACTGCGCATATTTGCGCAAAATTTGCAGGAGCCGCTCTTCCTACCCAACTACCGCCCGCCCCGCCCCAGTTTCGGCTCGGCCGCCGCGCCCGGCTTACGCTGACCTGTGTGGACTGCACGCATCCATGCGCAGCTGACTGGTCATTAAAAACAGATGCGCTTGAGTTTATGAATTTTGTGAAAAGCGCGTTTTATGTATGCATTTATGTATGTATTGACATCAAAAGCCTTCCACATATTGCGTGGCGATTACGGCTTGTATTTAGAGAGCCTTGCTATTGACAACCATCACTCGGCTGAAGAAAGTGGAAATTGAAACCTTCGTGAATATAAGACGCTGCAAATATAGGACACCTGTCACTGACGTCGGGTTACCTTGGGCCGTCTTTTTACATTAGATCACAATTCCGGTATTTAACCCTGGCCGGACCGATTGGTTTTCTACATTGACCGGGGAGGGTTGGTACATCTCCCTCGCCGTTTCGCCTCTAATTGAGCTAGAGCCTCGCGGAAAAAAACAAGCTTGTGTGCCGTTATAAGACGCAAAAATTAGGTACTACCCGATTTTAAGGTCTTAGGTCAGCCAGTGACCTCTTAGGTCAGGTAAGTGCCACAAGGCACGGGCTCGGTTTTAGGTTAATTACTTTGCCAAAAATGGTCGCACTGCCGCGATTTTGGCATAATCGTGTTTGTCTAGCTCAGGCGCGTTGAATGCTATACTTGGTTTTCGGGTGAAGTCAACTTAACCCTCACCGGCACAGGCAATTTTGCGTCCTTCGACGGCACTAGGGGGGGGGGGGTTGGTACGACCCCCCTCGCGTTTGGCCCCTGATCGAGCTAGAGCCTCGCGGAAAAAACGAGCGTGTTGCCCGTCACGAGAGGAAGCCGATGATACCCAATTTTAAGGTCCTATGTCATCGGGTGACCTTCCAGGTCAGGTCAATGACCCGAAAACCGGGAAAATCGGGACCTGTTAGAAAGTCGTAAATTGTGGCTGCTATGTGGTTTTCCGGGGTGCTGATCACGAATATCGTATTAGTTTTGATCAGTGATGATGTCTTTAAGCATTTAGACCAGGTCGGGTCAGGTCAGGTCAGGTCAACCGGTAGGGGTTGTGACGGGTATTCGTAATACGTGTCAACCGCCTCTGACAGCTTCGTAACATGTTACGAAGGCACCAAAACTACTTCGTAAATGTTCAATTGGTTGCTTAATTCGAATTCAGCTCCAAAAACTAGCCTAGAAACATGTAAAACTCGAAAAAGTGAACCGAGGTCACCCGCGAGGTCACCAAAGGTCAATGACCTGACCTGACCTTCAGGTGACCTTGACACCCATCCTAATGTATGGGAGCAGCATCAAATCACATGTTTGAACGTTTGAAACCACGAAAAGCTTGCAAACGCGCGGCTAATGCGAGCCGACATACGCCGAATCGCGATTTCGGCCAAACATGGTCACGGAAAAGAGGTTACAGGTCAAAGGTCATTGGGGTCAGGGTCATGCAATTTTCAGGGTAGGTGTAAAATTGATCAATGCGAGGGTACTAAAAATTTCGTCGCGATCATACCCCCCCCCCCTGTGCCGGCGAGGGTTAAGGTGTTAACCTCGGGTCAAGGTCAGGTCGGAGCCCCTTAGGTCACGAAAATGGTTGAAGGAGGTCATATCGCATATCATTCGATTGGGCAGGTCTTCCTGAGTCCAATGGTGGCTTTCCCGACTCTCTAGCTCCATCTGATCAGGAGTTATTGACGAAAAACTTACATGGCCTTAGTGACGTCATAAATGACGTCACGCAAAGTCAACAATGCTTAAGTCAAGCACTGGACCTTGCAAGGAGTGCATGAAACCATTCCCGGTGCCCGAATAGCAGCTCCCAATTTCCCTTCTTGACTTAAAGTGGTGCTAGATCCTGTATTATTCTCAATTATGACGTCATAACTTAACAGATTTACGTCATATATTTAGTGCTTGACATCCAAATGATAGCTTACATATGACAGAGAAGGTATGCAAAGTTTTATGAAGTTTCCTTCACTAGTTGTGGAATAACAACCAAAAAACTTTTGCGGAAAGGCCGCTGGCCTCTCGCTGGAGCGTTTCCGACCAGTGTGCACCGGCGTCCGTGGCTCAGCCCCCCCAACCTATTTTGCGATCCTACACCCCTGGGGTGCCTACCTACATACCAACTTTCAGCGCAATCGGCCAAGTAGTTACCAAGATATTGCAACAATTGCAAAACTGACACCTCTTCGTTTTGCACGTGGCACGTGCATAAGCGGTCACCCACATGCATTGGGAATAGTCCAATACTTGGTAGAAGGAATGAAGCTACCCTAGAAAAATCATCGAATGTAAATCGGTCAAGTGGTTGCTGAGATATACGCCTCGCAAAAGCGTAACCACGGCCGGCCGGCCGCTCATACTCAGAAATTTCCGTTAATCTACGAAAGACTACGCTTGCTTCGCTCGCTACGTAATAATTTCTTCAGACTAACAATGCCTCAGCCATATTGGCACGCTACTGGCTGAAAATAAGTTGCTTAAAAAGACCCACTGAATCGCCACGATTTTAAGTGCATGTCATCTCTATGTATATAAGATCTCTATGGTTTTTGCCCCCTGCAGGCAAAACCGTTGACGTTAGGTCAAATCTGAGAGAATTATTCAGAAAGGGCGTTAACCCGCGCCCCACTGGGGTCTGTGTATAACACGCCCTACTGGGGGGCTATTCATAGCCCCCCTCCTAACTCCGAAACTACTGGGCCGATCGTCAAAATTCAAACGGCGTCTGATAGCCCCGGAAAAACTGTCGAGCGAATCCTAATTTCATTGACCTCGAGGTCACCGATGACGTCACAGGTCAGGTCAAAGTAAAAATTATTAGCATTTTGGCTTGTTCACATTTTGGGCTCTGGCCGCCGTCTTACAAGTCAGATCATGCTCATTTTTGGTTTCCACACTCGTGAACAGATGCTCTAGATACCTTCAGGGTACCAAACTTGTACTTTGATTTTCAGGTCAGGGTCAGGTCATCACAGGTCACGGAAATATTATATCATGCGTCGGTCACGTGACATATGTTTTATGGTCAATTTAGGCCATAGATTTCGAATTTGATGTCGTCTGTGTCATTTGAGGTCATTTTGAGTCGAAGTTAGCTTAGGTCAGGTCACTTTCAGGTCAAAAAAGGTCAAATTTTGAAGTTAAAATTTTTCAACAAAAAAGGTGTCTATTGGATGCAGTTTGAGCTCAGGAACACGATGGTGCCATTTATATTGGTGTAAGATGTCAAATACGTACTGAAAAATTGATTTGAAAAATTAATAATTGTGAATTTTTTGTAATAATGCGTATAACTTGGCCATTTTTGAAGATATTTAGCTAAAACTTGCTAGAGTTAGTCATAGTCTTGCGTTCTGTCACATATATTCCGGTTTTTTCGAAAAGTTAAAAACTTTTTGGAAAAAAAATATAAAAATATAAATTTTGAATATTATTATATAAAATTTTCAAAATTTTCAAAATTTTCAAAATTTTGAAACTCCGAGATAGCAGTTTGATAGCGCGGTCAATTTTGAGTCCTTTGATGCAAAGAAATTGGATCTAGCTTAAAAACTGAGCTCTTGGGAGCGATTGCCGTGGTTCAATGTTTTGCGTCGATTTCGGACGAACATGACGTCACTCTGACGTCATTTCCGGCCGACCTATGGTAGCTACGAAGTTTAAATTTTGACACAAGGTGTCAAATTGATGCAGCCAAAGGTGCTGAAAGTTTGGCGTTGATCCGTCAAGCGGTTTGGAAGTTATTGCGGAAAAACGGGAGGGGGCTATAAATAGCCCCCCCAGTGGGGCGCGGGTTAATAGGGCTATCGAATGCACTTTTCCGCGGCGCTGTAGCTCTATTAGTTCCCGAGTTATGCGTTGGCTTCTTGGAAAATTTTGACATTCGACCTGGAAATCGGCGAAATTTTGCCTTCAATAACCTCTGGTGACCTGACCTTTAACCTGACCAAAAAATTGACCGAAGTGATTTCGTCATTATTTTTTACGCTCTTTCGAACGCCGCCTTCGGTTCCGCGTATCGCTACGTGGCCCAGGAGCCGAGTTAGAAGAGGGGGTGTTCAAACCCCCACCCCAGCAGGGCGTGGAAATCCAGGACCCCCAGCCGGGCGCGGGTTAAGACGTTTTTGACTGTTTTGAGCCCTCCGGTAAGTAGAGCTTAAGTCACCTTGAGTTAGGTACCCCGAAATGATACTCTTAGACAGCTGGTAATGCATCCTGAAAAGCCTGTTTACCAACTTTCTAACGCTAAGACCTTTTTGACGGCCATTTTGGCGCCACACAGTTTTGGCCACATGGCTCACTCGTGAAAGCTGACAAAAAAGAGCATAAACTTGCAGCGAGTGACTCCCGACAAATCATCGGCGTCACTTGTTGACTGTGCGTCCAGTTGGCAGTTAGCGACAGACATTGGCTACATATTGGATGGCCTCAATCACCCTCAACCGTCGTGAATGGCCCAGTGCGGACTAAATACCAAGACGTTCCCGTATCGGAGACCTCTATGTTGCGGCGTAAGCCGTCTCCACAGGAAGTGAACTCTCTGGCAAAAAAATATTTTTTTTTTTCTAGACCAGTCTAGACGAATTAGTTACCGTGGAGCACAGTCACAGTTGCCATGGCAACCCCAAAAGTTCAGTTACGAAATAAATTAAGCGTGGCTTTAAATAAGAGAGCCTCTAAAAGCAAAATTTAGGTGAGAAGGAACTTTTGGGACACCCTGTAAAGTGATCGTATTTTGTCTGATTTCCTTATCTATAATAAACACATTTGCCCAACATGTGTCCCATTCGATACCGCCATGTTTCTGCAGGCACGGTGGTGTCGGGCTGGCGGGCCCGGTACAGCCGCTCAGAGGGCTACCGCTGGACGCTGATCGGCAAGATGAACCCGCAGCTGCCGCAGATGTTCTACCCGGTGCTGGACAACGTCACCATCACCACCGGCGACATCGTGGTACGCATCACCATGGACAGGATGGTCTGATCCTGGTTGATAGCATTGTTTAGTTATGGTTTTGACCTACCTTCTAGCGAATTGCGAAATGCAATGCATCGTTTACCAACCAATAGCCGCTGGACAATGTTGACCTCCTGGCGTGTTTCAGGCTGCAAGATGCACGATGAATAATTTCCGGTCACGCTTCACAAAAATCGGGTAAGCACTGAGCGCGAATTCCGACAAAGTAAAATAAACATGTTATTTCTTTTCCGGTGACAGATCCCAATTACTTGCCTGATCAGTATAAGGGCCAACCAAATTGCTTTGTAAATGTAACACTGTGCAGAGCGCATGCATTTCCAATTAGAGTATAAAATTAGTAGCTGTTGCACCTTACTTAGGGAGGCGTTTTTAACTTGGGTACATCGCAAAATTGGTAATTTACTATAGCTAACGAGCATCTTATACCACAATTTTACCAGCATTCGTTCCTCTGTCGCAGTTTGACGGCCGAAGACGAGATGTGCAACTTCTACATGATGTACTGGACGGACGGCGCGCCGCTGTCCCGTAGCAGCTGCTTCAGCTGGGGCCCGCCGTTCTCCTACTGGCACCGGCTGCCGCTCGGTCTGTCCCGCCTCTTCAGCTACCCCTGGCTGACGCAGATACCGGATGAAGAGCGAGCCTCGGCCATCAGCAGAGAGGAGCTGAAAAAGTACTTCACCGGCCGCATGATCGGCGCCTAGACCAGTGGCTAGGCGGGCAGTGGTCGGTGGTCAAGTTCTTGTAACACTCACTTTCGTTGGTGTTGGCGAGTTGAGGGCGTTGGTAGGCGCCTTACGCTGAAATCTTCAGCATAATAGTTGCATATAAATGGCTATGTCATGGCAGCTAATGTCACGGCAGCTATGTCACGCAAGTGCACATTGCGCGTGAAAATAAGATCGCATGTTGAAACACAAAGGTGATGACGAAACGATTCGCATTGTGAAACGTCAACGCATTGTATTACTCACTGAACGAATGGGCACTATTATTGTCTGTGAAGAATGAAGATCGTCTTTAATTTTGGCATGCGTGTATGTGTTCGGTATATGAATGTGGGGATCATGCTTGTTGCGATTCGGTATTTACTTTTCATTTTCTTTATTGAATACGTGCATTTGCTGTTGTTCACAATCATTAAGTAATTTATTTATTAGGGTAGGTAGTTGCTGCTTATGGATATAAAAGCCAAGGGAGCAGAATACATATTACACAGTCATCACGATCACAACTGTTTAGCATTTTAGCTTAGTGCCTACAGGCTACACCCCCACTGGAGTTATGAATTCTCACGCATTGCTGGAGGAGAAGGGGGTGGATCGAACAACTAAAACCCATCTAGCTCAATCCATGGTCCACGCCAGTTCGAAGGTTTGTTAAAAATCGCTACGCTCATAACCCCGTCAGACCAATGTTTATTTTCAGACGAACTCTGAGGAAGGCTGATACCTACTGTCAAGGGACTGGCCTTCATAAACTGTCATCTCAGTCCACTGGCTGTCCCGCTCACCGGGCACTCAAAAACAGCTGACGGATAGCGGCCTGGAGCACACTCCTGTGTCGTTTTTGGTCGACGACCACCGGACGTCCCACTTCCGCTCCGAGTATCTAATCGGCGTCCGAGCCGCTGTCTGTGCACCGGACGGCCGGGGTCAGTCCACTGTTGGAGTTGGAGACGCGCTGTTGTGGCCCGTCTCTCACTCCCGCTCGACTGGTGCCTCAGCGCGCGGGGTAGAAGCAAAGGGTTTGTCTGCTCCGCTGCCGTCATGTGGCAGTGGTCGGTGCTTCCCCTCCTGCTGACCAGCGGCGTCCTGGCGGGGACCCGGTTCGAGCGGCGCTCCTTCACGGTCGGTCCCGACTCGTTCCTGCTGGACGGCCAGCCGTTTCACTACGTCTCCGGCTCGGTGCACTACTTCAAGGTGCCGTCGGCCTACTGGCGCGACCGTCTGACGCGACTGCGAGCCGCCGGGGTCAGCGCGCTGCAGACGTACGTCGAATGGAGCTCCCACCAGCCGGAGGAGGGCGTCACCGACTTCAGCGGCCAGCAGGACCTGGAGCAGTACCTGCGGCTGGCGCAGGAGCTGGGCCTGCTGGTCATCCTGCGGCCGGGGCCGTACATTGACGCCGAGCGGGACCTGGGCGGCCTGCCGTACTGGCTGCTGCGCCGTCAGAACGTCAGTCTGAGGTCGTCCGACCCGGCCTACATGGAGGCGGTGACGGCGTGGTACGACCAGCTGCTGCCCAGGATTCGGCCGCTGCTCTACAGCAACGGCGGACCGGTTATTATGGTGCAGGTGAGCGAGAGCGACGGAGAGGTGGTCACACAGACCAGCCGACGGAGATGAAATCACGCAGTAGCATGTGCACACTGCACACGCAGTGCCCACACCCGCTCATTCTTATATGTAATATTGTAACGGTCAGATCAGTCACGGAAGGAACGTAAGTAATAGGTGTCATTTTATTCAACGTTTTTTTTTTCGATGCATTGAGTCGATTCAGCGTTATATTCATTAAAAACTTAATAAAATGAAAAATAAAATAGTATGAAATACTAAACTGATGACGTTTTTGCAGTAGGCAGCTCCGTCTAAATGCCGTTGACTGGGGTTAATAGCGAACCTGACTTGACTCCCGTTGTGATCCCGGATGAATGAGTCGTTCTGGCGTTCGATAGCATGCGGCTCATTCTGTAGCTGACCACAACCAGTTGGTCAGTGAGTATTGTCGAGCAAGACATGCTTGTTAATATTTTTGTTTATATGTTTTTATCTTCGTCTTTTTATCGTCACCTGTTCAACCCTTGATCGACCAGATAGGTGTCATGAATAGCGCAATATAAATAACCTGTCCTGGCCCACCCTTCCAAGCGAGAATTTCGCCTTCTTCGATCCGTTTCCTCAAAACTATTCGAGCAGTTTGAAGGACGGTAAATGCCAGTGTCGTCTACCTGTAAGCTTAATCGTTAATCATGTCGCATAACCCAAAACATTTAACAACGGATGATCTCTCATTTACGTCTTGAGGCATCCCTGCACATGTTGCCAGAAGAATTACGTCTGCGCAGTTAATTCGAGTGACAATACCGTACCTGATATCTTGAGCACTGTGACCAGCAATCGTGACTTCAAAGCGGCAATTGTTCAGATCTGATGAGAGCTCAAGATAGAAAAAGTCTCTTGACCCTTGTGTCCATTACCTATCTATCACAACTGCAACATCTCAGGGCTGATATGATGGGTAAACATGAGATAAGCGTGTACGAGATGTCTCAGATGTCTTCAGTTCTTGTCTGCGCTCTCATTGTGATATGTTGTGCGTATTGACGAAGGCAATAAGTAGCTTAGCGGAGCAAAATTATTGGATTGAATTGTAGCAGTCTTGTCTCCTTGTCACGTATGATATAGGTTAAGCAATGGCAGAGAACATCGCCAATAATTATGGATGTAGTCACGCACATTATTCACAAAGTAAAATTAGAGAATAAGAATAGAACTATGCTATCATCCTGTCTTTCTCCACAGGTGGAGAACGAGTACGGCAGCTACTCGTCATGTGACGCCGTGTACATGACGCAGCTGCGTGACCTGCTGCGGCGTCACCTGGGCGACGACGTCCTCCTCTTCACCACCGACGGCGGTGCTGACTACTTCCTGCGCTGCGGACCCGTGGACGGCGCCTTCGCCACCGTCGACTTCGGCACCGGCTCGGACGCGGCCGAGGCGTTCGCGGCGCAGCGGCGACACAACAAGATCGGCGGGCCGGCGGTCAATTCGGAGTTCTACCCGGGCTGGATCAACCACTGGGGCTACCCGCGCAACATGGTCTCCACGGAGGAGGTGGTCAACGCCACCAAGACACTGATCTCTCTCGGCGCCAACTTCAACGTGTACATGATGCTGGGAGGAACGTCGTTCGGCCTCAGGGCCGGCGCCAACATGGGCGACACGTTCGAAGCCTGCACCACATCCTACGACTTCAACGCGCCGTACACGGAGAGCGGCAACATCACTGACAAGCTGTACGCCCTGCGGGAGCTCATCTATCCTTACACAAACATGACAGAGGTGGCGGTTCCTGACCCGCTGCCTGTCGCCTCCTACGGCGAGGTGAAGATGACGTGGCAGACCAGCCTCCTGGAGGCCGTGCAGGCGCTGAACGTCACCCGGGTGTCAGACTCGCCGGCGGTGCCCTTCTGCGACGTCCACCAGGCGTACGGCTTCGTGGCGTACTCCGCGGCGGTGACGTGGAAGCCGCCGCAGCCGGCCGTGCTTTCCGTACCCGGCGTGCGGGACCGAGGCTACGTCTGGCTGGACGGTCGTCCGGTGGGCGTCCTGTCGCGTGCCGAGAGCGCCTTCTCGATACCCCTCCTCGCCGCCAAGGAAAGCACAGTCACCATCATTGTCGAGAGCCTAGGCCGCATCTGCTACGGCGACATTCACGATCGTAAGGGGATACTGGAGGCGGTCACCCTCGGGGGCAAGGAGCTGACCAACTGGAGCATCACCGCCCTGCCGCAGGACCTGACGCAGCTGGTGCCGGAGACGCCGACGCCGCAGGGGGACGCGCTGCACCCGGCGCTCTACAGGGGCGCCTTCTCCGCGGCCGACCCACCCGCCGACTCGTTCCTCCACTTCCCCGGCTGGCACAAGGGAGTGGCGTTCGTGAACGGGGTGAACCTGGGCCGCTACTGGCCCGCCGTCGGACCTCAGATGACGATGTACGTGCCGGCGCCCTTCCTCCGCGCCGGGGAGAACACCGTCACCCTCCTGGAGATGGATGGTGCGCCCTGTGGTCCGCAGGAGTCCTGCGCCGTGGCGCTGCAGGATTATCCCGACCTGAATGGCCCGACTCCGGACAGGATCTCTCCCTAACGGTGCTTTTAAGCCAATTCTAAATAGATGACAATTTTAGGCATTTGTAGGAACATTTGGGGATTACAACTTGGCATTTATATTGTTCTTCCACGGGTATCATTTGCGAGTGATTATACGTATTGTAAATTCTAATGTTACATGGCTTAAGAATGTGAATAAAGAGGAGGCTTCGTCGAGGACTTTAGTCGTTCTCAATCGGGCGACATCTTTAAACCATGAACGAAAACCACTTGAGCGGATTCGCTTTGGAACTACTTTTTCATCAATAATATCGTGCACCCTTATCCAACCTGAAAATAGCCTTGCTTCGGGTTCTCATAGGCAAGCAGAATCATATTTACTCCCCGATATCCTCTGTAAAAATGGAGTTCCCTTGATTCTTGTATCGCTATCAAGTACGTTCTAAAATCAAATAGAAATGAAGATGGGCAATTAAATGTCAAGCTTTTCAATTCTTCCTTATCTGTAGATATATGACTCCAGAGTAAGGAGACAAGCGTGTCATGTATGTATTTCGGCACAATATTTGCACAGTCAACCCGTGTTTCGTTAGCACTGTCATCGTTGGGACGGGTCGGGTGCAGGTTCTTTCGAGTACAATATCGTATGATGGTAGATGGTGCATCAACACTCACTAACAATAACCATTTTAACAAATTCAGCAGTAACCGATTTGTTTCCGCCTCGCCATCCAAAGTCAGCAGGCACTAACCGCAAGACACCACAGTCAGTGGATGCCACAGTAGTTACTGTTCAGTAGTCAGCTGGTCGACAAAGCTGAGGTCGGTGCCGAGCAGGTTCTCTTCGATCCAGGCGTCCATCTTTTGAACCATTTCGGGCGTCAGGTGGGCCTTCCAGCTGCCCGTCTGGCCTGGCGGTGACGTAAAGCAGCAAAAGGAAACATTAACATTTATCCCAACGAGACAGCTACGTTGACAGCAACTAAGTAAACACGTTGAAAATTATTGTACTTCATATTATATTATGCACTCGTGGTATACGAGTATGATAATGTATTCAATCAAGCACGCATGGGGATAATTTAGCGAGCTAAGTTAAAGGGACTATCCCACCTTTAACATGGGGTTTAAGTTGAGATAGCCAAGTTTGCGGCGAGGTTCAGAAATCACTATCTATCTAGGTTGCAACCCCCGCGGCCTCTTGGTGTTGAAGAAATTCGTTCCCTTCATTTGAAAATGGGCCTTGTGCAAGGCCCTATCTTCAACATGGAGCGACCGTTAGTGTGACGTCACCTCGTTTAGTCATTCTGATTTAAATGGCTTTGTTCGTTGAAAAATCGCTTAAAACTTGGTCTGAACTTTGTTGTGGTGCCTACAGAGTAAAAAGAATCAGCTTTATGACAGTAATGTGGCCTGGGGAAGGGGGTAATTTTGGGCTGTGACGTCACATATTTGAAAGTTTGTGTTTGGAATATGGGAAGCCTAAGATGTTTAATGAAAAATAAATGCCAGAACCGTGTTCCTGGTCATCCAATCTATAAAGTCGGGCTCAATTTAACTGGTTTTAACAACATTTTAGAAGGTGGGATAGTCCCTTAAAGCGGTGATGATAACGGCAGTGCAAAAAGGTCTGTGAAATAAATCCGAGAGTGGCATTGCCTGCAAATGTTCTTATGTAGCCTAAAGAGTATTTCATCAGAATATTTCTTAACTATCTTTTTCTTCAGCTTATCCCTTCTTACATTATCAATTTCCTAACAAATTTAGGACAATCCCGTTCAAACCATATATATGTTATGTAAGGACCGTTATCCACATTACAGACATACACACTCACCCGCTCAAAACCTTCAGGAGATGGATTGACGGCCTTACCTTTGTTGATGAACGACCGTTCCGGGTCCATCAGGCCCGGAACATCCCTCAGAAACTCGTTATTGACGTTGGGGTTCTTCCTCATGTTGTCGATGTGCAGGTGATTCACCAGCTTCTCCATCTGTTCATCCGTCAGCGTCTTCCCGAGGAACTTGGCTACTTTTGTGATGACGCTCCTTAGATCCTGCATAGAGAGCAAAATCATTCTTCCGTTAACCCTCGCCCGCACATGCCATTTTCCCATCCTAGAACGCACATGGGGGGGTTGCCACCCCCCCCCCGCGCCCTTTCGTTCCTGTTGGAGATAGAGCTTAGCAGTAAGACCAAAAAGATTCTTTGGGAAGAGACGAATCCAATGATACCCAGTTTTACCTTCTCAGGTCAGTCATTGACGTTCCAGGTCAGGTCAAACTAAAAAAATATTGCTGTTTTGGGTCACCGTTGGATATCAAGTGCGCTGCTTATCAAATACCGATGACGATGCTGTTTTCTGGTGCCAAACCAGCTAGAAGCTCTTTGTCACACTACCCGACCAGAATTTTGCTGCTGAGGTCATTTCAGGTCAAGTTGGTCAAGGTCAATTATATGTGTTTGTATGTGTGTGTGTGTCTGTGTGTATACCTACTGATGTGTGCACCGATTGTTTTTGGGTCCATATTACATGAAATCATGATCTGAGAAGCTTTTACCAAAAATGCAGTCAAAAAGCTTCACAAAAAGTAAATTCTGCTTGCCTAAAACGCAATTATCTTAGATGACCTAGGTTGACCTTGACCCTGACCTTGACCCCTGTACATCGTCGAACAACATGTTCCATGATAGGTGGGAGGTAAGACTGGCAAAAAAGGCCGAAATCAGGGTGTCAAAAGCTCACAAGGCCCATGGCAAGCGCAAGATGTTGAGAATTGGCCATTTGGGTCATGACATGACCTGAAAAACAAGGTCATATCTCCGAAACAAAAAATCACAGAAACTTGAAATTTTCAGTGGACATCAAAAAAGGATAGAGGAGCAGCTATACAAAAAATCAGCCTTCTAGCTCTAAAAATGTTGAGTGCAGAGCAGAAAGACTACCTGGGGGGGGGGGTGGCAACCACCCCCCCCCCCCCCCATGTGCGGGCGAGGGTTAACCGGAGCACCTGGGAAATTTCGAACGAGAATAAGATATTTTGATTGACAGGTTTAATTCAACCATAGATCACTATATATCTATATTTAGTGGTCTCTGATTCAACATATTGCGCACGGAAAAATAAGAGTAAAGACTCAGTCAACCGAGGAAGGAACGCGTCGCTGTCGCCATTAGCTACAAATAATATGTACGATATTGAATATATTACACATACCCACGCGTACCTACATATAAGCCTACCTTTTTCATGTCTTCGTAGAAGATGAAGCACATGTTGGGGTGCCGCCGGAGGTTCCAGGCCTCCAGCACATGCGGGAAGAACGGTGTCTCCAACGCTGCAAAACAAAGTAGGTGCCTATTCACGAACCATTCATTTCGCGTTATATAGTGTCATATCGCCCGTTTAATGTAATGAGAAATCAAAATCTTTAATCGTTGCCAATAATCAATTAGCATAGTGAACTAAATTTGAGGCGTGAATTGCACAATACCTACACGTTAGGTAATTCAGTTTTGAAGGGGTACGTACAAACAGTCTAACTAACTGTTTAATTAAACCAGTATACCTAGTCCTAAGTCCAACGCCTGAAAAAAAAAACATTACACGGAAAAGGACATTCTTTCTAAAAACACTTTCGTATGCATATGACACATGTAGGTACTTTGTACATTTATATGCACGCATGGATGTCAGTATGACTGACCCACATGTGTATCCATAGAGATCTTATATACATACATGTATGAGATCTCTAGGTGTGCATCGGTTAATGTGTAATGTGTATGCAAGCCATCGTCTTACTTCGGCCGTTAATGAAGTGCTCAAACAGTGTTGCGAAGTCTGAGTCGAAACCCTGGAGTTTCAGAGCCTTCAGATGGTTGAAATAGGAAACAACCATATCCTTCGGGTTTCTTGCGACGTATATAACCTGCCAAAATTTGCAATACCGTCATACGTAATAAGCGTTTATTCCCGTACCTAAGTCCGACAGACAAAACCGCTCTTCACCAACGGCAAACGTAACCGGCGAAAACGTACACAAATTCAAACAACCAGCTGCAATATCACTTAAAAATTCGTAAAACTCGGCCAGCGTCATCACCTTGGCCTTCTTCAGAAGGTCCGGCGGGTTCAGCGACATCGGCAGGTGGGACTTGACGAAGCGCGAGTGCTGAGTGGAGACCGCCAGCCGCTGGGCCGGGTCGAGCGTCATCTTGGGAACCAGCTTCTTGGCCTCGGCGAACATGTTCCGTACGTGGTCCGGGTCATGGAGAAGAGAGAATCTGCCGGACCAAGATTACTTTACTAATCTGCCGGACGATACCGAGGAGGTAAGGGGATGTGCGTGGGAGACGAGAGACTGAGAACCGTCGCTTGACCTTTGGGATCTAATAAAGCATAAGGTATAAATTATCTATGGCTGATGGTATAATTATTCACAATAATCCACCTGTGTCTAAAGATAAAACAATTAAGAGAATGAGTCGTGAGGATGAGTGAGAACGTGGCCCTGGCCTCTATATTTCCTCGTAGACGATGTCCTTTGGTAAATGAATAGATAATATATATTAACACATGGTTTCCCGTGTGTAAATGGTTTTAACCCGGCCGGGCCCGGGGGGTAATCCCAACCACCGCAGCCCGGGGGGGGGGCGTTTTTCGCCCCCCTTGTCTAACTCCGTAAATAAGGGAGCTACGGAAACAAAAGCGATACCAAACGAAAGGTCCTTACGAGACGATTCTAATGCACCTAAAATTTTTGACCTCAGGTCAATTTTCAAGGTCAGAGGTCAAGGTCAAAGGCCAAAACCGGCACATGTGTAGTGATCTCAAAGTAAGCCTTCTAGAGGACGGCAGGCTGCATCAAACCGGCAAAATTGGGTGTCAAACGAAAGAAGAGAATCTGAGGATTCTGAAAATGTGCTCCAAATCAAAGGTCAAGGTCAAGGTCACGCTCAAAATTGACCTCAAACTTGGCACTTTTTCGCACATCTTGCGTGCTAACTTCCAAGATGTTTTGAAATGTTTTGAGGCTTATCAGTTCCCTATTTGTGGTTCATCTTACGATACAAGGCTGCTCAAAGGTCAAGGTCACAGAAGAGTATCCCTGCTAGAGGCTATTTCACTGATTCAAGCTAGTAATAATAAATAAGACAATTTTGCCATCCGAAAGCACTAAATGAAGGCTTAGAGGAAAATAGATGCCAGATTCGTGATCAGCGGGTACAAATACATCATAAACGACCTTTCATGTGTCAAGGTCAACCAGAGGTCATTCGAGGTCACATGAGGTCAACATGAAACTTGACCTTTTCTGAACAAAATATATATCATTCGACGCGGCTTGACAAGGCGAATGTGATGGTACCACTGCCGTAGCTCTAGGACCATTTTTGCCGAAGTTATTTGCGAAAAACTAAAACCACATTTCGGGGTCGTTGACCTGACCTCTGACCTCAGGTCACCAAAACTATTTTTCTATTTTTCTCTAGGTCAAACGCTACACAGCCGTGCTCGTAATTTGTCTTTATCTCTAAAACTCTATTTTTAGCAGCTATTTGAAGTTTGCGTCTGTGACGCCGAAGTTTGCCGTGCAGGGGTCTAGAAAAATGGACCTTGTGACGTCATCAAGGGGGCTAGGTCCAAATTTTTTACTTCAGAAGATGTCAAATTGATGGGAGAAAAGGTACTAAAAGTTTCGCCTTCCTATCCCTAAGCGTTCGGGAGTTATCGCAAATATTCGCCAGGGGGGGGGGGCGAAAAACGCCCCCCCCGGGCCCGCGAGGGTTAACGCACGACGTGGATGGATTGGATTGGATGCATTAACGCACTAGTGCTCCATTCCATCCACGAGTGCGTTAAAACCATTTATGCACGGAAACCATGTGTTAAACTAATTAATACATGCTTAACGGTGCGAATTTAAATGAAAATTAAACCTAGTCCATGCCACTAAAAAGGGCCCTTTATGGGAAATCTTAGAATAGTCAATGACCCTTCCGAAAAACTTCAGTCGAGAAATCACTTTTGGTGCACGGCTACCTTCGAATTAACGCACGGTTAATCTCCAGTGAACGCACCGTAAAGTATGTATTAATAACTATTTAAATAGTTCGACCTCCCTCTGCAGTTTCCGAACGTCCTGTACGAGACAGGTGAAAAGCCAAACCACTTACTCTAGAAAGTTGTACCGGTCGTCCAGTGGTCTGGTGGCCGTCTCGTACTTGAGGTCATTGGCCAGCAGCCAGACCATCTCCTGTGTCCAGGTGGTCCCTGTCGGCAGGGTAACCGGGTGACAGTGAGGACTGTGGGTGGGTGTATCTGCTGCGTAATGTCACTTATGGTGTCACATCTACATTAGAATTAACCTTCGCCCTGGTGGGGGGGGCCATTTTGGCCCCCCCCCCTGTGGTTTTTTCAGCGATAACTCAGAAACCACTTGAGTTAGCGCCCTGAAACTTTGTATAGCTGTTTATTCAACATTTTTACATCATGTCCTTTTTTTGGGGGTTCGGGTCAGGTCAGGTCAGGTCACAAGGTCACCAAAACTGACACCACCTCTAAAAAAGTTCAAAGCTCTCTCAAAGGCACAGCTTTTATCCGATCGATGTAAAATTTACAGTACTTGAAGATGTCACCCAGCTCTACAAAATGGCTATCTCGGATTTTTTATAAATGTGACCTAAGGTCAGGTCAGGTCATCGCTGCTCCCCATTATAAGTCAATGGGAGAATCGAAAAGTAGTTGTTTTTCAGCTAAATCGGGCGTGATTGTTCCTATATTTCGTTATTGAAGTGTCTTGGGTCAGCAAATCACAGCCCATGTGAAACCATTTGCTTGTGACCTCGCTGAGGTCACGCTAGGTCATCTCCCTGGTCACCAGAGGTCACCAGCGGTTTTTCTGCACTTACTTGTTATTGAATAGAGATAGAGACTCCGTTCGACGTTTATCGTGTTTGTCTCGTCAATGCGGATCGAATGATATGCAGCATGACCTATTTCGGTAAGGTCATGACCTTGACCTGAGGTCAAATTTTCAAAATGACCTTTCGAGGTCAAACTATATATCATTCGACGCGTCTCGACGAGCCAAGCACGATGGTGCATGAATCGTTTCTCTATTTTCTCGTGAATGCATGCTATAGTTAAAAACATTTTCAACGAAATTTGCCAAGTTGACCTTGCATGACCTCTGTAGGCCAAACCGTTGAGCTGAGGTCAAATCTGACGAACTTCGGCGAAAGAGCTTGAAAAGAGCTATCGATTGCTTTTTTCCGCGGCTCTCTAGCTCTTCTAGTTTCCGAGCTACAGCGGAATATGTCCGGCAACACCGAAAACACTGAAATTTGACCTATGATGACCTCTAGCGACCTCAATATTGACCTTAGCGAAAAAATGACCGAAATACTTTCGAACGTACTTGTTATGGGCTTTCGTTTGCTTTTTTCCGCGTCTTCCTAGCCCTCTTCGTTTTCGAGTTAGACGGGGGGGGTCATTTTGGCCCCCCCCCCCCCACCAGGGCGAAGGTGGCTCAGACCCACACCAGGGCGCGGGTTAAAGAGGATCAACTGATTCCTACAAAAGTACTTATGCCCCGGACTGACTTACCACATTTGGGGAGTGAGACAACCCAGATATCTCCGTCCTGAACCGGTTTGTTGTAGCACTGTTGGAGCATCTCTTCTGTGACGTGACCCATCAGCACAAAATCCCAGTGGTTGGCCTTGACAAACCCCTTGGGAAATCCCTTGCCGAAGTCACGGGTTATCCTCTCCTGAACGTCTTTTTCAAAGGGACGCACCTTGAAAGGAAGCTCTTTTGGCTGGTCCATGGCTGGCCTGTGAAAATAAAGGACGTTACTTGTTTCAGTGACATTGTTGCTGAGTACGTGAGCGTATCTCAAATCTGAACCACTCAAGTGAGGATTGGTCCGTTTGTCTCCGATAGTCGGCACTTCGGCAGTTATCTAAAGGTTAGGGAGACTGCAAAAAAAGGACGGCTATGTGTCATCATGCTACTCTCTCTCTCTCTCTCTCTCTCTCTCTCTCTCTCTCTCTCTCTCTCTCTCTCTCTCTCTCTCTCTCTCTCTCTCTCTCTCTCTCTCTCTCTCTCTCTCTCTCCCTCTCCCTCTCCCTCTCCCTCTCCCTCTCCCTCTCCCTCTCCCTCTCTCTCTCTCTCTCTCTCTCTCTCTCTCTCTCTCTCTCTCTCACCCTCTTTAGTCATGAGAAAATCATAAGTGGATGATGCATGAGCTGGTTTTTACTTCGTTATTTCTTATGGCCTACCTATATTTTGACATTGAAGATTTATTCATTAGCTCGTCAGAAGCATGAACACTTATTCCATCGGCAACTAAATTGTATACTCGTCACCCGAACCTACAGAAAGTGCATACAATTATTGACTTCAACTTTAACTGAAAGCCCAACTTGCTGTCAGCACCTATGCCTAAATAGCGAACATCCCTGCCATTTCGTTCAATAAGACGGATACTCACCTCTGCTGTCGGTAGCCCAGTGCCGATTGTCTGTAGCCCAGTGCACGTGGTCTGTTGTCTGTTCTCGGTCGTCGGCCGCGGCTCCGTCCCCCCTGACCTCGGAGTTACGACTGGTCTGTGGCCTCGTCCGACCAGTTGTACCATGATCCTTCCAATGGAGCACGTCGGTGGGCGGGGAGGAACGAATTCGACCAGTCACCGTTACCATGGGCGCTTTGGAATTGTCGTGGCCTTGACGGTACGACTGATAACAAATCGCCATGTGATGAACAAGGGTAAACTCAGCCAGAGGCGGGTGCAGCCGGGCATGGCCTCTCAGCATGCCCTGTTTGAACTGTGTGGGTAAAGTTGGCAGTTGTATACGTGACCTCGTCTATGTAACGAGAATAGTAGAGAACAGTATTGACCAACTTTTTATCAATGGTGTGTCTGGGTGAGTAAATGATGCCTGGCCCACAATGCGGCGACGATGTCGGATCCGATCGTTGTTCATTGAGGCGAGGGTTAGGGGCGTGAAGACACTTCCGTCTTCCCGCAAACTTGGCTCCTGGGACACGTTTGCGATAAACGGATAGTCAACGTCCGAAATGTAGTCAAATTCCATCAGATGCGCCCGGTTCTTTTGAACCATATTTACTGCAACTTTCTCTCGAGAAGACCTGATAGGTATGCGATCTCTCTCTCCTCTCTCTCTCTCTCTCTCTCTCTCTCTCTCTCTCTCTCTCTCTCTCTCTCTCTCTCTCTCTCTCTCTCTCTCTCTCTCTCTCTCCTCTCTCCTCTCTTTCTCTCTCTCTCTCTCTCTCTTTCTCTCTCTCTCTCTCTCTCTCTCTCTCTCTCTCTCTCTCTCTCTCTCTCTCTCTCTCTCTCTCTCTCTCTCTCTCTCTCTCTCTCTCTCTCTCTCTCTCTCTCTCTCTCTCTCTCTCTCCCTCTCCGACTGGCCAGTGGCAGGCACTACCCCGAGAAGGGGGACAACAAGTAATACGGCGATCCCAGACCTTGCCGATCATCGTTATCGCGCGGTAGCTCACCTTTGCTGGCGAGCTGGTCCGAACGGCATGCTAGGTCGCAACAGCTGCTCCGAGTACAGGACGAGTACGCCATTGTTTTGGAAATACCGGCATGCTACGAACCAGGGTGAGGTGCATCAGTTTCCCTCCCTGCGGATGATAGGTTTAACCCTCACCGGACCTCTTGGTTTTCCACGTACGTACGCGCCGGCCGAGGGGGGAGGTGGCTCGGTACGACCCCCCTCGCCGTTTCGCCCCTGATGGAGCTAGCAGAAAAAACGAACGTGTGCGCCGTCACGAGACACAGCGACTGGTACCCGATTTTAAGGTCTCAGGTCAACCCATGGCCACTGAGGTCAGGTCAAATGACCCAATGCACGGGTTCGCTTTTTATAATCAACTTCGCAAAGAACGGCCACGGCATCATCGTGTTCGCCTCACTCAGGCGCGTCGAATGGTTGTACCTACTTTTTGTTCGAAGGAGGTCAACTTGAGGTGTTAACCCTCGCCGGCACAGGCCATTTGGAGTCCTTCGACGGCACAAGGGGGGTTGGTAGACCCCCCCCCCTCGCGTTTGGCCCCTGATCGAGCTAGAGCTTCGCGGAAAAACCGAACGTGTTGCCCGTCACGAGAGGAAGCCGATGATACCCAATTTTAAGGTCCTAGGTCATCGGGTGACCTTCCAGGTCAGGTCAATGACCCGAAAACCGGGAAAATCGGGACCTGTTAGAAAGTTGTAAAGTGTGGCTGCTATGTGGTTTTCCGGGGTGCTGATCACGAATATCGTGTTAGTTTTGATCAGAGATGATGTCTTTAAGCATTTAGACCAGGTCGGGTCAGGTCAGGTCAGGTCAACCGGTAGGGGCTGTGACGGGTATTCGTAATACGTGTCAACCGCCTCGGACAGCTTCGTAACATGTTACGAAGGCACCAAAACCACTTCGTAAATGTTCAAATGGTTGCTAAATTCGAATTCAGCTAAAAAAACTAGCCTAGAAACATGTAAAACTCGAAAAAGTGAACCGAGGTCACCCGAGGTCACCAAAGGTCAATGACCTGACCTGACCTTCAGGTGACCTTGACACCCACCCAATGCATGGAGCAACATCAAATCACATGTTTGAACGTTTGAAACCACGAAAAGCTTGCAAACGCGCGGCTAATGCGAGCCGACACGCGCCGAACCGCGATTTCGGCCAAACGTGGTCACAGAAAAGAGGTCACAGGTCAAAGATCATTGGGGTCAGGGTCATGAAATTTTCAGGGTTGGTGTAAAATTGATCAATGCGAGGGTACAGAAAGTTTCGTCGCGATCGGCCGCTTTTTACGCGAGTTATTCGCGAAAAACCTTAGGGGGGGGTTGCATCAACCCCCCCCTGTGCCGGCGAGGGTTAAGTGTTGACCTCGGGTCGAGGTCAGGTCAGAGTCCCTCAGGTCATGAAGCTGGTTGAAGGAGGTCATATCGCATATCATTCGATTCGACAGGCCTTCCTGAGTCCATTGGTGGCTTTCCTGACTCGCTAGCTCAATTTGATTTGGAGTATGACCCTAGTTATGTCATACATGACGTCACGAAAGGTCAACAATGCAAAAGTGAAGCATCGGACTTTCCAAGGAGTGCATGAAATCAAGATTCCCTGTGCTTGAGATAGCTTGAGATTGTTCCCGGAGCCAAAATAGCAGTTTTCATTTTTCCTAATTGACTTATGACGGTGAGGTCATGTGACCGACCTGACCTCTTGTGACATTTAGAAAAAAAATCAGAGATATACAAGTTGTGAGAACAAGTTGTGATAGGATACTACGTCCTGTAAGTTGCATCTCCATGTGATAGTTCCTCTGGCACTGAGGGCGTTCGTTACGAAGTTGCGACATCTGATGACCGTGCATAGGTTCACTTATGACGTCATAGGTCAGTGACCTGACCTGACCTGAAAATGTGGTTGGTGTCACAAGATCTGACTTGAATCAAAGGTCACGTATGCAAAGGTTCAGCTCTCTAGCGCTGGCGAGTTTGGAGCTATCACGAAAAAAAATATCGGGGGCGCTACCCCTCGGCCGGCGAGGGTTAAAAGTTTTAAACCAGCATTCTAACTAAGAAATATTTTGAAGTATGCTTGTGAATGTGACCTTTGACCTTAAGTGGCATTTTGAACCGTGTATGCAATTTGTCTAGGACCAGACCTAACAACTATCCATAGTCTGTACATGTTGATTGCATATATCATTATCAATTGCCAAAATATTAAAGAAGGTCGCATCACACCCAACTCTGCCATGACTGAGCATATTTCTAACAGCAGTGGCCGCCAGGAAAACCCACTGACGGATCCATAGGGTCATTTGAGGCAAAGCCCCACCCCTCGTGGCGCCCGAACTCTAGGAAAATTTGCGCTGTTTTTCGAGAATAAAACTACTTTACTTTAAAACTACTACTTTAATTAGGAACAGTATGTTTTAAACTGCACAGCAGTGCGTAATGAATCGAAATCCGAAGAGTTTTTGGAATTTGGAGAAACTTTGTTGGGGGTATGCCCCTCGCAGTGTCCAAGACCGCCGTTCTGGATCCGCCAGTGGAAATGCATCGCCATTCACATAGAAGCTTTTACCCGGTACCGTGTCGTGCATGTGCATGTCATCTTATACACACAGTCTATGATTGTCACCATAAGTATATTTTGTATTGTCGTTTGCATATTTTTCGAGACACATGGGTGTAATTTATTTGCTGGAACATATAATTTCAGTCAGATCTGTTAGCATAAACTATTAAAGACCCATTCTACGGGAATGACATGTTTCAGACCAAATTGCAATAAGACCATTACGGGTAAGATTACATTACTTCCTATTAGAGCACAAGTGGCGATGACCTTTAGCAGGGAAGGTCAGTGCGGATGATTGCGGCGCTCTGAGAGCAGAACGTCTGCGTGTTGTTCTGGCAGAAGTAGGAGTCGGGTCCCGGGCTGCAGACCCGGTCCAGACACCCCGCCACTCCGTCGACCACGCGGCAGGTCGGGCCGGCTGGGCCGCAGGTCACGCTGTCGCAGGGGTTCGGGAACGCGGGCGCCGTGCAGCTGCTGCTGCCGGAGGCGCCGCGGCAGCAGAGCAGGCTCGACGGACAGTCGTTGTCGTAGGTGCACGGCTTCACGCTGTCGGCCGGCACCAGGCTGGCCGCCGGACAGAAGCCGGGCTTCGGCCGGGCCCTCGGCACGCAGGCCGAGGTGAACTGGCAGCCGGGGAAGGGCGTGCAGGCGGGCTGCGCGTCCGGCCGCCGCTGGGTCACACAGCGCGTGCCCGGCTGGCCGCAGAGGGCCAGCGCGCACGGGTCGTCGATGCAGACCGGCACCGGATAGCAGTGCTGGGTGGCGCACACCACCTCCTGCAGCACACACACCTGGGTGCCGGCGCAGCGGATCGCCTGACAGCTCGGCGGCCTGGACGGCGGCGGCGGCTGCACGTCAACACACGCCGCTAATGAAAAACACCACAGGCCCTTCCAGCATTTCCGCACCAGCTTACATTCCTGGCCGGTGGGGCACTTCTTCTTGCAGCTTGTCAAAGGCTCTGAAAAGAAATGATAGTAGTGATTGCTTAGAAACACGAGTGAAATGTTTCTGTTCACTGCCAACTTCGCGCCTTATGCTATGCATAAGTGTAAAGCACGACTCCAGATGATATTAGACGTTCAAGCAAACTGCTATAATAGCTGGCTTTTGAAAATTGGAGACTGCTGTGCGTACAAGAGAACGAATAACACTAAAGGCCTATGGGCTTTTGTGTGCGCTGAACAGCGAAGCGCTGAAGTGGTATATATAATTTGATCGCCGAATTGATCGCAACCTCCTGACCGGATATAGGTGTGCAAAATATCAAGTCTGGAGACCGTGGTAACTGATAAGGTATAGGTTTGGTTCGAGTTTTGGATAATTTAAGCATAACAGTATTCCACTTTATAAGCCGTATCCGACATCATTTAGCCGAATACGCACCAAATAGTTGTCAGCTAATCCATCGTAAAAAAAAACACCTTCTACCTATCGCTCACGGCGTAATAAAGTCACGTAAGTACAACTATGTATATGCAGCAGTGCAACGAGTGCGCTGCATCAGGCATCTCTGTAGTTCGCCGAACAAACTGCAAGCGTTCATTTAGTCAGCTTACCGTGAGCCCGCAGTTCGGCGCAACAGAGCAACAGTAGCAGAGCCGCTGCGGCAGATCCCGACACAAGACGCCCCATGTCAACTGATCGGAGACCGGTGGTAGACTAAGCCACGGACAGCGGCTGCTCGCTCCCCCACAGCGTTCCACCCGACACAGGCTGGATGCCGGAGTGAGAGGCGTAAAGTCCCACCACACCCGCGCCAGTCGGCCTCTGGCTGTGCTCTGCAGACCACAGGGCACAGCACTACTGCGCTGAATGTCAGAAAACGGCCGCCCCGCACGTAATTAGACGGCCCGTGACCGTCAGAACCGTCAATATGACAGCTCATTGACAGCTCAACAAAACGAATGTCATGACGTTAAACTCCGACAAATCCCGTGCTACCCTATAAGCCAGCCTGTGCACGCCCCTGCCTGAACAGGTGACCCGGGTTCGAATGGGAACTGGGGGTGGGGAGGCACGTTGATCTTGACGCACGAGTCACTCACAACTGCCTCGGGGTGCCGCTCCCCACTGGAATTCCCCAATAAGAAAGTATACGAACTTCTTCCCATACGAAGCTCACTATAGTTTCACAAAATGTAAAACAAAAAGAAAACAATCCGGCGAAGCCATTCACCGAAAGTCGGATATCCGGGCACTTGACCTGACCTCAGACGTCACCGGTTGACTTGGCGCTTTGAATTAATTATCCCAGTCGCTGCGACTGGTAACGGCGCACTGCACACGTCTTCTTCCGCGAGACTCTAGCTAAATTGGGGGTGACACGGCAAGGGAGCGGGTCCCACCAACTCCAGAAGACCGAACGATACGCGATATGACCTCAATTGAACGAATTCGTAACCTGAGTGGCTTTGACTTGATCTTGGCCTGAGGTTAACAAGCTAAGGCAACATCACAAAAAAACAGCATTTGACGCGTCTGAGCATGACAAACACGACGATACACAATTTGCCAACAATTTGCAGTTCTGCGGCTATTTTTTTGTTTTGCAAAGTTATTTACCAAAAGCCAATTGGCCCAGCTTCAGGGCTCTCCACCCGTATTATGTATTGAATATATTGTATATATCGGGTCGAGTTGAATATAGGTATATACCCGTACCTATAGGTACAGGCAGTGGTTTCCGCATGCGATAGGATGAGCGGTAAAGGATGAACAATAATTATCGTTGTTAAGTAAATCGGTTATCGTTATCATTTATCGCTAAATTTTCAAAATTATCGCTTATCCACTTATCGCAAGTTACAAAAATTATGAACGATAAACGATAAAATGTAAAACGGGATGATGGAAAAATGGAAGACGATCGACAGTGTATGCCGCGCGACAGTATGTGCGACAGATGCTGAGCTTCAGACTAAAATGTGTTTTTTTTTTTGTCCTTTTTCTTTACTTGTACCTATGATCCAGTATTGAGTAGATAGATACTGCAAATAAACTTTAAGTACACCTATTTAAGCTGTATTTGCTATCGCTTTTGTTATCGCTGTTAAAAAAAAACAATTATCGTTATCGTTTTATCGTTTATCGTTTCGTTATCGCTATAAGAAAACAATTATCTTTATCGTTTTATCGTTTATCGTTTCGTTATCGCTGTTAAAAAAACAATTATCGTTATCGTTTTATCGTTTTATCGCTATCGCTGTTAATTTTTTGAAAAAAAATATCGTTTATCGTTTATCGTTATCGCAAACCTTTCTTATCGTTTCATCATTATCGCAGGTCTGAAAATTAGTTATCGCGGAAAGCACTGGGTATAGGTACCTACTATAAATTGAATTCGGAGCAGCAACTCAGGGGTCGCCGGTTGACCACGTCCATTTTTTCCGCGAAGCTCTAGCTCAATAAGAGGCAAAACGGCATGGCGTCTGCCATTATTTACCCTCTCCCGTTGGCCGGGTGGGGGAGAGTGGGGTAATTTGGCCGGTGGTGTAAATTGGCCGCCCCCACCTGTACGATGTCTTATAAAAGTGAGTGAAATAACTCTAGTCTCTATTCATTTGTCATGGGTAGAAATAACTGGAGGACAAATGTCAAAACTTTGCCCCTCGTAGTTTTATTCAAAATTAATAAAACGTTAATTTCATTAGAAAATGGTAACTTTTACTTCTGTTTACAAAGTTGTATAACATGTAGGGGAAGCGGGGGGAGCACCGCCACCTTACGAGTAAGCATTCCTGCTCACCGAGCTGATATGCGTAGTAAAAACGAAGCTCTTTTGCATTCATGTGAAAGTAGGAATGTTTTCCTACATGTTGGCATAGTTTTCAAGCGCTCCATTATAAATTTCGCTACTTTACAGACGTCGAAAACAAGTCCTGCATTTTTCGTCCTCCAAAAAAATGTGCGGGTAGCACCGCCACTGATGGCGATGTTATCCACAGATCGGCCTTACGGTGACAGCCACCCTTGGAAGCGTTACTGCTGTCTGAAATAGTAACTCAAACTCATATAAGACACACAAGAAGAGACACACAAGTTAGTTTGTCACAGATCAGACTGTTTGTTGCGGACAATATGCATACAAAACATGACAAATTCAGTAAATTCACGTTTATTTCGAAACATCCAGTGAAGTCAAACGTGAGGTTAAAAAACAGACGACGTTTGCGGCCTAACTAAAGCTCTTCTCCGAGCTGAGTGAATCATCATTGCGGCTTTATCCATTTTGCCACCCCTTGGGGTAGCACCGCCGAGCATGGCGGTGTTACCCCACTCACAGTCATGGACCGACAACGCCCCGACAGCAAAACAAGCCGGGACGCGATTCTTCTGTAATTCCTTTCTCAACAAAGAGCACTTCATGCCCTCAAATTTAACGTAAAAATCAAGGCATTTTGACTTGAAATGACCACTTACTTGCTGCTCAAACATGCCAAATGATTACAACGATGGTTTGAAATTCACAAAATGGGCAATTGCGATCTTAAAATCAAATAAATCTTAGCGAAACCTACCTCACGCGGCGTCCCGTTTCCGTTCGGACACCGAAATGGCGAGTGTTTACATTTACAATTCAGAGTTTTGCCGATAGAGAGGATGGCGGTGTTTCCCACATGGCGGTGCTACCCCCGCTTCCCCTAGTATTTGGGCTAAAAACGAATTCAGACATTATAGCGCCATTCTTGGGGGGTGTTCAACGGTTCCAAGAGCAATTTCATCTAATTCCGTATAGCCATGCTGACTTTATACACAAAAATTTTCAGAATGGCAATATGGGGTAATTTGGCCGGGACTAGCGGGGCAACTTGGCCGGTGCGCTCATGGTCACTATGCTGGGACGGCCGAGTTTTCATGGTCAATTGTACCATAAATGACATGATTCATGACCAACTTTGACTACTTTGATGACTTACTTCCGATTGGTCACCTGTAAGAGCATGTGACGTCATCAAAGGTTACCAAACGTTTTTTGCTAATAAATTCTTACATAAAAATGGTACAGCCGCACAAATGGTCTCATTCTGTTCAGCTCACCAAGGCGCATCGAATGATATGCATGATGACCTTGAAATCACGTGACCTTGAGGTCAAGCGATCTGAGGTAACGTGACTTGAGGTCAACCTTTGACCTTGACTTCTCGAGGTCAACACATATATGTTTGGATGCGGAATGACGAGAGAATTACGATGGTACTCGAAGTTTTGGCCTAGCTTGATTACTTCAAAAGTTATTCGTCTAAAAAAACTGTCTACGCATCTAGAGCCGCTAATTTGGCTATTTTGACCCCTGTGACCCCATGAGTCAACCTCCAAAATGTGGTAAATGCGTCAAAGGACACACGTCATTGCTGAATCTGAAGCTGACTCGCAATATAACAGAAAATCCCGACCGTACCTAAACTAACACCGGCCAAATTGCCCCACACCCCCGGCCAAATAACCCTGCTAGTGGGGCAATTTGGCCGCCTTGCAGACCTTTGTAATGCGTCACAATTTCAATATAAGTAATTACTCTATCATTTCAAGTTCACTGTCCAGTAAAGTAAAATGAATGCGACACCTGCCAGCGTTGAGAAAATGCAGAAATGTGTCGTCAATTCTAAGTTACATCGGTTTCTAAAAAAAAACGGCCAAATTACCCCACTCTCCCCAGTCGCCTATGCAGAAAACTGATAGGTACGGCGAGGCTTAACAACATTTCCGATAAGTTCACATACCTACTGGAGAGCGCCCCAGGCCCAGAGACCGATCATTGAACTCCATCCTTGGCGGGACAGCCTGCAGTCAGGGCTGGAGAATAATAATGTTTCACGTCCTGTTCTTCACCGCACCACAGCCGTTGACCCAGGGCATATTTTAACATACTGACTGCGTCCCATTTTGGGACGCAGCCCCCTGCCTTTGGGACGTAGCCCTCGCGAAATTTGGACCACTGCGTCCCACACTGAAATGTCACGGTTTCAGCGGAAAAGTGCAAGCAAAAATATTTAGCATGCCTCGGTCTTTTACTATGCAACAGATGTTGCCTTTCTGATTGCTTTGTGCCCTGATTTACTATGCACCTAAAGGAAACAGTTCACTTTCCTGAAATTAGTACCTATTTTGCTATTGATTTATGATTTTTTATGCTCAAAATGATCATGAAAGAAAGTAAAACCTTTTTGTAAAAACAATTATTTTCTATATTTTAATATAGGACGAACTATATTCTATGTAAAATAATGTTTGAGGCGGAAGCTTATTACGCGTTGACCATGGTCAATCATATCGCGTAATTCAAACCTACGCATACTGCATTGGCTGTAAGCAGCATGCTGATTGGCTGACGATGACGTGGCTGCATTCCTGTGCAAGGCACGCATTCCTCTGCAAGGCACTCTTTTCGGAACGAGAAATGGAATATCTTCGTCTAGGGTGATCGTTGAGCCATAAAAGCTCCTGATTTGTGCTAGTCTCAGCTCAAGCTACGAAACTGCTATTCCAGTTCAAAACCCCATGTTAAAAGTGAACTATTTCCTAAGTACATACATGCGCTCTCCAGTCCTTGTGCCCTGCCCTATCCTAGGGTCGTACACCTTGTTATGTCCTGCCCTACTATACCCCTAGGATATGTGACCTGCCCAGTGCCCTGTCCTAAGGTCTTGTACCTTGCCCTGCCCTTCCTTCAGGCCCTGCGCCCTGCTCTGCATTCAGGCCCTGTGACCCTCTCTGCCCTGCCCAGTTCCCTCAAACCCGATACCTTGTTGTCTTCCCGCCGTTCGGTGCTGCTGCCGGTTCGGTGCTGGGCCCGGATTTCGGGAAAATTGTGCATGTCTAGTCCTGTTCCTTGCCCTGCCCTCAGATCCAATAATACTTATATTGATTTAAAAAATCAAATATAAGACTTTAGCTAAAGTTGGAGAAGATTATCCCTGGACCTGGGCGGAACCCAGGGAGGCGAGGCGAGTTATCACAAGCAGCATAAGTGTCACCTTTAATCCCCTACGCTCCCCCTCCCCTGTGGCACCATCCGCCGCCCACCACCCATTCATGATTCACATTCGCGTAGTCGCCGTGCTGGACCTGTCGGAGCCGAGGCAGACATGCGAGCCTGGATAGGCTGACCCGGGCGGAAAATCGGCGCCCGCCCTTCCGGGGATTCCCGGCCATTGAAACCAAGGCCGTATAAGAGAGGTGGAATCATCCCGCGATTTCCAATGGACCGGTCGCTAAGCATTAGCGTGACGTCACTGGTGGAGACCGGGCGGCGCCCGGCTCCAAGCTGTACGTCGGGTACATTTGGCACCGTATAGTTGTTATTACTGAACGACGAACGTAACGACAACTAATGACTCTTAATAACTTTTTTACTCACCTAAAGCCGATTTCCTTGCCGGTACATTGCCGACCCGAGCCCCAGGTTGACAATCATGGGATATGGGTCGGATGGGCGACCTGTTGTTGTTGTCAGTTGTAGTCCCTCCGCTCAGTCGAGCGTAGCCGAGCGGCTCTGGAGGGACCTGGCAGCGGCCGCCAGGGCCGCCACCAAGTCGTCGTCCCACAGGTCCCTCAGATGTGGGTGTATAGTCCCCAGTACGCGCATGCGGGTTCCCATCAGGGCCGGGCAGCGCGCCAGGACATGTCTCGGTGTGTCCGCCTCTTCTTTGCAGATGGGGCATCGCGCCGCCGGGCACCTGTGGCTACTGCATTGTTCGCAGCGCCCGCCAGGGTTTCTTCCAATCCTGTGTAGGTATTGTGCCGACGCCGACCAGTGACCGGCTCGTAACTGGTGGACATCGGCCGCCCTCGTTCGGTTCAGGCCGGCCACCGGCGGAGGGGAGCGCGAACCCATGAGGTCCCGGTACCATCCCTCGGGCCACCTCGCCGTCGCTCGCGCCCGCGCCGATCTTGCCGCTGCTCGGTGGACCGTTTGAACGTCCAGTGGGGATGACTCCTGCGGCAGCTGTGCCGCCTCCTTAGCCAGGATGTCCGCGCGTTCGTTTCCCTCCAGCCCGCAGTGGGAGGGAACCCACTGCAGATGGGCCCGGCGGCCCCGCTCCGCCACCGTAAGCAGGGCCTGCCATATTGTGGCACCAGCCGTGATTGCTGGGCCGCCGGTCCCGCGCGTAGGGCCGACAGAGCCGACTGGCTGTCAGTGCACAGCATCACCGGGTCGCCCGGGTCCTCCTCTGGGTGGTCCATCAGCCAGCTCAGCGCCGTGGCCAGAGCCACCATCTCGGCCCGGTAGCTGGAACACAGCCGGCCCGCCGGAGCTCGCAGTTCCTGCTCCTCTCCTCCCGGGCGAACCACCAGCGCGCCAGCACCTCCATTGTCCACTCCGCCCTCTGCCGAGCCATCCGTCCAAATCCAGGTCGCGCACTGTGTTAGGCCTCCCAGGCACCTCTCCGCCACCCGTCTTCTGTCCGCTGCCGACGCGCCCAGCGGCAGTTCGCCGACATCTATAGGGCCAGCGAGACACCAGCCGCGCCCATCCACGGCGGGGGGCGGCGGGAGATCATGTGCTCGATGGGGCCCGCAACACCGGCCGCCGTCCAGACTTCCCGGCCCAGAGAGCGCCATCCCCGCCATCCCATATCGCCTGAAGAGTACCGGGGGATCATGATGATGATGATGATGATCCCCCGGTACTCTTCAGGCGATGGGCGACCTCGCGACGGGAGGAGGAACGATTGCAATTGTTGTGTTCCGCACCGCCGATTGCATTCTCTATCTGCACCCGGGGGAGGGGAAGCAGGGGGCACGTGCCCCCATCGGATCAGGGGGCCTCTCGGGCCAGAGGGGCCTTGCGACGCCAATTGGCGGCTGAGGGTCCACGCTGGCATCTTTCGACTCAGAAGGGCCCCACAGGGCTCGGCAGAACACCTTATGTGCTCCGAAGAGCCACACTTCTCTCCATAAGAGCCCCACACCGGCTTTTTAACTTAGTTAGTGTCCCTTGTCGGCCTTTGAGGGCCCCTTGCCGGCTTCTCAGGGCCTATTGGTGACCTCTGAGAGCTACTTGCCGGCCTCTGAGGGCCCTTACCGGCCTATCAGGGACCAGCAGCTCTAAGGGTTCCACACACGCCTGCGATGACCCCCTAAACCAATGGTTGAAGGCCCCCACAACGGCGCCTGCGAGGGCCCTCACCGGCGGCTGTGAATGCCCCACACCGGTGCCTAGCTGAGGGCCCAACACTGCCACCTCTGAGTGCAACCGGCACCCCTGAATGAGGTCCCGAAACCAGTGCTTCTTAAGGCCATATATCGGCGGCTCTGGGGGCTCAACGCCGGAGCCGCATCGGACGGCCACTCACCAGTGACTTTTGAGGGCCCCACTAGAGATGTCAATCGGATACCAACTTTTTGGTATACCGATTTCAAACCGATAACAACTCGGTATTTGGTATTTCAACCCTAATGTGTTTGGTATTTTGTTGGTATCATGAACCCTCGCTAATGTTTAAGAGGCTAAGGAATCGGTAAAAAGTTGGTATTTTCCTCATGTTCCCAAGTTGGTTTGGTTTCGGTATTTCTCCACGGTTTTGGCTGGTATTTGGTTTGGTATCGGTATTCGGGGTATTCCGATTTTCCGTAATTGACATCACTAGGCCCCACACCGACGACTCTGAGGGCCCCACTGGCGTCTGAGTGTACCTTGCTGGTCTCTAAGGACTCCACAGGGCTCCCGAAGGCACCGCAGACCTCTTAAGAGCCCCTTGTCGGTCTCTGAGAGCCCCTGTCGGCCTGTAAAGGGTTCGAGCCAGCAGCTCTAAGGGTCCCACACCCAACTGTGACAACCCCACACTGCAGTGTCTCTGAGGTCCCACAACGGCAACTGTGAGGACCCTCACCGGCGACTCTGAGGGCCCACAGCGGCACCTCTGGGGCCCCGCACCAATGCCTCTGAGAGCATCACACCGGTACCTTTGAGGGCCCACACCAGTGCCTCCAATGGCTTCATAACCGGCGGCCCTGAGGGCCCTACACGGGTGATTTTGAGGGGCGTAGCGAAGGCACCACACAATCCCTTAGTCTCGCTGAGCTTCTATCCCAATCCCATACCGGCTTCTATCCCAATTCCGGCTCAACTAATTATCAGCCCCCCCCCCCGAGGTGAAAAAAAACTCAAAAGCTGTCACCTACGCAATGTCTAGCTGTCACAAATTTTATTACAAGTCATCTTGAAACAGTAGATACCATATTTTTTTACGCTTTCTCATCACCTTTGTAGGCCTAATGAAATGAGGCCAGAATGTTAGAAAGAAACTGACCTTTCAAATTTCGGCCTCTGTGCATTACAATACATCGCCACATTTCAGTGACACAAAAAAAAAATACTATCATCCAACTTACCTTACCTATAGGTCTGATCGTCTTCCTAGCTCGTCCTGGCTTCCTGATCCAGTTCAATCAGAACTCACGAAAGGATTGTCAGTCGTCACTTATTCACTTGCCTTCGCTTCAGTAGTCAGAACCAATTATCAACGCTCCTACCAAGTTTTCGGGACCGATGGTCATGGACCTCACCCCAGTTGTGGGGCCCAGATGTGACGTCCCCCGTCCCGTCGCTCGGTCCCTCCCTACCTCCGGCGGCGGCCAAGGCCGCGCCGGTCCCCGCCACCGCTCAACCGGCGACGAGCGGGACGAGCTGTCGCGCTGTCGCCGTTTTTCCTGCGTTGTCTATGGCGCTTCAGAACGCACCGGCTGTCGTACCCAAGTCGTACCGGCGGGATTTTTCAGCCGGAGCTGGCTACAAAGAGATGACGCTGTTAAATTTTTGTGCCGTGGTCCATAGTGGCCCTCTGTGGGAAGACAGCTCTGATTTTAGCGGAAACGGCCTAGTTATCTATTTTAAGTGCATCATCTGATATGCTCGAATTTGTCTCTTTATTCCTATGGCTGTCACCTACGCACGCAGGCGAGTAGCAGCTTTTTTCACCTCTGCCCCCCCCCCCCCTCCATGGGTCTCCATATCTATGTTTATTCTTTAAACGTAGGTACATTTAGGTGCATTAAGGGAGGTCAAACACGCCCAACGACGTTCAGGAAAACGAATGACTAAAAGCAATATCAATGTCATTAAATCGCCGGTCCGTCCTTTGAATGCGGAAAAAGAACGCGCTATGACTGGGCGAATTTCGAGACTGGCCAAAAGCAATCACAGCCCGCTCCCAATATCCCGCTTGCTGTCCCTCCACCGGCACATTACACAATGACACGTGTATCTCACCTGCATTATATACTATTTCGCTTGCAATGTGGTATGTGCCCTTTCAAGATGATTCCTGGGTGGAAGATTTAGGGCGTCTTTGGCCAGTTTATCGGCCGCTTCATTGCCTGGGATACCGAGATGTCCTGGTATCCACAGGAGTTTGATATCCTTGCCTTCTCCTAATTTATACAACTGTTTTTTAATGTTATGTACTAGCCGGTTTGGCTCAGGTCGTCTAGTTTTTATAGCCATAATGGCTGAGGCCGAATCGGTACATATCACCGCTTTTTCTATTGTGGATGTTGTTACGTGTTTGAGAGCTGCTAGGATTCCGGAAAGTTCTGCGGTAAATATGGAGTGATGATCATGTACCCTGTATGATTTCTGATATACCTCCGAATATACAGCGGCCGCTGTATTCGGCCCTTTTTTTGAGCCGTCTGTATAATAAAAGGTATATCCTGTGTGGTTGGCTTTATACTTGTGGAAGAGTTGCAAACATTCCTCTTTCAATGTATTACGTTTGTTCGACGAGAAAAGGAAAGACGCTCCTTCAAACGGAGGGATGTAGAAAGAAGAAGCGGGTGGAGTAGGGAGAATCTTTGGGGGAGGAATCTGAAACCGCGCGAAGACCAGTTCTATTCGATACGCAATCACCGGATATTTAGTTTGCGCGGACGAGAGATGACCTTCCTGATACCGATTAGTGACGATCTTGTGCGTGTTTTGATTAGGGGAAGAACAGGCGCGAGCGAAAAAGCGAAGCAGTTGTAGTTTACGTCGTTGTCGGAGAAAAGGGATGTTGCATTCCGCGTGAAGAGCTATAATACTTGTTGTTGCGTGAGCTCCCGTAATAATACGGAGAGCGTTGTTCTGGATAATCTGCAATGACTCAATTTTCTTAGAAGCTATATCATCAAATAGAAAAGCGTTATAGTCCAAGATAGGGCGAATAAGAGAGGTGTATAGCTGGAAAAGTGTGCGCCTATCTGCGCCCCAATCTTTTCCTGTTATACATTTAAGAATATTTATGCGCCTGGAACATCTGCTTTTAATGTTTTCAAAGTGTTTGTTAAAGTTAAGTGTTTTATCCAAGGTAATACCAAGGTAGGTAAATTCATTGACATAATTAATAGGTTTGTCTTTGATCTTAAGTGAGGGGGGTTTGTCATGAGCTAGCCGAGGTGGTACGAAGAGAAGAGCCGCCGTTTTGTTACGGGACAATTTAAGACCCCATTCTTCGCACCATTTAACTATATCATTTAGTATAATTTGGGCTCTACTATATGCTGCGAGAGGGGTGTCGCGCGTAACCCAAAACGCCACATCGTCAGCATATATAGAGTGTTTTTGGTTAAGCGGGGAGAAATGAAAGATATCGTTAATCATGATAAGGAAGAGGGTAGGGGAAATGACACTACCCTGGGGAAGGCCATGATCTTGATTGGTGGTTGAAGAGAGAGTATTACCACATCTTACGTTAAATGTTCGATTAGTCAAAAAGTTTTTAATAAAGGCAGCCATATGGCCCCTTATGCCCAATCTATGTATTTTTATAAGAAGGCCTTGTTTATTGACTCTATCAAATGCGTTTTGAAAATCCAAAAATACTGATAGAGTGAATTCGTTTTCCTGGAATCCCCTTTGTACATCATCTATCAAATGGGCTATAGAATCGGACGTGGAGCGTCCAGGTCTAAAGCCATTTTGAAAGGGGGAAAGAAGTTTATTTGTTTCCAGAAAAGCTCTTATTCGCCCATTAATCATACGTTCGAAGAGTTTGGACGCGCAACTTGTCAAGGATATAGGACGATAACTGGAGGGAGAGGATGGGGGTTTACTGGGTTTAAGGATCGGGATTAGGGTGCTTATTCTCCAGCTATCTGGAAAGGTGTTGCTAATCCAAAGTTGATTAAAGGAGGAGAGGAGGGTTTCTAGACTAGTGCTAGAGAGGTTACGGAAAAAGGAATAGGCAATTTGGTCGGGGCCTACAGAGGTATTGCCACATCGGGAGAGTGCGTGTGTAAGTTCACTAAGTGTGAACGGTTGGTTATATGGTTCAGTGTTAGTGGAGTGGAATGTAAGGGTGCTTAGTGTATGCGTGTAGAAGTGGTTCTGGTTTTGCGTGTATTGTTGTGCTGAGGATGTGTTGGAATAGTGTGTTGCAAATTGTTCCGCGACGTCGAGTGGGATGGTATAGTGGATATTGTTAATGTGGAGATGTGGAATTTTGTATGTTCTAGCGCGTTTATTTGAAAAGGCTTTAATTAGCGACCAGATTTTGGATAGAGGGGTAAATCTATTAAAGGTGTTTGAAAAGGTTTGCCAGCCTTTGGTTTTATTTTCTTTAATTATAATCATAGTTTGATATTTTTGACGTCTATATGCTTCCTCGTGTTCCTCGCAGACACATTTTTGAAAGGCTCTGAGAGCGCGCTTCCGAAGAGCAACAGCTCTCTGGCATTCCGTGTTCCACCACGGCGCATTTTTAGAATCTCTAGGCGGGCCAGTATGGGGAACATACTGGTGGGCCGCGGTAAGAATGTTGTTAAGGAAATCGTTAATATCATTAGGGGGAGTGTTGTTAATATGCTCATCTATATGTATTTGAAATGCTGACCAATCCGCTTTGTTAAAATTCCAGCGAGGCAAAAAGTTAAAGTTAGTTTGCCCTGAAGGGACGTTCAGTACATAATGAATAGGAAAGTGGTCGCTGAAGAGGGAGTCGTCTCCAACATTTTGAGTGAATAGTGTCGCGGTGTTTATGTCTGTGAAGGCCAGATCTATGACGGAGTGTGTGAGCTGGCCATTGTACGCTGCTGTTCTTGTTGGCGTGCGATTGTTGATACAAATTAGATCAAGTGCTTCAGTTACGTTATATATTTGTGTTCCGCGAGTGGTGTTTGAATTACAGCCCCAAGAAAGGTGATGGGCGTTAAAGTCTCCCATGATGAGGCACGGGGGTAGTATATCTGAGAGGAGTTTTGTTAGATGGGGGGGATGGAAAGGGAGGGAAGGGGAAAGGTAAATAGATATAATAGTTATGTCTTGGTGTGCAAGTTTAACCTTAGCACCAACAGCATTTAGCTGGGTGTTTAGTTTAATTTGGTGATGGAGTAGTTTATTTGAAATATAAAGTGCCGAGCCGCCTCGGCGCGGAGTTACGTTAACGTTATTTGTATACAGGGAATATTGGGGAATGTTAAAGTTGTAGTTGACAGCGTCCGAATCGATAAATTTTGTTTCTTGGACGGCGGCTACTAACGGTTTTTTTATTTAAGATGTAGTTCTTGAATTCACCCCAATGGGATACAAGTGAAGCCGTATTCCATTGGAGGATGAATTCGTTAGAAAATTGGGCCATTGCGCTTATGTACTACTGGTGTTTTTGTTGTTTTTACTGAGTGGCTTCGCGGTTGCTCTGCGCTGCCGTTACCAGGCGCGCTAGCGAGCGTGTGGTGACACCTTCGGGCGGAGTGGGCGGGGCAGAGTGAGAGCGCCGTGGCCTTTTCTTTGCGGTGAGATTTTGTCGCACTGTGCGATTCAGATCATTCTCCAACGAGGAGTCTGATGACGGAGTCTGATTTATGTTGGGCGTCGGCAATGTCACCAGCACTGACTCGGATTCAGCGGTCGGCGGCGGCGCGGTCTTAGTGACAGTGGCAGGCTCCACGATCGCTTCGGGGGCCTCGGGCTCGTTTGGCGCGAACTCCGTTTCGACCGACTCGGCTCGGCTCGGCCACCCGGTCTCGGCTGCCAGGGAGAAGATCCCCTCAAGGTCACTAGGGCTGGGTGGGACCGAAGTGCCGTTCTCAGATAGGCGACCATCGTAGCCTGGGGCGGGGCGAAGATCCGGTGAAGCCGGCGCGGTGTCACGGTTCAGAGGGCGTCGGGCCGGGAGGGGACGGCGGGCCTGGGGGGCCACGGCTGTCGACACATCCTGGACACGGGGCCACACCTGTGCAGGGGGCGGAGCTTCGCTCCCAGCCCTTTCCTCATGATAGGCCTCGAGCGGCAGCGGGGGCGGCGGGATGGGGAGGGTGCCGCGCGCGTTCAACTGGTCCTTTTTTTGCACCCAGACCGGGCACGACCTGCTCCACGCGGGGTGGGGGCCCTCGCAGTAGGCGCATAACGGCTCTGGTGCCTCGCAGTTGTCTGGGGTGTGTCCAGTTCCTGCACAGCGGAGGCAGTTGGGCGTCTTAGATTTGCATGTGCTCTGCAGATGGCCGTATCGGCCGCAGTTGCGGCACAGTCTGGGGTTCGTCTCCCACGCCCTTACATCAAAAACCTCATAACCGGCATAGATGTACACTGGGCACGTGAGCCCCACAAAGCGCAGCTTGAGGAGCGGATTGGGACGCGATGTTTTCGACCGGAGGCGGACAACCTCGGCGACCTTTTGCGATCGAAGTTCGGTACGCAGCTCCTCCACATCCATGTACGCGAGCTGCGGCGCGTATATCGTGCCAGAGGTGGTGTTCATTTTCGTGGCTGGGGTCACGGTCACGGGAGTTCCGAGGAACTGATGGAGTTGAAGAGCTAAGGCGGCTTGGGCCTTGCTCAGCACCCGGATAAGGACATTGCCGGAACGAACGACCTTGGCGAAGCGGACTTTCCCGATGAGAGTATCCATCTCCCGGCGGAGCGCGAAAGGGGACACGCGGCTGAAGGTGCCATCCTGAGGCGTCATCAACAGGTAACACTCCCCGACGGGGACCTCGTCCAAGAGGGGGTTGGGGGAGGGGGAGGGGGGGAAGAGGGGGTAGACCAGGGGGCGGGCGGGCCGGGATAGCGGGGGTGCCATAAGGGCGGGTGGTAGACCGGAAATACCTACGACGGAGAGTCGAGACGCCGAAGATGAAATACGGCAAGATGGCGGGTTATCAAGATGTCAACCGTCGACGGGGCCGAGTGCAGACGAGCGAGGAATGCTTCAAGATCGATGGAAGAAACCAGACAATGGCTCAAAGAATTTAGAAATTTTTAAGATCAGCAAAATGAGTATTGAAAGCAATTAAAGCACAACACCTATCACTACAATCACAAAAATCATGTCCGTGAAGTTAGCGTCAGCAACAGCAACGAATACAGCGTCGGATTCAGAATCGCTTAAAAAACTCATATTACGTCAATTGGGGGACGGGGAGCAAGAATATGACCTTTATTTGGCCCTAGCTCTTACCCCTTACCCCTTAATCGGCCCTTAAAGGAAGGGACGCGTCAAAAGTGCCTCAAGGGTTCGTCTGATCGCCAAAATAAGGGTCGCACTCGATTCCCCGGGTCAATATCTAGCCGCAGCCTCGGGTTCCAGATGTGTGCAACTTACCCCTTACCCCTTAATCGGCCCTTAAAGGAAGGGGCGCGTCAAAAGTGCCTCAAGGGTTTGTCTGATCGCCAAAATAAGGGTCGCAATCGATTCCCCGGGTCAATATCTAGCCGCAGCCTCGGGTTCCAGATGTGTGCAACTTACCCCTTACCCCTTAATCGGCCCTTAAAGGAAGGGGCGCGTCAAAAGTGCCTCAAGGGTTCGTCTGATCGCCAAAATAAGGGTCGCAATCGATTCCCCGGGTCAATATCTAGCCGCAGCCTCGGGTTCCAGATGTGTGCAACTTACCCCTTACCCCTTAATCGGCCCTTAAAGGAAGGGGCGCGTCAAAAGTGCCTCAAGGATTCGTCTTATCGCCCAAATAAGGGTCGCAATCGATTCCTCGGGTCAATATCTAGCCGCAGTCTCGGGTTCCAGATGTGTGCAACTTACCCCTTACCCCTTAATCGGCCCTTAAAGGAAGGGGCGCGTCAAAAGTGCCTCAAGGGTTCGTCTGATCGCCAAAATAAGGGTCGCAATCGATTCCTCGGGTCAATATCTAGCCGCAGCATCGGGTTCCAGATGTGTGCAACTTACCCCTTACCCCTCAATCGGCCCTTAAAGGAAGGGGCGCGTCAAAAGTGCCTCAAGGGTTCGTCTGATCGCCAAAATAAGGATCGCAATCGATTCCTCGGGTCAATATCTAGCCGCAGCCTCGGGTTCCAGATGTGTGCAACTTACCCCTTACCCCTTAATCGGCTTTTAAAGGAAGGGGCGCGTCAAAAGTGCCTCAAGGGTTCGTCTGATCGCCAAAATAAGGGTCGCAATCGATTCCTCGGGTCAATATCTAGCCGCAGCCTCGGGTTCCAGATGTGTGCAACTTACCCCTTACCCCTTAATCGGCCCTTAAAGGAAGGGGCGCGTCAAAAGTGCCTCAAGGGTTCGTCTGATCGCCAAAATAAGGATCACAATCGATTCCTCGGGTCAATATCTAGCCGCAGCCTCGGGTTCCAGATGTGTGCAACTTACCCCTTACCCCTTAATCGGCCCTTAAAGGAAGGGGCGCGTCAAAAGTGCCTCAAGGGTTCGTCTGATCGCCAAAATAAGGGTCGCAATCGATTCCTCGGGTCAATATCTAGCCGCAGCCTCGGATTCCAGATGTGTGCAACTTACCCCTTACCCCTTAATCGGCCCTTAAAGGAAGGGGCGCGTCAAAAGTGCCTCAAGAGTTCGTCTGATCGCCAAAATAAGGGTCGCAATCGATTCCTCGGGTCAATATCTAGCCGCAGCCTCGGGTTCGAGATGTGTGTAACTTACCCCTTACCCCTTAATCGGCCCTTAAAGGAAGGGGCGCGTCAAAAGTGCCTCAAGGGTTCGTCTGATCGCCAAAATAAGGGTCGCAATCGATTCCTCGGGTCAATATCTAGCCGCAGCCTCGGGTTCCAGATGTGTGCAACTTACCCCTTACCCCTTAATCGGCCCTTAAAGGAAGGGGCGCGTCAAAAGTGCCTCAAGGGTTCGTCTGATCGCCAAAATAAGGATCGCAATCGATTCCTCGGGTCAATATCTAGCCGCAGCCTCGGGTTCCAAATGTGTGCAACTTACCCCTTACCCCTTAATCGGCTTTTAAAGGAAGGGGCGCGTCAAAAGTGCCTCAAGGGTTCGTCTGATCGCCAAAATAAGGGTCGCAATCGATTCCTCGGGTCAATATCTAGCCGCAGCCTCGGGTTCCAGATGTGTGCAACTTACCCCTTAACCCTTACCCCACATCTGGAACCCGAGGCTGCGGCTAGATATTGACCCGAGGAATCGATTGCGACCCTTATTTTGGCGATCAGACGAACCCTTGAGGCACTTTTGACGCGCCCCTTCATTTAAGGGCCGATTAAGGGGTAAGGGAAAAGTTGCACACATCTGGAACCCAAGGGTGCGGCTAGATATTGACCCGAGGAATCAATTGCGACCCTTATTTTGGCGATCAGACGAACCCTTGAGGCACTTTTGACGCGCCCCTTCCTTTAATGGCCGATTAAGGGATAAGGGGTAAGTTGCACACATCTGGAACCCGAAGCTGCGGCTAGATATTGACCCGAGGAATCGATTGCGACCCTTATTTTGGCGATCAGACGAACCCTTGGGGCACTTTTGACGCGCCCCTTCCTTTAAGGGCCGATTAAGGGGTAAGGGGTAAGTTGAACACATCTGGAACCCGAGGCTGCGGCTAGATATTGACCCGAGGAATCGATTGCGACCCTTATTTTGGCGATCAGACGAACCCTTGAGGCACTTTTGACGCGCCCCTTCCTTTAAGGGCCGATTAAGGGGTAAGGGGTAAGTTGCACACATCTGGAACCCGAAGCTGCGGCTAGATATTGACCCGAGGAATCGATTGCGACCCTTATTTTGGCGATCAGACGAACCCTTGAGGCACTTTTGACGCGCCCCTTCCTTTAAGGGCCGATTAAGGGGTAAGGGGTAAGTTGCACACATCTGGAACCCGAGGCTGCGGCTAGATATTGACCCGAGGAATCGATTGCGACCCTTATTTTGGCGATCAGACGAACCCTTGAGGCACTTTTGACGCGCCCCTTCCTTTAAGGGCCGATTAAGGGGTAAGGGTTAAGTTGCACACATCTGGAACCCGAGGCTGCGGCTAGATATTGACCCGGGGAATCGATTGCGACCCTTATTTTGGCGATCAGACGAATCCTTGAGGCACTTTTGACGCGCCCCTTCCTTTAAGGGCCGATTAAGGGGTAAGGGGTAAGTTGCACACATCTGGAACCCGAGGCTGCGGCTAGATATTGACCCGAGGAATCGATTGCGACCCTTATTTTGGCGATCAGACGAACCCTTGAGGCACTTTTGACGCGCCCCTTCCTTTAAGGGCCGATTAAGGGGTAAAGGGTAAGTTGCACACATCTGGAACCCGAGGCTGAGGCTAGATATTGACCCGGGGAATCAATTGCGACCCTTATTTTGGCGATCAGACGAACCCTTGAGGCACTTTTGACGCGCCCCTTCCTTTAAGGGCCGATTAAGGGGTAAGGGGTAAGTTGCACACATCTGGAACCCGAGGCTGCGGCTAGATATTGACCCGAGGAATCGATTGCGACCCTTATTTTGGCGATCAGACGAACCCTTGAGGCACTTTTGACGCGCCCCTTCCTTTAAGGGCCGATTAAGGGGTAAGGGGTAAGTTGCACACATCTGGAACCCGAGGCTGCGGCGAGATATTGACCCGAGGAATCGATTGCGACCCTTATTTTGGCGATCAGACGAACCCTTGAGGCACTTTTGACGCGCCCCTTCCTTTAAGGGCCGATTAAGGGGTAAGGGGTAAGTTGCACACATCTGGAACCCGAGGCTGCGGCTAGATATTGACCCGAGGAATCGACTGCGACCCTTATTTTGGCGATCAGACGAACCCTTGAGGCACTTTTGACGCGCCCCTTCCTTTAAGGGCCGATTAAGGGGTAAGGGGTAAGTTGCACACATCTGGAACCCGAGGCTGCGGCTAGATATTGACCCGAGGAATCGATTGCGACCCTTATTTTGGCGATCAGACGAACCCTTGAGGCACTTTTGACGCGCCCCTTCCTTTAAGGGCCGATTAAGGGGTAAGGGGTAAGTTGCACACATCTGGAACCCGAGGCTGCGGCTAGATATTGACCCGAGGAATCGATTGCGACCCTTATTTTGGCGATCAGACGAACCCTTGAGGCACTTTTGACGCGCCCCTTCCTTTAAGGGCCGATTAAGGGGTAAGGGGTAAGTTGCACACATCTGGAACCCGGGGCTGCGGCTAGATATTGACCCGAGGAATCGATTGCGACCCTTATTTTGGCGATCAGACGAACCCTTGAGGCACTTTTGACGCGCCCCTTCCTTTAAGGGCCGATTAAGGGGTAAGGGGTAAGTTGCACACATCTGGAACCCGAGGCTGCGGCTAGATATTGACCCGGGGAATCAATTGCGACCCTTATTTTGGCGATCAGACGAACCCTTGAGGCACTTTTGACGCGCCCCTTCCTTTAAGGGCCGATTAAGGGGTAAGGGGTAAGTTGCACACATCTGGAACCCGAGGCTGCGGCTAGATATTGACCCGAGGAATCGATTGCGACCCTTATTTTGGCGATCAGACGAACCCTTGAGGCACTTTTGACGCGCCCCTTCCTTTAAGGGCCGATTAAGGGGTAAGGGGTAAGTTGCACACATCTGGAACCCGAGGCTGCGGCGAGATATTGACCCGAGAAATCGATTGCGACCCTTATTTTGGCGATCTGACGAACCCTTGAGGCACTTTTGACGCGCCCCTTCCTTTAAGGGCCGATTAAGGGGTAAGGGGTAAGTTGCACACATCTGGAACCCGAGGCTGCGGCTAGATATTGACCCGAGGAATCGATTGCGACCCTTATTTTGGCGATCAGACGAACCCTTGAGGCACTTTTGACGCGCCCCTTCCTTTAAGGGCCGATTAAGGGGTAAGGGGTAAGTTGCACACATCTGGAACCCGAGGCTGCGGCTAGATATTGACCCGAGGAATCGATTGCGACCCTTATTTTGGCGATCAGACGAACCCTTGAGGCACTTTTGACGCGCCCCTTCCTTTAAGGGCCGATTAAGGGGTAAGGGGTAAGTTGCACACATCTGGAACCCGGGGCTGCGGCTAGATATTGACCCGAGGAATCGATTGCGACCCTTATTTTGGCGATCAGACGAACCCTTGAGGCACTTTTGACGCGCCCCTTCCTTTAAGGGCCGATTAAGGGGTAAGGGGTAAGTTGCACACATCTGGAACCCGAGGCTGCGGCTAGATATTGACCCGGGGAATCAATTGCGACCCTTATTTTGGCGATCAGACGAACCCTTGAGGCACTTTTGACGCGCCCCTTCCTTTAACCCGCGCCCTGGTGGGGTCTGTTTATAACGCGACCTGGTGGGGGGGGGGGGCTATTTTTTGCCCCCCCTCGTATCTCCGAAACTACTGGACGGATCCGCAAAATTCAAACGGCGTTCGAAAGGCCTGTCAAATTTGTCGAGGAAAACCAAATTTCATTGACCTCGGGGTCACCGATGACGTCACAGGTCAGGTCAAAGATGAAATGTTTCACCGTTCACGGGTCTTCTAGGGAATGCGCTATAACACCGAGGAAAACGCATTTTGTCGAGAATCAGCGATAGGGCGTCAGTTGCCTAGTAGATATATTACTATTAGAGGTCACTGACAATACCAGGTCAGGTCACAGGTCAGGTCACCAAGGGTCACAGGTCAGGTCACATGAGCCCAACTTTACTAAGGTTGTGTGATGCATGTTTTATGGCCAATTTTTCATTTCCAACTCAATGGTATTGGTTATAAGACTATCAGGTACGGCTTAGGTCACTTTCTGGTGAAGTTCAGGTCAAGGTCAGGTCAAGGTCAGGCCAAAAAAGGTCAAATTTTAAAGTTGATATTTTTGCATAAAATGGGTATTGATTCGATGCAGCTCGTCACGGGGAGTCTAATGGTGGTCTTTGTTTTGCGCTACGGGGTCTAGAATTGCTAAAAATTGAGTTTGAAAATTTGACGTCATCAATTTTGAACAGTTTTTTCGCTATAACTTCGCCAAAAAAAGAGGTATCGATCTCAAATTTGGTATGTGGATGGAAGGCGGTAAGGACTATCACATATATTCCGGTTTTTGCGAAATTCAAAAAACTTCTTGGATTTTTCGATTATTATATGCAAAAAAATTATTTTTTGATTTTTGGGGGTCAAAATCCAAAAATTTCAAAAATCCGAGATAGCAGTTTTGTAGCCCTGTTGATTCTACAGCTTTTATGTCTTTATCATTTTTCTGTATTTGCAAAGCTATAGGCCTGACAGCTCTTCCCGCGAAACCCTTTTTTGGGTCGAAAACGGCAGAACATGACCTCACTCTGACGTCATTTCCGGCCAACCTATCATAGCCTTTGGAAAAATTTTTGGTCACAATGTGTAAAATTGATGTCCGGGAGGGTACTGAAAGTTTGGTGACGATCGGCGCAGCGGTTCTGGAGATATATCAAAAAGTCTGGAGGGGGGGCAAAAAATAGCCCCCCCCACCAGGGCGCGGGCTAAGGGCCGATTAAGGGGTAAGGGGTAAGTTGCACACATCTGGAACCCGAGGCTGCGGCTAGATATTGACCCGAGGAATCGATTGCGACCCTTATTTTGGCGATCAGACGAACCCTTGAGGCACTTTTGACGCGCCCCTTCCTTTAAGGGCCGATTAAGGGGTAAGGGGTAAGTTGCACACATCTGGAACCCGAGGCTGCGGCGAGATATTGACCCGAGGAATCGATTGCGACCCTTATTTTGGCGATCTGACGAACCCTTGAGGCACTTTTGACGCGCCCCTTCCTTTAAGGGCCGATTAAGGGGTAAGGGGTAAGTTGCACACATCTGGAACCCGAGGCTGCGGCTAGATATTGACCCGAGGAATCGATTGCGACCCTTATTTTGGCGATCAGACGAACCCTTGAGGCACTTTTGACGCACCCCTTCCTTTAAGGGCCGATTAAGGGGTAAGGGGTAAGTTGCACACATCTGGAACCCGAGGCTGCGGCTAGATATTGACCCGAGGAATCGATTGCGACCCTTATTTTGGCGATCAGACGAACCCTTGAGGCACTTTTGACGCGCCCCTTCCTTTAAGGGCCGATTAAGGGGTAAGGGGTAAGTTGCACACATCGGGAACCCGAGGCTGCGGCTAGATATTGACCCGGGGAATCGATTGCGACCCTTATTTTGGCGATCAGACGAATCCTTGAGGCACTTTTGACGACGCCCCTTCCTTTAAGGGCCGATTAAGGGGTAAGGGGTAAGTTGCACACATCTGGAACCCAAGGCTGCGGCTAGATATTGACCCGAGGAATCGATTGCGACCCTTATTTTGGCGATCAGACGAACCCTTGAGGCACTTTTGACGCGCCCCTTCCTTTAAGGGCCGATTAAGGGGTAAGCGTTAAGTTGCACACATCTGGAACCCGAGGCTGCGGCTAGATATTGACCCGGGGAATCGATTGCGACCCTTATTTTGGCGATCAGACGAATCCTTGAGGCACTTTTGACGCGCGCCTTCCTTTAAGGGCCGATTAAGGGGTAAGGGGTAAGTTGCACACATCTGGAACCCGAGGCTGCGGCTAGATATTGACCCGCGGAATCGATTGCGACCCTTATTTTGGCGATCAGACGAACCCTTGAGGCACTTTTGACGCGCCCCTTCCTTTAAGGGCCGATTAAGGGGTAAAGGGTAAGTTGCACACATCTGGAACCCGAGGCTGCGGCTAGATATTGACCCGAGGAATCGATTGCGACCCTTATTTTGGCGATCAGACGAACCCTTGAGACACTTTTGACGCGCCCCTTCCTTTAAGGGCCGATTAAGGGGTAAGGGGTAAGTTGCACACATCTGGAACCCGAGGCTGCGGCTAGATATTGACCCGAGGAATCGATTGCGACCCTTATTTTGGCGATCAGACGAACCCTTGAGGCACTTTTGACGCGCCCCTTCCTTTAAGGGCCGATTAAGGGGTAAGGGGTAAGTTGCACACATCTGGAACCAGAGGCTGCGGCTAGATATTGACCCGAGGAATCGATTGCGACCCTTATTTTGGCGATCAGACGAACCCTTGAGGCACTTTTGACGCGCCCCTTCCTTTAAGGGCCGATTAAGGGGTAAGGGGTAAGTTGCACACATTTGGAACCCGAGGCTGCGGCTAGATATTGACCCGGGGAATCGATTGCGACCCTTATTTTGGCGATCAGACGAACCCTTGAGGCACTTTTGACGCGCCCCTTCCTTTAAGGGCCGATTAAGGGGTAAGGGGTAAGTTGCACACGTCTGGAACCCGAGGCTGCGGCTAGATATTGACCCGAGGAATCGATTGCGACCCTTATTTTGGCGATCTGACGAACCCTTGAGGCACTTTTGACGCGCCCCTTCCTTTAAGGGCCGATTAAGGGGTAAGGGGTAAGTTGCACACATCTGGAACCCGAGGCTGCGGCTAGATATTGACCCGAGGAATCGATTGCGACCCTTATTTTGGCGATCAGACGAACCCTTCAGGCACTTTTGACGCGCCCCTTCCTTTAAGGGCCGATTAAGGGGTAAGGGGTAAGTCGCACACATTTGGAACCCGAGGCTGCGGCTAGATATTGACCCGGGGAATCGATTGCGACCCTTATTTTGGCGATCAGACGAACCCTTGAGGCACTTTTGACGCGCCCCTTCCTTTAAGGGCCGATTAAAGGGTAAGGGGTAAGTTGCACACATCTGGAACCCGAGGCTGCGGCTAGATATTGACCCGAGGAATCGATTGCGACCCTTATTTTGGCGATCAGACGAACCCTTGAGGCACTTTTGACGCGCCCCTTCCTTTAAGGGCCGATTAAGGGGTAAGGGGTAAGTTGCACACATCTGGAACCCGAGGCTGCGGCTAGATATTGACCCGAGGAATCGATTGCGACCCTTATTTTGGCGATCTGACGAACCCTTGAGGCACTTTTGACGCGCCCCTTCCTTTAAGGGCCGATTAAGGGGTAAGGGGTAAGTTGCACACATCTGGAACCCGAGGCTGCGGCTAGATATTGACCCGAGGAATCGATTGCGACCCTTATTTTGGCGATCAGACGAACCCTTGAGGCACTTTTGACGCGCCCCCTCCTTTAAGGGCCGATTAAGGGGTAAGGGGTAAGTTGCACACATCTGGAACCCGAGGCTGCGGCTAGATATTGACCCGAGGAATCGATTGCGACCCTTATTTTGGCGATCTGACGAACCCTTGAGGCACTTTTGACGCGCCCCTTCCTTTAAGGGCCGATTAAGGGGTAAGGGGTAAGTTGCACACATCTGGAACCCGAGGCTGCGGCTAGATATTGACCCGAGGAATCGATTGCGACCCTTATTTTGGCGATCAGACGAACCCTTGAGGCACTTTTGACGCGCCCCTTCCTTTAAGGGCCGATTAAGGGGTAAGGGGTAAGTTGCACACATCTGGAACCCGAGGCTGCGGCTAGATATTGACCCGAGGAATCGATTGCGACCCTTATTTTGGCGATCAGACGAACCCTTGAGGCACTTTTGACGCGCCCCTTCCTTTAAGGGCCGATTAAGGGGTAAGGGGTAAGTTGCACACATCTGGAACCCGAGGCTGCGGCTAGATATTGACCCGAGGAATCGATTGCGACCCTTATTTTGGCGATCAGACGAACCCTTGAGGCACTTTTGACGCGCCCCTTCCTTTAAGGGCCGATTAAGGGGTAAGGGGTAAGTTGCACACATCTGGAACCCGGGACTGCGGCTAGATATTGACCCGAGGAATCGATTGCGACCCTTATTTTGGCGATCAGACGAACCCTTGAGGCACTTTTGACGCGCCCCTTCCTTTAAGGGCCGATTAAGGGGTAAGGGGTAAGTTGCACACATCTGGAACCCGAGGCTGCGGCTAGATATTGACCCGGGGAATCAATTGCGACCCTTATTTTGGCGATCAGACGAACCCTTGAGGCACTTTTGACGCGCCCCTTCCTTTAAGGGCCGATTAAGGGGTAAGGGGTAAGTTGCACACATCTGGAACCCGAGGCTGCGGCTAGATATTGACCCGAGGAATCGATTGCGACCCTTATTTTGGCGATCAGACGAACCCTTGAGGCACTTTTGACGCGCCCCTTCCTTTAAGGGCCGATTAAGGGGTAAGGGGTAAGTTGCACACATCTGGAACCCGAGGCTGCGGCGAGATATTGACCCGAGGAATCGATTGCGACCCTTATTTTGGCGATCTGACGAACCCTTGAGGCACTTTTGACGCGCCCCTTCCTTTAAGGGCCGATTAAGGGGTAAGGGGTAAGTTGCACACATCTGGAACCCGAGGCTGCGGCTAGATATTGACCCGAGGAATCGATTGCGACCCTTATTTTGGCGATCAGACGAACCCTTGAGGCACTTTTGACGCGCCCCTTCCTTTAAGGGCCGATTAAGGGGTAAGGGGTAAGTTGCACACATCTGGAACCCGAGGCTGCGGCTAGATATTGACCCGAGGAATCGATTGCGACCCTTATTTTGGCGATCAGACGAACCCTTGAGGCACTTTTGACGCGCCCCTTCCTTTAAGGGCCGATTAAGGGGTAAGGGGTAAGTTGCACACATCTGGAACCCGAGGCTGCGGCTAGATATTGACCCGGGGAATCGATTGCGACCCTTATTTTGGCGATCAGACGAATCCTTGAGGCACTTTTGACGCGCCCCTTCCTTTAAGGGCCGAGTAAGGGGTAAGGGGTAAGTTGCACACATCTGGAACCCGAGGCTGCGGCTAGATATTGATCCGAGGAATCGATTGCGACCCTTATTTTGGCGATCAGACGAACCCTTGAGGCACTTTTGACGCGCCCCTTCCTTTAAGGGCCGATTAAGGGGTAAGGGGTAAGTTGCACACATCTGGAACCCGAGGCTGCGGCTAGATATTGACCCGAGGAATCGATTGCGACCCTTATTTTGGCGATCAGACGAACCCTTGAGGCACTTTTGACGCGCCCCTTCCTTTAAGGGCCGATTAAGGGGTAAGGGGTAAAATGCACACATCTGGAACCCGGGGCTGCGGCTAGATATTGACCCGAGGAATCGATTGCGACCCTTATTTTGGCGATCAGACGAACCCTTGAGGCACTTTTGACGCGCCCCTTCCTTTAAGGGCCGATTAAGGGGTAAGGGGTAAGTTGCACACATCTGGAACCCGAGGCTGCGGCTAGATATTGACCCGGGGAATCAATTGCGACCCTTATTTTGGCGATCAGACGAACCCTTGAGGCACTTTTGACGCGCCCCTTCCTTTAAGGGCCGATTAAGGGGTAAGGGGTAAGTTGCACACATCTGGAACCCGAGGCTGCGGCTAGATATTGACCCGAGGAATCGATTGCGACCCTTATTTTGGCGATCAGACGAACCCTTGAGGCACTTTTGACGCGCCCCTTCCTTTAAGGGCCGATTAAGGGGTAAGGGGTAAGTTGCACACATCTGGAACCCGAGGCTGCGGCGAGATATTGACCCGAGGAATCGATTGCGACCCTTATTTTGGCGATCTGACGAACCCTTGAGGCACTTTTGACGCGCCCCTTCCTTTAAGGGCCGATTAAGGGGTAAGGGGTAAGTTGCACACATCTGGAACCCGAGGCTGCGGCTAGATATTGACCCGAGGAATCGATTGCGACCCTTATTTTGGCGATCAGACGAACCCTTGAGGCACTTTTGACGCACCCCTTCCTTTAAGGGCCGATTAAGGGGTAAGGGGTAAGTTGCACACATCTGGAACCCGAGGCTCCGGCTAGATATTGACCCGAGGAATCGATTGCGACCCTTATTTTGGCGATCAGACGAACCCTTGAGGCACTTTTGACGCGCCCCTTCCTTTAAGGGCCGATTAAGGGGTAAGGGGTAAGTTGCACACATCTGGAACCCGAGGCTGCGGCTAGATATTGACCCGGGGAATCGATTGCGACCCTTATTTTGGCGATCAGACGAATCCTTGAGGCACTTTTGACGACGCCCCTTCCTTTAAGGGCCGATTAAGGGGTAAGGGGTAAGTTGCACACATCTGGAACCCAAGGCTGCGGCTAGATATTGACCCGAGGAATCGATTGCGACCCTTATTTTGGCGATCAGACGAACCCTTGAGGCACTTTTGACGCGCCCCTTCCTTTAAGGGCCGATTAAGGGGTAAGCGTTAAGTTGCACACATCTGGAACCCGAGGCTGCGGCTAGATATTGACCCGGGGAATCGATTGCGACCCTTATTTTGGCGATCAGACGAATCCTTGAGGCACTTTTGACGCGCCCCTTCCTTTAAGGGCCGATTAAGGGGTAAGGGGTAAGTTGCACACATCTGGAACCCGAGGCTGCGGCTAGATATTGACCCGCGGAATCGATTGCGACCCTTATTTTGGCGATCAGACGAACCCTTGAGGCACTTTTGACGCGCCCCTTCCTTTAAGGGCCGATTAAGGGGTAAAGGGTAAGTTGCACACATCTGGAACCCAAGCTGCGGCTAGATATTGACCCGAGGAATCGATTGCGACCCTTATTTTGGCGATCAGACGAACCCTTGAGGCACTTTTGACGCGCCCCTTCCTTTAAGGGCCGATTAAGGGGTAAGGGGTAAGTTGCACACATCTGGAACCCGAGGCTGCGGCTAGATATTGACCCGAGGAATCGATTGCGACCCTTATTTTGGCGATCAGACGAACCCTTGAGGCACTTTTGACGCGCCCCTTCCTTTAAGGGCCGATTAAGGGGTAAGGGGTAAGTTGCACACATTTGGAACCCGAGGCTGCGGCTAGATATTGACCCGGGGAATCGATTGCGACCCTTATTTTGGCGATCAGACGAACCCTTGAGGCACTTTTGACGCGCCCCTTCCTTTAAGGGCCGATTAAGGGGTAAGGGGTAAGTTGCACACATCTGGAACCCGAGGCTGCGGCTAGATATTGACCCGAGGAATCGATTGCGACCCTTATTTTGGCGATCAGACGAACCCTTGAGGCACTTTTGACGCGCCCCTTCCTTTAAGGGCCGGGGTAAGGGGTAAGTTGCACACATCTGGAACCCGAGGCTGCGGCTAGATATTGACCCGAGGAATCGATTGCGACCCTTATTTTGGCGATCTGACGAACCCTTGAGGCACTTTTGACGCGCCCCTTCCTTTAAGGGCCGATTAAGGGGTAAGGGGTAAGTTGCACACATCTGGAACCCGAGGCTGCGGCTAGATATTGACCCGAGGAATCGATTGCGACCCTTATTTTGGCGATCAGACGAACCCTTGAGGCACTTTTGACGCGCCCCTTCCTTTAAGGGCCGATTAAGGGGTAAGGGGTAAGTTGCACACATCTGGAACCCGAGGCTGCGGCTAGATATTGACCCGAGGAATCGATTGCGACCCTTATTTTGGCGATCTGACGAACCCTTGAGGCACTTTTGACGCGCCCCTTCCTTTAAGGGCCGATTAAGGGGTAAGGGGTAAGTTGCACACATCTGGAACCCGAGGCTGCGGCTAGATATTGACCCGAGGAATCGATTGCGACCCTTATTTTGGCGATCAGACGAACCCTTGAGGCACTTTTGACGGGCCCCTTCCTTTAAGGGCCGATTAAGGGGTAAGGGGTAAGAGCTAGGGCCAAATAAAGGTCATACTCTTGCTCCCCGTCCCCGCATTGACCTAATATGAGTTTTTTAAGCGATTCTGAATCCGACGCTGTATTCGTTGCTGTTGCTGACGCTAACTTCACGGACATACAAAAATCCCCTAGCCGACACGACGCGCCCCTAGTGGCGTGCGCGTCGTCGCGTGGGAATGATACATTTATTACATACACCACCTTCGGTGAAATGTGTTCTGGAAACGATGGAAGTGGATGCGATATCCAAAAGCTGCTGATTAGCAGCTGGTATATCGTTAGTATCTATGACCGTGCCATATCGGATAAGGGTATTGAATTAGGAATACATGTTGATGTTGGCTGTAAAAATCGTCGGTGTAAAATTATTTGGTACCTTCATAGCCTTTGTACCTGTACCTACTCTCTTACAATTCGAAGTGTTGTTGGCGGTAGTTGGATGCAGTTGGATGGAAGCAAGGCTATATAAACCGCTGGAAGGCTGCTAACTGTTTATACTAACTGTGATTTATACCTTCGTTGGGGTCGGTAGTCCGGTTGATATTGATATTGGTACCATTTTATGCAGCTAGTGTTTTATATTCCTTCCTCAGGGTTAATTGCTCGTCACCTTGAATTACTTCAGGGCTCATAAGGAAGTAGCAAATTTAGATGTAAATTGTAAATACATGATAAAGTGAAGATAAGTGGAAAATGAGGGAACAATAAGGGGCATTAGTAGAGCAGACATCACACGAAGGTTTTCCAACCGAGGAGAGGCGCTGTAGGTTTGCCAGACTGGAAAAAATACACGTTATGCCGAATATGTCCGGCGTAGTGGCGGGATTGCGCCAAAAATTTCAGCGCACGTCCGGCGTAACTTCGCATGTGCCGCATTCAGCGCATGGCGGCGGACTAATTTTTCGGCGCAGGGCGTACACATAATTTTTTGGCAAAATACGATCACCGAATTTATGCAGTACGCTGGACCCTCGGCGTGGAGATAGGTAAAGAAGACCTTGTTGAACATTGCCAAGCGTCGTTAAGCAATACCGCAGTGGGCATGAGAGCGCGGACGACCTGGCAAAACAGGCGGCCGCCCTGCCCTCAAACGCCCACTCGCTGACCAGGGCGGTTCACTGTGCGGCCTCGCATCGCACTGTCCGGCGCAGAGCGCGACAACTGCTCAGAATCACTATTCATTTCAAGCCACTCCTCGGGAGCACGCCGCCGCTCCCTATCCCCGGAGAGGACCGAGGATGCCGTTTCGGTGCACCAGATGAGGGCGGGCCACTTGGGGCCGCTCGCTCCAATACGAATACGGCACCGAATCGGCTGTCTCCACTCCGCGGCGTGCCAGCAGTGCCCAGACAAGCGGTGACCCGTGTGCCGAGTGCCGTGTGCCGAGAAGAGGGTGATGTGCCGGAGCACATGCTGTCCCCTCGCTGACTCCCGCCAGCCTCGAACACATTGCTCCGCCGATATTAACATCGGCACTGTGGCACGGCCCTCATCATTGTGGCCCCGGAACTCACGGCTCCAGCTTTGTTTCACGGCATGAAGCTAGAGTGCCCTAAGACTATTGAGGTATTGGGCTTCCGTGAAATCAAAAACTCATTCGGACGCTCAAACATGGGAGAGCGTACAAGGCCCCGGAACACTGTCTGGTTCATATAGCCTTGATCGGTAGATGTTCACATGACATGTCACATGTGCTTTATATAAAAAGGGCTTAATTTTCGCAGAAATGGGCATTGAGCACCTAACTTTTGGCGCAAATCACAGAAATTTCAGCGCAAAATCGCTTGCGACGAATTTCGGCGCAAGAGGGTCTCACAGGCGTCCGGCGTAGTGTATGGATGTTTTCCAGTCTGGTAGGTTTGTAGGTTGTAGGGTAGGTTTGTAGGTTTGTAGGTTATAGGTTGTAGGTTTTTAGGTTGCAGGTTTGTAGGTTATAGGTTGTAGGTTAGGTTAGGTTAGGTCAGGTAAGGTTAGTTTGTTTAGGTTTCCCTAGAAAGAAGCACCACCGGGTATGGCGCCTCTCCCTGGTTGGAAAACCTTCGTGTGACGTCTGCTCTACTAATACCCAAAAAGGAGTGGAAAGCTGAATGTAAAGTGGAAGTGTCTTGTTCTTGTAAATGGCAGCTGCCAACCACAGCTTTTTTCTTAACACCTTTTAATCTGCAGCTGCCAAGTTTTGGCTCTGTTTACTTGGAATTTATTTTTGGGAACCCTGCAAAATAAATAAGCCAAATCTGGGGATAAAATAGGAATTGGGGGTAGGTTATGTTTCCTTAGACCCATGCTAACATTCCTGGGCAATGCTACCAGTGCCTGGCCACTCGGAACAGTGTGAGAGCTCCGCTCTTGGCCCGCTGGATATATGGTGCTTAACCCAAACCATCCAACCAGCCCCACGCTAATAAAAAACCTAATGGGCATTTAGCCCCACTTTTCAGATGCCCCTGGATCCACCCTTGCGTATGCTTCAACTAGCCTGCTCTCTTGAGTCAGATAAACACACAATTCTGCTACATGCTGTCTGATTTCTGCTGTAGGTATGCCAGCCCTGCCCCATAACAGCATGACTGATCTTGTATCCTCTTCTACCTTTACCAGGAGAAGCTTCCAGGATTTGCTCCCTCTGTGCAAATCAAGATCAGCTCCTGGAGAAGAACTTTTATCTTTGTTGGCTTGTCATGGCTCAGGATAGAAAAAGAAAGAATCGTGAGTACCTACCTATTCCATCTGCATGAGAACTGCTAGCTCAGTTAAATTAAATGTTTTTGTTTTGATACAAAGTGAATGCAAATTGTTTTTACTTGCTTTCAAGGGTATTTAGGTACATAATCTATGGCATTACCATTGCCTTTTCTCTACCTAATGGGGTCTGTCTTTGAAGGTCTACAAAGGAGGCTCAAGAAGTTGCTCTACCTTGATATATTTGTTTTCTTGCAGGCATTTCACTTTGCAAGTTTCTGAAATCTGAAGTAACTCGTAGCTACTTCCTTCAACAACATGAAGAGCGATATGAGTTCAAAAGGGAGCAAATATACACATTTATGAAGATCCCTAGAGAGATTGAAAAATTGATTGGCTATGGATTTTTCCAGGTGAGTCTAGCTTTCCCTCTTATTATCTTTAGACGTGTTAGCCATGTACACAAATGTCTTAATGATAGTCACTGAATTAATAGACATGTCGGAAGCCGGCGATTTTTCTGTCGGTAAAACTAGCCACTTCAAACCTTTAAAACCATTAGAGGCGCCACATCATTGCATGTTCTCTCTCTCTCTCTCTCTCTCTCTCTCTCTCTCTCTCTCTCTCTCTCTCTCTCTCTCTCTCTCTCTCTCTCTCTCTCTTTCTCTCTTTCTTTCTTTCTCTCTCTCTCTCTCTCTCTCTCTCTCTCTCTCTCTCTCTCTCTCTCTCTCTCTCTCTCTCTCTCTCTCTCTCTCTCTCTCTCTCTCTCTCTCTCACTCACCCATCCTTCATCTAACCAGGACAGCGCCTGAGTGACATGTGCTCTCTCTGTACCACCTCCAGGTGGTGGACGCGTTCCTGTTCATCTTCACGTTCCTGCCGCTGCGTTTTGTGCTGGCCGTGTGGGCGCTGGCTACCAGACCTCTGCTGGGAGCCATCGGGTGAGCTCTCTACTCCGCGTGTACCACGTGCACACCGGTCAGAAAGTCACCTCCGGTACTGGCGCGACGCCCCAGGGTAACGATGGGTGCTATCACGTGAACTCGGTGTATTGATGAGCTGGATTTTAGGGTCTGCCGGCGCCCTTTTGGGAAAAATGAAAAGATGACCCGTGAGTGCGGATGAGAAAACTCGGATGATTTGGTTTCATTTTCCAACGTCCGTGGGTTGGGCCGTGGTTTGTTAGAAGGTACGGTATCTAATCAATTTTTTTTTTTAATATTTTTGGTGCCCGACCCGGGCTTTTTGTCGTTAGTAGCACACACTCATACTGGTTTAGTTAGTACACTATTTACACGGCAGTGGTACGAAGCGTTTTCGGCACCCGCTACGCGGGACAGCCTTGACCGCACGCTTCCTGTCACGCACCCCAGGTGGCACCGCATTGGTGCGCACGCTGGGGCTATCCCGATTTCTCGGGCCCGGCAGGTCAGAGGGCTGCTCCGGGACATGAAGCGAGGCCGTGCCCTCGGGACATGTCACCGGACCGAAGGATCTGTTTAAAGGCGGATCAGGCCCGTGTACCTGCGGCCGGGGGCGCTGGCTGGCACAGCGTTAATCCCCACGACCGAGCGAACGCTCCCCAGTTACTGCCATCTCCTGGGTAGGAGCCGGCCGAGGAAAACGCTGCCAGAGGTCAGCTTTGATCCAAGGACCTCCCACACCAAGCGTGAACGCACTTGCCAACTGCGCCACAAGGGTGGTGGTCTAATCAAATTTTAACACATGTAGCAGCCATACTAGGCTATTTGAGGATCTGTCGAATCTTAATTTGTTGTGTTTCTGTTGATTAGTGGCCCTGTGTCTGCAGACTGATGTAGGGCAGCCACGGCCAGTTCTAGTGTAAAGTGCGACTGTTTGCTAGTGTACTCTGCGGTGTGTCTGTTGATTTAGTGGACATTCTTTCTCAGATTGAGGCGGCAGGGCAGCCACGGCCAGTGGCTGAAGCCCTCGGAGATCATCGACCTGATGAAGGGCCTGATCGTCATCATCACGTGCCGGATGATGGCCTTCATCGACACCTCCATGCTGTACCACGTGGTGCGTGCCCAACTGCCGGTGACCACCGCCCGTCTCCTGCATGATGCAGTGATGCGTACTTGGATATATTTTTTATATATAGAAGCGATTTTCTTAAATGTCAATCAGCCTTTTTATTCTTATTGGGAACTTAAGCTATTGAGAAGTGAACATTCCATGATTGTCAGTTCACAGGAAAGCTGTGACGTCGGTCTGTGCGTGATTGAGTGTCTGAACTGGAACTGTCTGTCGAGTCCCGGGAACTGTGGGACTCACCCAACCCCTTTTCAGGTGAAGAGCCAGTCCATCATCAAGCTGTACATCTTCTACAACATGCTGGAGGTGGGCGACAAGTTGATGTCGTCCTTCGGCCAGGACTCTCTGGACGCTCTGCACTGGACGGCCACTGAGCCGCGCCGCCGCAAACGGCAGCACCTGGGCACCCTGCCACACTTCTTCCTGGCCAACGTCTATGTCTGTATCCTTACCGGGCAGAGACCGCAGGGTCAGGCGCGGGGTGGTGTGTTGGCTAAGGCTGATGAATGGGAGAGGATAGAAGCATGCGTAGTGTTTATGCATATTTATGTGTTGTGTATTACTTGGGTGTTCGACATAGTTTCGTTTTATGCAAATGTATGTGCTTACGTGTCAGTTTTGCGCATATGAGCTTTGCAATGAGATGCTAATGACAGTCAGTCATCATATGCGTTATTTATCCTTGACTCGGTATCACGCAGTCATGCACAGTATATTGATTCTGTTTCAAGTCACTGTGCTGAACGTTGCCATCAACTCCAACAACAAGGCCCTGCTCACTGTCATGATGTCCAACAACGTAAGTAGCTGTCCCACCAGTCTGGAAGCCTGGTCCCACCAGTTAGGTGTCAATGGTGCCATCGGGCGGCGGCCATCACGTTCGCTGAATAATGACGATGACTTTTACTACGGTTACCGGGCGGCCCCTGTCAACTCCTCCCCCGCCTGTGTCACTGGTCGGCTAACAAATGTCAGAGGTATGTGTCAGAAATGACGCGTTTGACAGACATTTAGCCCGGCACTATTTCGATAAATGCGTCGTTTATAATGACATGGCCGTTAGGATTATTTGACGCAGGCGTTATGAATGTAAAATAAAGTCTATGCTGATATTATATTTCTTCAAACTTGTTGGTGACTTACTGCTAAAGACCGAAACACAGTTCAAAGCTAACCGTTGCAGGTGAATTTTCTGTTAGCAAAATTGGCCTCCGATCACATCTGAATCGCATAGCATCTGGCGGAGTTTCCTTTTTTTTAGTCCTTTGTTAGACTCAGCTAGTGTTTGCTTTTCCAGTTTGTGTACAGCTGACCATGCCACTCTGGCCCTCACCACGACTGACGGCCGCTCTCCCCCTCCGCCCAGTTTGTCGAGCTGAAAGGCTCCGTGTTCAAGAAGTTCGACCGCAACAACCTGCTGCAGGTGGCGTGCAGCGACATCCGTGAGCGGTTCCAGTACTGCATCCTGCTCATGCTGGTGGTCGTGCAGACCATGAAGGAGTTCGGATGGAGCGAGGGTAGGTGGGACACCGCCGGAGTGATTGGTGTTCTATGACGGAAGGGAGGGGGGGGGGGGGGCGATGATTTCCGAGTGACCGAGACTTCGAGTCAATATCGGATTTGTCCAAAGGAAAAATTCCTTCAACGTTGTGAAACCAGCTGTGTTTACTGGATGTGCTGTCCATCAACCCTTGGGTGATGCTCCCCGACTGATGTATGTTATCTGTGCTATGAGGTGACTGCCTGTTCCATACGACAGCCCAGCTGTTGACTCTGTAGTGGATGACTGTCTGTTCTGTCCGGCAGCCCAGCTGTGGGTGCTGCTCCCCGACTGGTGTATGTTATCTGTGCTATAATGAGGTGACTGTCTGTTCTGTCCGGCAGCCCAGCTGTGGGTGCTGCTCCCCGACTGATGTATATTGTCTGTTCTGTCCGGCAGCCCAGCTGTGGGTGCTGCTCCCCGACTGGTGTATATTATCTGTGCTATAATGAGGTGACTATCTGTTCTGTCCGGCAGCCCAGCTGTGGGTGCTGCTCCCCGACTGATGTATATTGTCTGTTCTGTCCGACAGCTCAGCTGTGGGTGCTGCAGCTCCCCGACTGGTGTATATTATCTGTGCTATAATGAGGTGACTGTCTGTTCTGTCCGGCAGCCCAGCTGTGGGTGCTGCTCCCCGACTGATGTATATTGTCTGTTCTGTCCGACAGCTCAGCTGTGGGTGCTGCTCCCCGACTGGTGTATATTATCTGTGCTATAATGAGGTGACTGTCTGTTCTGTCCGGCAGCCCAGCTGTGGGTGCTGCTCCCCGACTGATGTATATTGTCTGTTCTGTCCGACAGCCCAGCTGTGGGTGCTGCTCCCCGACTGGCGTTTATTATCTGGTTTGTCCGACAGCCCAGCTGTTGAGTGTTGACTGAATATGTATGCTGACTGCAGTGGCTGTCTGTTCTTCCCAACAGCCCAGCTGTGGGTGCTGCTCCCCGACTGCGCCATGGTGCTGATCGCCGAGCTGTTTGTCGACTGGGTGAAACACGCCTTCATCACGCGGTTTAACGAGATCCCGGCCGACATCTACCGAGAGTACACCCTAACGCTCGCCTACGATCTCATAGCCAGCAAACAGAAATATGTGAGTGGCGTGACGCTGACCTTTAGTAACGATGTCATATGAATACTCTAAATAATACATGGCCCACGCATTATGTGATTTGCTGCAGAGTGAGTGTAAAATGCTTATTTTCGCGTATGATTCGATAGAGTAAAATCTCGTTGGCAACGAGTGACATTTCTTGCCTGTGATCAACCTATCTGTCATTTGTTAGGTGATCAGTGAGGTCCCGCTGCCAGTCCAGTGACGCTCCCCTCTCCCTCGGGGACCACTGACACCCTCCCCTTCCCCCTCAGGCGTCCAGTGACCATTGATAGTGACACCCTCCCCTCCTCGGCAGGCGTTCATGAGTTATCGCCGACCACTGGCTGTTTGGAGACGTTCAGTGGATGTCCGTTCAGTGACCAGTGACACTCCCTCCCTCCCGCAGGCCTTCAGTGACCACTCGGACGTGGTCAGCCACCGGATGGGTTTCATCTCGCTGCCGCTGGCCGCTCTCACGGCACGCATTCTGATGCAGTCGGTTCGGCTCAGCGGCGCCGCCTCGTGGCTTGTGCTGGCCGCCGCCTACCTGGCGCTCACCGCCTTCCGCGTGCTCAACACCATCATCATACTGGGCAAGGTGAGAGCGATGCCACCTCAGTCGAGCGGGGTGCAGCCTGCGTAGTTGTGTATCAATTTATTATTTAGCAATGCTGTGTGGTTGGGAGAGTGCCCTTGTGCGGGGTCAGTTTCTATGTAGATGCATCAAGCTTGCATGGGATGAAATTATTTGTTTTTGCTTTCCAAGATTGTGGTCTGCAAAGCGCAATATTAAGCCTAAAATGTATTTTCTTTAACGAAATTTATATTTAAAACGATAACGTCGAATCAGGATCTAGTTGTGAAACAGACGCGTTCTAGCCAAACTTTCGAAAAAACGGTAGTAGCTTCAAGCTTGAGATCTTGACATGATCTTTAGTCCTGCATATGTGCATTTCATATAGCTATACCGTTCATCACAATTTACGTCTCTTATCGTCGTCCACTATGATCGTATACCCCCGTGTGACGGCCGCGTCGCCCGCTCGGCAGGCGTGTGACCTGATTGACACGGAGGCGGCCGAGCCGTCGGGCGCGGCGGCGGCGGCCGCGGCCGAGGCCCGCTCGCGGCACGTCTCCGAATGTGAGCCTGCCGCCGACAGCTCCATGGCCGAGCCCTACAACGTGTTCCGGGAGTTCTCACCACCGGAGCCCGTAGACGAGGACGAGGGAGAGACGGAGACGGTCGGAGCGGAGTGCAGGTGCGCGGCGCACGGCGACGGAAGGTGCCAGCCGGCCGCCGGCGCGTCGTGACATGACTCGGGGGGGGGGGGGGGGGGAGTGCCGACTGTGTCGGCGGGTCAGTGCCTGAACCTGTGGTAACCGCGGGGACAGAGTCGTGAAATATGGAGGATTGTTGATTTTTATTGGGATAAGACATGCGTGCTGTGAACTGGAAATACAGATGTTTTTATTTGTGTACTTATATTACGCTCGCCTTTTTGGCTGCTACTCACACGGCAGATGTGCCTAGATTTAGAGGCGATTATGGGCTTCGGTTTCCCCGGGTGCATACATGACGCATGGTAAAAGCTGTCCAAGACTGGTCGAGCTGACGACGAACTGTTGTTCATGGAGCTTAGCACAGCTTTTTCTGGTTTTCCACCTGTTTCCAACCTCTCTCGTTGAGCTTTCAACCAGTGCTACATACACCTGTTTCATTTCAATCTTATATTTTTTACAATGTATCTTTTACGTGCTTAGGTACACATTCAACAAAATACAAAAATACATTTCAGCTCATTGCGTACAACTTCTATCGTAAAAACTATTCATCACAAGCAAGATCGTCGCTCTTACAATCAGGTGCGAAGTCTTGCGATATTCATGCACCCATACGACCGTCAGCGCTAGTAGCCACACGGACACATCGAGCCTGACCAGGCGGTGTAGAGTGCAGGGTCACCTTTGATAGGACGCCCGCACAGCGGCGCACGACGGGAGATCAGTTGTGGTTCACTGGGACCAGATCAGACCACGAGGGTGGATCAGAACCCCCCCCCCCCTGTTTTCTCCGACAGCTGCGGATTCTGGGCGATCCCGTCCATCCTCGATCTCAGCAAGTGCATATATTTATCAGTTTTAACGAGCGCACATTTCCCTCGGCGGCGGGGCGAGCGGCACCTTACCGAGTGTGAACTCGGCCGCCGCGAACTGCTCGCGATCCTGTTCGTTCAGTTCCGAGGGTTCGCTGTAAGCGTCGACGGGGGCGGCGGTCGGCTGGGTGCCGGCCCCGCCAGCCGCCGGCGCGCCGCCCTTCCCGAACAGGCCCCCGCCTCCCCCGGCCGGCTGCGCTCCGGGCAGTGCTGCCTGGCCACCGAACACAGAGCCGGCGGGGCCGGCGGCGGCCGGCGCCGGCTGGCTGCCAAACACCGAGCTGGCCGCCGGAGTCTGCCCGCCGAACGTCGACCCAGTCGTCTGAGGCTGCGCACCAAATGTTGAACCGGTCGTCTGAGCTTGACTGCCGAACGTTGAGCCGGTGGACGCAGTTTGACCGCCGAAGACTGAGCCGGTGGTCTGAGTCTGTCCGCCAAAGGTCGACCCACTCTGTCCTCCAAACACAGATCCACTCGGCTGAGTTTGCCCTCCAAATACCGATCCACCCGACTTGGACTGGCCCCCGAAAACTGATCCAGTCGGTTGAGTTTGACCTCCAAAGACTGACCCAGTCTGTTGAGTTTGACCTCCAAAAACTGATCCAGCTGCTGGCTGGCTTTGACCTCCGAACACTGACCCTGTTGACTGTGTTTGACCTCCAAACACCGAACCTGTTGGCTGGCTTTGTCCTCCAAATACCGAGCTTGTTGATTGCGCTTGTCCTCCGAATACCGACCCGGTCGTCTGGCTCTGCCCGCCAAACACTGACCCGGCTGCCGGCTGACTCTGTCCTCCAAATACAGACCCCGCTGGCTGGGTCTGTCCACCGAACACTGAGCCGGTCGGCTGCGGCCTCGCCCCGAACACAGACGCGGAGCCGGTCTGAGCGCCGAGCACCGACTGCCCGGTAGACTTTCCGAACAGGCCCGCACCGGTGGGCGCGGCCGCTCCGCCACCGCCGCCGAACAGAGACTTTGAGGTCTGCGGAGCGCCGCCGAACGTCGAGCTGCCGCCGCTGCTGCTGCCGCTCAGAGACGAGCTGAACATCTGCTGCTGCGGGTCAGAGACAGGCACGGGTCACACACTGGCATACCCTCACTGGCGGTCACGGTCACACACTACACTGAAGACTGGTAAACACCGTCACAATTAACCGTATCCATTGGGGGACACCGCCATACGCAATCTACACACCAAGCTGAACCGTCATGTCATCGACACACACAACAGTTAGCACAAAACTTCATTAAAAAAGTTCAATTTTGATTGATAAAAATCTACTCCAGCGGATTCGTCCCATCCCAACTGCTTCCGGATTCTGCATACAGAGTTCCCCTCATAGCCCTAAGAAAGAGCATCATATCGCTTGGGCCTGCCCTCTGTCTTTAACCTCCCTGAGATACAGATACAGATACCGTCTACAGATACTTTGTTCATACCAAATTCATGGAACATGGCTTTTCATTGCAATACGTCAAATAAGACCATGACCGACCCTCCCACCATCGGGAATGGCATTGACACGCCCCCCCCCCAACCGTCCGTCCCCCGGCCGCCTCCCCCGTATGTCAGAGCGGTGACACTTACCATGTATGTCCTCATCTCGGGCGAGGCGTTATGCAGCGACGCCCGCTTCTGGCGATACTCGGCCACCTTGGCGTTGAAGAACTGCAACTGAACGCAGTGTGTCAGAAGGCTAGCGATAGCAAAAGTTAAAACGAACCAGCAGCAGAAAAAGGCAGCACGCCCAACGCAGGGAAAACCCATCAGTTAAGTCGAGTTCTCGCCGCTTGCCATCAGAAGTATAAGTAGGATGTAAGGTAACAGCACACTTACATAAGCGTCCGGCGTGTTGGCCACTTTGCTCTTGTACGCCTCTGCCCGCACCTCCTCTGGTGACAGGTCAGTCAGCCCTGCGCGTGGAGCAGTAGAAGGTCACACGGGATAGAGAGGGCAAGCCATACACAATTACAGACCTCTGACAGCTAATACTCCATGTCAGGTCAGACAGCCCTGGAGCGTGCAGTCACAGTGACAGATTACGTACATATTCTGTCCTCTGTGATGAAAGTGTGGCATGCCACTCTATATAGTTGTGTTCTCATATAATGAACCATGAGAAACGAAACAATTTCTCAGACAGAATCGTGATCGGGAATATCAGTGTGGCGCTGGAAATAGGGGAATAGGCCGTTTAGTGATAATAACAATCGTCAGAGCCGCCACACGATGCAGTAGTCGGGTAGGTTTCTCACCTGGGATGCAGGGCTGGCCCTTCAGTGGTGAGAAACAGGAGAAGGGCCACTGCTTTGAATTCTCCCACACCTTCATTTCATTGGCGATCCCGGTGCTGGAGAAAATAGTTTCGAGTCATTGGAAGGTCAAACTACATTTTGGTGGGAAAATAAGTGGCAAAGCGACTGTATAAATGAGGAAATAACATAAAACTGTCTTGATATCAGATATGTCATATCTATGAAGAGACAGAACCCCCAGGTTAAGTTTGTCAGTAAACATAAGGTACTTACAGCAACTCATTGAATGAGCTGGGAGTGCCTGCTGCAGCAGCTGGTTGCTGTGCCTGAGCTCGATAATTGGCCCCAGCGCCTGTGGCAATCAGGAGGAGTGGTCACAAGACAAACACTGACAGAAGGGAGCATTCAGTCATACCATCAGCGTGAAAACATGCTCTGCAATTATCATTTGCAAACTCAAGACCTAATCTAATCTAATCTAATATAACATGAGATATCTAAAACTTTGTCGCAACTTCTGAACACCTCAGCTCGAAAAAACAACAACAATAAAGTTGACCTTAAATTGTTAGGTTCAACATCCATCGCAAAAGGTTGACAGCTCCAAGGAGCTCCAAGCATATGGATTATAAAAAATGGTGGTGCATGACAAGCAGGCAGCACATGTCTACCTTGAGGTCTTGAGGAGCATTTCTTACCTGCTGTTGGGCCCTTGAAGGGATGGTCGAACCTGCACCGGTCACCATAGCGGCAGTATCCCTGGTTGTAGTAGGTGCACACCACCATTGTTACACTTTACCTGTAAACATGTCATAGATTGATGAAAGAGGAAGACCAAAGCTGTTCCAGGCCATGTAAATATTAAATAATATCAAAATAAGTGTCAATTTATTTCCCATAAAATCTCGTTAAAATCAGAGATATTCTGAATAAGAAAACAACAGCTGATTGTGGCCCTGGTAGTGGCGACATGGCTCGTTGCAGTTAAAGGGACACTCCCACCTTAACATTAGTTTTGAGTTGAGATCAGGGGCGGCGCCACGGGTTTTCGATAGGGGGGGACGGGGACCGAAAATCGAAAATCCCAAAAGTAGATACTGATCGTGTATGCAAAAAAAAAAAAACGAGGCACGTAACGCCGCGAAACTTGGCAAGGCCCAAAACACATCGAATGGTGCATCCCGTTTCCAAACTTATCCTAGGACACCTAAGATCGATCACCTTTTCAAGCATCCTTGCCTCTAAATCAAAATTTGCAGTCTTGCCAACTCAAAGCTGGTTTCCTACAAGCTGCGAATTGCTTAGGTATGAGTAGCAGTGCCAGCTATTCTTACGTTTCGTACTTTCAAATTTTCGATCTTACGTCTGGTCAGCTTCAGGGCTTCACCATCATATAGTCATGGAGGAAAAGTGGGAATGTCTTCTGCTCTGACAAGTGCGCCAAAACTGCAATATAATTTCAGAATCATGACATCACCACCTGATCCATATGCAACGGGCAGGGTGCAGCTAATGGCTAGCCGTCAGTGGTCATGTCATCGGTGGTCACTCAAAAGGCCATGCTAGGTCATGGAAGGTCACCAGCCGTTATTTGATCACACTTTCTGATGGATTTTACTTGCCAAGAGCTTCGCGGGAAAAACGAGCGCATGCACCGTTGAAAAATTGAGTGAAAGGGTCTCAGGTCCGGCGACCTCTGCAGGTGAAATGCCCCAGGGTAGGATTCCGGTGCTTGTTGATTAACTTCGTCAAAAATGGCAGTAGAGCTGTGATGTCGGCACCATTGTGTTCGTCATGATCGAGCTGGCACGACCTGCATCGTTCTCATATTCACCCTCCAATCGTAACAACTACAGCAGGGATTGGCAAATGGCGGGGCACCCCCTTTGGGAGGTAATGAAGGTCTCTGGAAACGTCATCCCACATCTCTTTAGCATTAGTGGCTCTCCTTATGGAACAGGTTTCTTGACTGGTCTGTTTCACCCCAGAATTCAAAGACTAGTCAAGGTACATAAAACCGAGCGCACCACAGTGAGCACAATTTGATAAGCTGGTGTATCTCAATTTTCATGTAGAACCTTTCACGTATCACGGACCTAAAACCCTTTCGTGCACTCATGCAAAAGCAACTGCCATGTTTCAACAGCTGGTAATGGCATTTTCACAGCCGCTGACGTAAGAAGGGGAGGGATGGGGGGCTCGATTAGACCCCCAGCCGTTCGACCGCCGACCGAACTTAGTTATGCAAAAAAAAAAAACGAGTGCTATCGAACCCCTTGACGAGAGGGAGCCGATGCTATATCCAATTATAAGGTCTTGGGCTACTGCGTGCTTTTTTGGTCCTGCCTGTGATCTATCCGAACACTTCTCCCCACAAGTGCTGGGGTTAAATGGCATAGATTTCAAATGGTTCCTGTGGTAGAACTGCCATGCTTGAATTTGACTAATTAGGAATGGAAAATTTTCATATAGTAACGGAAATCTATGGAATTTCAGTGAACTTGGTTTTATCGGCAATGGGGTCTGGCAGTGGGGTGGGGAGGTAATAGGTAATAACCCTGCCTGGCGCCCCAAAAAGGGGGCACGATCCCCGAGGCCCTGCCGATCACCTTATAACTCAGTCGGTGACACACCAGGGAAATAAGCTAAAATTAGAGCGCTCTATTTATTGCTCCCGCTACTTCACCGTCTCCCATAGGGTCCTGTGTTGAGCTGGTGTCGAGGCTCTAAAAATGACGCCGATTTTTGCACCCTTCTCACGAAAACCGCTCGGACCGCCTGGAAACTAATTGTTCCGCTCTAAAAATTTCAGGATCGACGGGAAAATGAATGAGGAAAAGATTGGTCCTGAAATAATTCTGAACTCCCTGTAGAACATATCGAAATATGGCTGCAAACTAGGAGCATGTCAAAATCGACAAAACAATACAAATAAACTTACCACGTACATAAAGTTGCATTATATTCACATTCAGATTCGCGTGCACATTCGCGGACCCCTCAGATTTGGCTCAAAATTGCACAGCCTATAGATTTTGAGCTCCTGATTGCGAAAATCATGTTTTTATTTCACGCCGTCAAGTGGTTCTCAAAATATTCACACTTGTATTACTGCTAACATATTCTGGAACGTAACCCTTATTGGAAAAATCGGACCCCACCAAACTTCTCAAAAACTCCTGAGATGAGGTAAACATAAGCGCTGATCCCAAAAAATAATTTTTACTTAACGCCGTCCCACAGTTTTCTCAGAATGAGCATCTAAAGTTCAAGGTCGTTCAAGGTCAAGTGCCTTTTCTCACCCTTTGGCGCTATTTGACACGTGACAGCTTTATATTTATGATGGACATTCGCACTACCTCCTACAAAAACAATATACCCAAATCCAAGGGGCGTTGCTGTACCAAAATGCAAAAAAAGCGTCAAAACCTCTTTCATTCAGCTAACAGTTAAATACAAGGGATATTCGAATTTGCCACACATAAAGCAAATTTGTCGGACCTGGTCGGACCCCTCCGATATCGTTCAAAATCTCAGGGATAATGCTCCTTGACCTCCTGAACATGAAAATGGTACTCCCTTTGAACGCCGTCAAGAACTTTTCCAGATATACGCATCCATGCACATTCAAATTGCATAGGTGTTGCATATGCACGTTCGGCGGACCCCTCCGATTTCGTTCAAAATCTCAGGGATGATGCTCCTTGACCTCCTGAACATGAAAATAGTACTCCCTTTGAACGCCGTCAAGAACTTTTCCAGATATACGCATCCATGCACATTCAAATTGCATAGGTGTTGCATATGCACGTTCGGCGGACCCCTCCGATTTCGTTCAAAATCTCAGGAATGATGCTCCTTGACCTCCTGAACATAAGAATGACACTCCCTTTGAACGCCGTCAAGAACTTTTCCAGATATACGCATCCATGCACATTCAAATTGCATAGGTGTTGCATATGCACGTTCGGCGGACCCCTCCGATTTCGTTGAAAATCTCAGGAATGATGCTCCTTGACCTCCTGAACATGAAAATGGTACTCCCTTTGAACGCCGTCAAGAACTTTTCCAGATATACGCATCCATGCACATTCAAATTGCATAGGTGTAGTATATGCACGTTCGGCGGACCCCTCCGATTTCGTTCAAAATCTCAGGAATGATGCTCCTTGACCTCCTGAACATGAAAATGGTACTCCCTTTGAACGCCGTCAAGAACTTTTCCAGATATACGCATCCATGCACATTCAAATTGCCTAGGTGTTGCATATGCACGTTCGGCGGACCCCTCCGATTTCGTTCAAAATCTCAGGAATGATGCTCCTTGACCTCCTGAACATGAAAATGGTACTCCCTTTGAACGCCGTCAAGAACTTTTCCAGATATACGCATCCATGCACATTCAAATTGCCTAGGTGTTGCATATGCACGTTCGGCGGACCCCTCCGATTTTGTTCAAAATCTCAGGAATGATGCTCCTTGACCTCCTGAACATGAAAATGGTACTCCCTTTGAACGCCGTCAAGAACTTTTCTAGGTATACGCATCCAAGCACATTTAAATTGCAATTTGAATGTGCATGAATGCGTATATCTGGAAAAGTTCTTGACGGCGTTCAAAGGGAGTACCATTTTCATGTTCAGGAGGTCAAGGAGCATCATTCCTGAGATTTTGAACGAAATCGGAGGGGTCCGCCGAAAGTGCATATGCAACACCTAGGCAATTTGAATGTGCATGGATGCGTATATCTGGAAAAGTTCTTGACGGCGTTCAAAGGGAGTACCATTTTCATGTTCAGGAGGTCAAGGAGCATCATTCCTGAGATTTTGAACGAAATCGGAGGGGTCCGCCGAACGTGCATATACTACACCTATGCAATTTGAATGTGCATGGATGCGTATATCTGGAAAAATTCTTGACGGCGTTCAAAGGGAGTACCATTTTCATGTTCAGGAGGTCAAGGAGCATCATTCCTGAGATTTTCAACGAAATCGGAGGGGTCCGCCGAACGTGCATATGCAACACCTAGGCAATTTGAATGTGCATGGATGCGTATATCTGGAAAAGTTCTTGACGGCGTTCAAAGGGAGTACCATTTTCATGTTCAGGAGGTCAAGGAACATCATTCCTGAGATTTTGAACGAAATCGGAGGGATCCGCAGAACGTGCATATGCAATACCTAGGCAATTTGAATGTGCATGGATGCGTACATCTGGAAAAGTTCTTGACGGCGTTCAAAGGGAGTACCATTTTCATGTTCAGGAGGTCAAGGAGCATCATCCCTGAGATTTTGAACGATATCGGAGGGGTCCGGCCAGGTCCGACAAATTTGCTTTATGTGTGGCAAATTCGAATATCCCTTGTATTTAACTGTTAGCTGAATGAAAGAGGTTTTGACGCTTTTTTTGCATTTTGGTACAGCAACGCCCCTTGGATTTGGGTATATTGTTTTTGTAGGAGGTAGTGCGAATGTCCATCATAAATATAAAGCTGTCACGTGTCAAATAGCGCCAAAGGGTGAGAAAAGGCACTTGACCTTGAACGACCTTGAACTTTAGATGCTCATTCTGAGAAAACTGTGGGACGGCGTTAAGTAAAAATTATTTTTTGGGATCAGCGCTTATGTTTACCTCATCTCAGGAGTTTTTGAGAAGTTTGGTGGGGTCCGATTTTTCCAATAAGGGTACGTTCCAGAATATGTTAGCAGTAATACAAGTGTGAATATTTTGAGAACCACTTGACGGCGTGAAATAAAAACATGATTTTCGCAATCAGGAGCTCAAAATCTATAGGCTGTGCAATTTTGAGCCAAATCTGAGGGGTCCGCGAATGTGCACGCGAATCTGAATGTGAATATAATGCAACTTTATGCACGTAAACTTACCGGGTTTTTTTTATTTTCCATGCATCTGTGTATGAAATCAGTCGGTTTTTCGGAAAGATAATCTTCTGTTTAATAAATAATTCCACAATTGCAATCGAGAAAAAAAAAAACATTTCTGCTGTGACGGCAGTTTTGGCATTGTGCCAGTAGTGTGGCGTGCGCGGTGCTGCGTGGTCGTCAGGACGGAGTTGTGAGTATTTTCGGTGTTTTAAATGGTTGATGGCCATTTGAACCAGCTTTATATTATTTCCTACAAATTTTTGCATCAAATTATTGCTTTGAAAGACCATTGAAACCCCTTATCTCTTCATGAAACACGATCATATTTATCGTCGACGAAAATGGCGCGGGACCCCATGTGCGTTCCGATCGAAATAAATCGTAAATTAAATAATATTCGATGATAAGTATCATATTCTAGTGACACATTTTCATAAAATAAGGCATAAACTTTGCAAGGAAGTCAACATTGGATAATTGGATTCTTATTTTGCTCACATATCCTTGTGTAGTCAAATGGCTCAATTGTTAGATAAATGTAAGCATATGTTTTGGCTTGATGTTTGCTGTGAAACCACCCAGCCACTTGCTGGTTGAGTGGTTTTTGATAATAACCTGATAATCATTTCTCCTTTTCCTTAAAGGAAATAGTTCACTTTCACGAAATTATTTTTTTGCAATGGATTTATGATTTTTTATGTTCAAAATGATCAGCAAAGAAAATAAAACCTATTTATAACAAAATATTATTTTCTATATTTTGATATAAGAAGAACTTTTCAGTTTCTGTAAGGCACAGGCGATCCAGTATGAAAAGAGCATGGGTTCCGAAAATTCTTCAGAAACTAGAGAAATTATCGCGGCCACCGGCATTTGGGCGATCTGCTGCTGCTGAATGTCCTTATTGATCAGTACGAGAATTTCTCTAGAGTTCTCGTAGATAATTTCTCTAGTTTCTGAAGAATTTTCGGTACCCATGCTCTTTTCATACTGGATTGGAATATATGCAAGGCACACATCCTCAACGCAAGACACCTTTTTCGGGACGAGAAATAGAATATCTTTGCCTAGGGTGATCGTTGGGCTGTAAAAGCTCCTGATTTATGCTCGTCTCAGCCCAGGCTACGGAACTGCTATTCCAGTTCAAAACCCATGTTAAAAAGTGAACTATTTCCTTTAAAGGAAGACTGCCACCTTCAAAAAGTTTTCTCAGATCGGCCCATGATTTTTTCCCTGGATAAAACGAAATTTTAGAATTCACCTGGCAAGCTATCATCACGTGAATCGCGTAAAAAAATTATCGATTATCATAAATTATCAATCGGATAATGTCTAGCGACAATGTTGACACATCACTAGACTTCAAGGTCATAAGATATGGAAGCGGGTTTTGTCGCCATAAACGGCGCGCATGTTACAATTGAAATATACAATGATCCTTGCTTTGGTTATGTATGTCGTGTTTACGCTTTTGGAATTGCCTGTTTTAATGAGTTATGTTATCTATATCTTAAAATATTCCAATTCTGATTCATCTGATAGGTATATATATACATGTATTTTGGCATGTGATATTAAAAGCTAGACTATTTCCAGGTTTATATGAATAGTGATAGACTAAGTTGAGACAAGTGCTATTTGAATAACAAATACCTATGGTATTGGAAAAATTGTCATGAATCTGATAGTGTTTCCATTCCAGCACCAATTTCCCAGTCTTCAAAGTGTGGCAGGGAGCTCAATCCGTGACAAGATGTTTGGGACAGTCAAAACATTGCCCCAAGCGGAATGCCGAGACCTGGGCAACCCAATTCCTTTCATGAGGGCCCCTCATGAATATGATGAAAATGATATAATGATGAAGTGCATCATTTAATAAGTATGAGAAGCGAAATGAATCAATGCTGTGACAAGCTTTCAACTTCTGCCCCAGATTTCCTTGCTTCTGCCCCAAAATTCCTCAAACCTGCCACAACCTGTGGTGTGTGCCCTGACAACATATTGTCAAGACCTGCCACGTTTTGCAGACTGGCCCATTTCTGTATGCCTACCTTCCAGGTGAAGATGCCTGGTGAGCGAGGGAGAGGACGAGGACGGCCGACGGGTGAGGAGAGGAGGTGGTCGAGGGGCAAGAAGAATTCTCAACTTTTCACCCACCGCCCAGCCCGAGCCCCAAAGGTAAATAACTGAATGTTTCTTACGATGCGATGTGAAAGTATGAAACAATTGTTAATATTTATTTAATTGCCATGTGTGGCCTAGCCTTTATCTAGGTTGCTAGCCAATATATATTTTAAGGTGATTATTGCAATTAAAATTATCATGTACCTACCTTGAAAAGTCAGGTACACTACAAGCAGAAATAATACAACCTAATCTAACCTTACCTAACCTTACCTAATGTAAGATAATCTCACCTGACTCATTGTGTGGTTTGGTGGAAGTTATAAATGTTTTGTGAAAAAAATATGGTTAGTACACAAAACATTTCTAAGGATGTGTTCTTTCTAATCATGTTTTAATTTTGTGAGTCTCTTCATTTTCTAAAGAGTGCAAAAGGAGGTATTCAACTCTGCTCATGATAATTCAAAAGGAATTCTTAAATACAATGCACCCATAAATCACTGATTTTCACTTTGTGGTTCATCAGAAAACACATTCAACATCATTGTCTTTCTATAATGAAAGATGGCACTAAAACATGAACCACTTTTCTTTCAGAAAAGTGGTGCTAGGTGAACTTGATACAGGTGAACTTATTACTTAATACTTAGGACACATGTCTTGACACAAGTCTTGATCTTATCGTGGGAGGCGGCTCGGGTTGGAGATACACGTACACTGGTTATTAGGGAGACCATTAGGTACCATTAATGATTTTACATTGCTGTGCGATACGAGGTTGTACCTAGTGATGTTGCGTCATTTGTGGACTTCCCCCCTGCGAGTTGTCTGGTCCTAGGATTTCATGCACATCTTCCTTCACTTCAAACTGGGATTTACCGGTGACGTGTTTTCTCTGTGTGCGCCAGGTGTACCAGTGGAAGCTCCTGCACCACGTCTTTAAGGACCACCTTGTGATGCTGAACCCGGTGCACCTTTCCCTACAAGTGCACCGTCTGTACGGCCACATTCGCATATGTATACAAACAGTTCGAGAATGACGTCTACAGCCCTCACTCTGTCGTCGCCAAGAAGATTATGGAGTCGTTTGGCCGTAGGAAGGCAGCTGCGGCGGCGGCCGCCACCGGACAGCCCATCAAAATCAACAACGAGATCACAATTCACAATCATCCCTCACACGGGCTCGGGCGGTGCGGCAAAGGGCTCGTCTCAGGCCAGCTCGACGCCGGTGAAGCGGCGGCGACCGGAGTCGGCGCCGGCTCCCGTGGAGCGTGAGTGCGAGCTGTGCGAGCATCGCGCGCTGCCGTGGTGCAGCCGCGGCCGCTGACGGAGCACTACCTGCGCCAGGCGCCTGCACCAGGGCCGGCCAGAGCTCGAGTTCACGCCGCTGATGCGCGACTCCAAGTGCGCCACCTTCGTCACAGAGGAGATCTGTGAGCAGCTGCGCCGGCGCGCCGCCGCCGAGGACTCCGACAGTGGGGTCGAGGTGGAGGTGAGCGACGCGAAGGACGGCGCGGCCGGCGGCGCCCCGTCCGCCTCCGGTGGCAGCGCGCTCAGCAAGCTCAACGAGGAGACTCACGCCTATTGCCGCGGCGCGGCCCCGCCGGCTGGTGACCGTCCGGAAACCCAAGCCGTTCATGGGTGACTGAGTGAAACGAATGGACGTGCATGTGCGTTTTTGTTCTGTGTATGCGTGCGTTTGGAAATGGCGTCTCTATGTGCGTGCTTGTTTTGTAGAAGCGCTAGCGGTGCCGACGGACCCAGCGATGGCGCGGAGGGCTTTGATGTACCGTGTGTCTTTGATGTTGATGCATTCTCGTGTTTTGTTGGTCGCGCGCCCAGCAGCACCGTGTACATAGCCGGGGGCGTTCCTGCTCGACGCCACGTTCTGTTCGTTGTATCTCAATGCCAGCTTTTTGCTCCAAGTCCCGCTCGTGGAACACGCGACTCGCTCGATTCAAATAATAAATATACACTTTATTTCTCTGACAACCTGATGTCCTCTCTCTCCTCTCTCCTCTCTCCATATAAAAAAATACGGCCACGGTGAGTAGGTGCCGGCCGGCGTTAACTGCCTCCGGCCGGACGGTTCTCAGTTGATATGTGACAACAGTTAGGAATGTAACACCGCCATAGTACCCTCCATCACTGCCGGGCGCGGCGGTCCCCGCACACAGGACCGGCGGGGGGGGGGGGTAGCGACCGCCGCCAGCTGCTGGCCGCCCATCAGCTGCAACACCAGCTGCTGCAGATGGACAAGCTGCTGGCGGTCCTCGTTTAGCGCGATCAGCTCCTGTTCGCGCGCCGCCGACACAGCGTTCACAGCGCCGCCGCCGATGAATTGCTGCAGCCGCGCGCGCAGCTCCTTTCGCTCTCTGATGAGACTGAGACTGAGCCAGCCAGAGCCAGAGTCGAGACTGAGCCAGCTGAGTCTTGACAGACCGGACAACACACAAGGCGCCAAAAACGAAGCAACATGATTGGTCGACACATCGAACCGTCTGTCACAGCGACTGTGCTTGGACCACGGCCATCCCGCAATAGTGACAAGACAAGGCATTATCCTGAACACGCGCAGAATCACGCCCAAAGTCAATCGACACACCAAGAAACGTAAAAACATGCAACGGAACGAGAACTAATTTATTGAAATTAATACACAACCCAACACTAGTCAGAAACGCAACGATACCATCCAGCGTCCTTGGACATGAAAAGAAAATCATCTAAATACGCCAAACACCTGACGTTAAATCTCGACTCTACAAGTTCACTGAAAGCATCTGTTAGGTACTGCATCTCCGAAGGAGATGCAGTACCTAACTGCATCTCCTTCAGTACTTAATAATGCAGTACCTAATAATGGTACTGCATCTCTACCTAATAATGCAGGAGATGCAGTACCTAATAGGGCCCATTGGTAACAGAGAAAAGGTATAAGCACGTTTTACCATCATACAAAACACCAAAAGGACGTGTGGAACGTGCGCGAGAAATGTGATGAAATCCATCTTTTAAATCAATCTTGATACCGGTATAAACCCCAAAACGATAACTCTAACGCATCCCCAATAGACGGCAAAGAGCACGGCCGGCACGGCAAGAGGGGCGTAAGCACTGACAAATCGTATACCAGTCTGGCCACAGTCGCACTTTTTGGCACAGTAGCAGGCCAACTAAACAGCGACTCGCTCGCGACCGGTGCCGACGGCGATGAAGATTCGTCGTCACCAGCGTCCTCCCCAGGCGCGCTGCCGACGGGGCACGCCGCCACCGGCCCGCCAGCATCACCGTCGACCGATGATGTCTTCAAAGAAGAGCCGTTCCCCTCAGTGGCGGCAGCAGAAGAGACCGCAGGCGGCGGGGACCCGGAGCAGGGCACAGAGACGTTGCCCCCCGCCGCGCCTCAAACGCCGACCTAAGCCGGACGTCTCGGCGAGCCGGGCCCGCGGCGCGCGGCGGAGCGCGCAGGCTGGACGGCCAGGCGGGGCGCGGGCGTCGCCAGCTCCGCCGTCGGGTGAGCTCCGGAAATGATGATGGAGAATGATGGAAGGATGATGTCATGGAGCCGCGGATGCTGCTCCATGGCAGAAATCACCTCTGCAGCTGCGCCGTGCGGATGTTGGTGGCGAACGCCCCCTGGGCTCTGAGTCAGCTGGCTGGTGGCTTGCGCGCTCTGTGGGAGAGCAGGACAAGGTGTAAAATGCTGCTACGGGACACGTAAGCAGATGTAATACCTCTGCTCGAGCTACCACATGCAGATAAGACTAAAGTCTGTTCCATTTCAAGCCTGCAGCCGAAGTACCATGCTGTAAACAACACATGCTTTATGTGTGCATAGCTCCTACATTAACCCTCGCCCTGGCAGGACATTTTTCATAACACGGCCTGGCAGGGGGGGGGGGGGTGATGCGACCCCCCTCGCGATTGGCTCCTATGGCACCTAGAAACACCAAATTTGGTAGGTAGGTGGGCCCCCTGGAGTTCTCGCCCCTGCGCAAATTTGGTTGCTCTAGGTCAATATTTAGGGGGGTTTTGGGGGGTATAAATGTAAAAATTTTGCTGCAGTATGCTCGAGGCACGTCCATGGTCAAAATAATAGATAAAGCCCAATTTGAATAATTCTAGCAGAAAGACACCAGAATCACCCCTCAAGCAAAAAAGAAAAGTTTGTCATAAATAGGTTGCCAGTTCTCACCTGCTTCCACTCCACCGCCGTTTACCAGCTCGCAGCTGATGTCCATGCGGTGTTGACACCAGCGGCGCAGGTGACGTCGCCGACCTCTCCGGCACTGGCAGAGTCGACGCCACGGCCGTCGCTGGATGGTCCAGTGCCGCGGATGGTCCAGCTGGTGACGGCGTCACGGCCTTCGCTGGATGGTCCAGTGCCACGGATGGTCCAGCTGGTGACGGCGTCACGGCCGTCGCTGGATGGTCCAGTGCCGCGGATGGTCCAGCTGGTGACGGCGTCAGGGGTTCCGCGGAACTCGCAGGTGACGTCGCCGTCGCAGGTGACGTACCAAGGTTCTGAAATCACAGTGCAGAGAGAGGTTGGTGAACTACCAGAGTGTTTACCCGTGCCCTGCTGGGGGGGGGGGGGGGGCGTGCCAATAATGTCTTTTTGTTCCAATGGGGCGGATTTGCAAGCCTTCGCCCCATCAAAAGACGGCACAATTACAAAACAACGCACAACGTCATAACGTCACAGCCCACAGGCACTCATCTCCATACTATTGACTGACGCACCACCCCAAGGTCACATGCACTTGGCCCATGCCGAAAAAAGATATTATAACATTAGAACACATTGTGTCACATTATAAGCGTCCTTCTCTTTGTCAGTGGCGCCCAGCTCTGCACCATATACCGCCCCATGGGTAAGCCGCCTCTCACTCAGACAAATAATAGAACCACCCCACCGGCACGCGATTACGCGTTCGAGCAAAATACGGCCGTCCGCACCAGCTGCTTTCGCGTCTAACACTACCGCTGGAATTCTCTCGGCCACGGAGCGCGCTTACCTTCGAGGGTACAGCCTCCGGCTGGAGGAAGCGATTTGGGGTGTAATCGCTTGATTTCTCAAATTCTTGGTAATAAAGCAGGTGGTTTCTCTGTGCATTTACATTTGTGCCACAATAAATGGCGACAGCCTACATAGGTTGTTACGAGCGAGCAAGCGAAGCGAAGTCTTTTCAATACTAGATGCAGGCAGCGCTCGTGCGTTGCCTTGGGCCAGAATTGGAGGGATGGTGCCGAGAGCATGCCGGGCCAGGGAAAAAACAATAAGTTAGGTCTTGGGGGTAGACTGAAAGATAACCGAGACCTTTTGAGACTGTAACGAACTGAAACGTCTAAAGAATTATTGAAAGCACGTGAAATTGATATGGAAATCTACCTACAGTATAGGATATGAATTCATTGCACGTGCAAAGTGAATGTCCCAAGCACCCCGGTTCATTCATTTTCATAACATACTGTAGAGTGTGTCTAGTTCTAGCAGTGTGCCAATTTTGTGTCGATAGCTGAAAAATTCCCGAAGTCAGAGGACCCCTTGTCAAGAAAAGCTACAGTTCTCTCGCTCGTTCGGTCTTCGCCCAAAAGGCGTTTATCTGGTAAAATATAACCCTCATGATACTGCATTTCAAATACTGCAATGACGGTGGCGAGATCACATACCTGTGTAGTTTCCATTTTGCACCCTGCTTATGTTGGGGCTTGTAATCAAAGTGTTGCTTGCATGTCTTGACACAACAACGGTTTACCATGTTGCTGCTGTAAAAGAAAAGCTGTATTTGTCATTTAAAGTTGTTATACAATTAATATTAAGAGGTGCAGCATGACAGCTTTCAGCATGTCTGAAAAACGTGGCTGCCACGTTTTTCAGACTGAGTCAGGTCAACGGTCGCTGAATGGTGATTGACAAATACTAATTTTTTATAACTATTTATAATTATAAGCATTCATATTTAAATTATTTATTCCTAGTTTGGTCATAGCCCTGCTCACTTCAACTGTTTATTGGTCGATCAATATTTGGATTTGCGCCTAGTAGTTTCCCAGTCTGCAAAGCATTGCAATTTTGACAAAAGCTTGTCGGTGCAGGCTTGTTCAGCTGGTGCTGATCTGATGCGGCGTGGTGCGGATTTGGCTGGTAGGGTGCAGATCTAGTGTAGCCCAGTGTCCCAAGATTTGGGTGGAAAGTGAAATCCTTGTGAAATTGAATAGTCCACTCGGTCCACTCTCACCTTTAATTTTCCAGGACAAGTTGCCCTCCCAACTTTAACAACTAAGATCATCCGCATGTACATTTGCTGGCTGGCTTGTACCTACATTCAAATTCCATTAAATCATCGCAGCTCCCACGTCCTGTAACATTCACATAGAAAATGGTGATCATGTTTTCATTCTTCTTTGTATCTTTCTGACTGGCAATTTTCCACTTTCAGTCCTCTTTGTAGTGAGGAATTTTACCCTCGAACACCCAAGCCAAAATATCCCTAATTTTGGGACACTGGTGTAGCACATTGCAGATTTGCTTGTTGATGGACATGACAGACCAGACAAGATATATGAGGAAAATTGAAAAACATTGCTGAAGCTGAAGCCATACTTTGCAGCTGTGCGCAGCCATGCTGCAAAGTATCGCTCGCATGTCGACGAAGGGCACTAGCCCAAGTTCACAATCCGCACCAACCCTTCAAAACCGGAAAATCCACCCCAATGTGGGCTGAGGGTAAAAGATCCGCACAGAACCCAAAAATGACCAGCAGTTGCACACTCATTTAAACCCAGGGGACACTGAATTACACATAAAAGCTCCAGCAATGTTTTTCGATTTGCCTCATCAATATCGTCTTGTCCGTCAAGTCCATCGCCAAGCCAAATCTGCACTGTGATCCACTAAATCCGCACACCAAGCGAAATCCGCACCACGCCGCAACAGCTGAACAAGCCCGCACCGACCAGATCTTGTCGAAATTGCCATACCTTGCAGACTGGCAGTTTCCAGCATGGGTAGTTTCCCCAAGTCAATTGTATAAATTTGAATTTTGGCATGCTCATCCTCAATTGCATGATTAGGTATTCACTATGCCAGCATTTGTATTTATAACTTCAAGTTCAAAAAAGAGATAATCGATCTTTTTCCAAAACTAAGTGCACACCCGTTACTTGTTACTTGAGAGATTCCGGCACCGTTGCAAGCTGTTTCCAGAAATACATAATTAATTCCCACAGATTTTGATCACCAAAACTCCTCTCGGGCGCGTGGGGCGGCGGCTCCCGGCGGCTGTTCCGGGGCGCTGTGGGCGGGTGTCCCTCCTCGTGCGGCGGTCGCTGATGTGCAATGAACGCGAGACATTAATGACTGATTGTGTGTGAATGTATGATGCGTATGATGGAGTGTAGTGTAACTGTTTGAAAATGCGATGTGTGAGTGTGTGTGAGCGCGCGTGTGTGAGTGCATGTATGCACGTGACGCTAATAATAGTACACAACAATTACCTGATACGCCAAGAATTGTTACGTGTGCGCGTGCCAGTACAAGTGATTAAGAGTGTGTGTTTGTATGTATGTGTATAGTGTAAAGCATAGGTACGAGTCTGCACGTAAGCTTGTATGTTTGTGAATGAGTGTGCACGGAGAGAGGTGCCCCGAATTAAGCCTTGAGCTTCTGCACCAATCTCCGATTTACTCTTTTGTTCCAGTACTTTCTGTTCAATAAATATCATCATCATCATCATCATCACCGTTGTATATCAACTTACCACGATGAAAACCATTAAATATTAGCGCACAGAGACCGTAGAAATTTTTTTTTTTTTTTTTTTTTTGCTCGGTCGGCCTAGTGCCATACCCGAGCAGGGGGCAGTTACTCCGGCAATTTTCGCCGGGCAGCAAGTCTTACGTTAAACCGGTTTATGTGAACCCGGTAGCAAAAACAACGTGGGATCCTATCTTAATGTGGAATCAAAGCTAAGGGAGGTACTTACGTGTATAGCCAAAGAGCCGAGATGTCTGGAGTCGCAAACACAACAGTGGGAATGACTTTTATTAACAATACATAATAGACATGAACACTTGTGAGCTGGTGTCAGTGTAATGGAGCCGGGAAGCTTTCATCGCACTGACAGAAGGTATAAGACCTTCTAGGCTCCAGCCCCCCGGTGGGGCCTTGTTGTGGGGTGTAATAGTCGGGCGAAAAAGTCCTAAATAATAAAAAACCCGACGCCTAACGCAAAGGGCAAAAACCTCGCACCTAAGCCAAAACGGCGCGAGGGAAAAAGCCCTGTAACCGCGATTAATTAATGTGTGAGTTTGGGGGTGAGCCGGGAGACGAGGGCTCTGATTAGCGTTTTAGGGGCGGCAGCCGCGGCCCTAACACGCTAAAGGCTCTTGATGATCCGAGCGTCGGCGAGAAAGACGAACAATGAGGATGAAACCACTTTCAGCATCGCCTATGAATTAGCAATACATTTGACACGTGCCCCGAAAAAGTCTTCAATTTTATCGCGTCGTGTTTGAAACAGAGGTGGAAACATGCAGAACATGGTAGCAAACCAAAAATCCTTTACCACTTACCTTTGTCATAGGGTCTGCTCCCTTCACTAGTGTTGAAGAGATCGGACCTCAGGTCTTCCCTTTACCACTTCCCTTCAAGTAAAAAAAGCATTGTCTTCTACCACAAATTTGCTAATTAACAATTTATCGCCTTTGAATTGAATATGTGTGAATAAGAAAAGATAAATAAAACCCTTTTGACGAGTTTTTCCTTAAAATTTGTATAAAATGCTCTTAATTAAAATCGACAAAGTTTTTCCTTTCCCTGAAATCCTTCACAATGCTAAGAGATCGGCCTTTCTTCATGCTAGTATACTAGGAAACCTTCAACATTAATTTGCTAAATGTACGTCTTTGCTGTTGAAATTAATATTGGTATTACGAAATTTGTCACAACATTCAAGAAAAATAACAATGAATCTCTATGATGCCAAAATGTAATGAAAAGTGTCATACATGCTATCGTAGTGATGAGCATTTTCACCGGCGAAAAAGATGGCATCAAATGGAACTTTGGGAGGCGATTGCGCGTTACAGGGTGAGGATAACGGAAAATGGACTGGACATCTGTGGTGAGGGCGGGCACCTCTTACGAAAACCGGTAAGTGAAAAAAAGGTGACAGTCTACCTTTAAAAGAAACTAAAATTATTTTCAAAGTAATCCATTTTTAGGAAAGGCGGCTTGCTCATTGACATTTCATGTTCTTGTTTTGTTATTGCTGGCAGTATTTTGATACAATAATGCAATATGAATTTTTTGCAATAATAAAACCTAAGACAAACCTAGTTAATGGGTCAATCAAACACCCAACAGAAAGATTGTGAGTCCTTGTGACGTGAAGTAGAACATTCTATGAATGTGTTATATATATAATATGCCAAATTTTAAATTAATGATACTGATAGCTGAGCATGTGAATTATGCCACAATATAATTTCATTTTCTGGTTTTGAAATAGCCGGCAGTATTTTACTTCAACAAATGTAATATACATGGAATGCATGTTGTTATGTTATGTTAAAAGTTTAATAACAGCAAACAGAAGGGACTGTTTCAGCAGATAATGTTTGTACCTTATGCATTACCTTTCTTTTCTGCAGGACTATGCTTCCGCTGGGTGGTCAACATTTGCCTCCTGAAGAAGTTGAGCAACATGAAGACCACCAGATGAGGTGTCTGCGGTTCATGTGGAACTCTGCAGACTACAAGTGTTATGCCAACCACAACCAAAGTGCTGTGATCATGGAGGCATGAACCTCATGACAACACTTCAGATTTGCATTTGTACCAAAGTGTGATTCAAACCACCTGTGGCATCTCACTCAATGTGTGAACAGTGTGATCATTGTGCAGTGTTCAGCTGCAACTAAGACATTTATTAGTGACTTGTTTTGCAATTAGCCACCAAAAGCATTTTTGGGCTGGCTGCTGTAATTTGTTGTGCACTGCGCAATAGTGGTAGTGTTTTGTCACTTGTCAAGTTGTCAGTTGTGCATGTTGCATGTTTCTCTTCCCTCGGCCCTCATTATCAGTTAAGTGGTGAATTGGCATCACTCAGTCTCCCCAGATCTCCATTGACTGTCTGTCAACCACCTAACTTGAGATGGTATTTGCTAATAGTGTCAGAAAAGAAGTGATTGTAGACATTTTTAGGAATATGAGCTCCGTTTCATGCGTGTTGCAGTGGTCATTTTGTCACTTGTCCCATAGTGTAATAAATGGAAACTGTTGTTTCCTTTTCAAGGTACTTGCGGATGCAGAAAGCGTTGGGCCTAATTATTAAACGCACCCTTCTATCAGCGACGCACGAAATCGACAAATATCATCCTTTTTAGAGCAGGAGGAAACGAAAACTTGTGAACATAGCTGTACCTACAACAGTGCATAAGGAATTGGAATTCTGGGAGTTTTTGAAATTCGGAGAAACTCAAGTTGTCGACAGGTATGCCCCCTTGTACGTCAAAGACCGCCTAAAAAACAAACGTCTACAAATGAAGGCAGCTGTATTCGTATGTTCGTTGTAATTGCAGCAGCCTAGCAACATGCATTGTGGTCCGATGGCGAATTACACTCGTGCTAAAAAACTATGCCGGTAACTGCCAACATACTTAGGTCGTAGGTGAGGAGAGGAAGGGTTATGTCAAATGTCAACATCAAAGAAATGGCTTCATCTGAGCCGTGCCTATTGTACATAATTCAACCAATCTATGCATTTCGTTTCTTGCAATCTACTCATGCTTTCACTCCAGCTTCAGAGTAATCATCCCATATTGTACGTCTTAAAGGGACTATCCCACCTTCTAAAATGTTGTTAAAACCAGTTAAATTGTGCCCGACTTTATAGATTCGATGACCAGGAACACGGTTCTGGCATTTATTTTTCATTTAACATCTTAGGCTTCCCATATTCCAAACACAAACTTTCAAATATGTGACGTCACAGCCCAAAATTACCTCCTTCCCCAGGCCACATTACTGTCATAAAGCTGATTCTTTTTACTCTGTAGGCACCACAACAAAGTTCAGACCAAGTTTTAAGCGATTTTTCAACGATCAAACCCATTTAAATCAGAATGACTAAACGAGGTGACGTCACACTAACGGTCGCTCCATGTTGGAGATAGGGCCTTGTACAAGGCCCATTTTCAAATGAAGGGAACGAATTTCTTCAACACCAAGAGGCCGCGGGGGTTGCAACCTAGATAGATAGTGGTTTCTGAACCTCGCCGCAAACATGCCTATCTCAACTCAAACCCCATGTTAAAGGTGGGATAGTCCCTTTAAGATATTGATTTTTATGGCAGTTCGCAATTGCTAGCCACGTCTCACCTCAGTTTGGTGGCCCAGCATCGGCCCACTCGGCCGCGCTCGGCCGCTCTAAAATTGACTTACGGAGGAGGATGGTGGCTTTTATTTTAGCTTCTCCGCTGACTGCGGGGAGCGCCGTCGCCGAGGTCGGAGCAATAATTAGCCTAAGTTTGGGACTAATTTCCACGCTTAATTAACATTTTAATGTTATTTTAATTAATTCATGTTAATCTTTGACGCATTCTCTTTCTATTGATACCATCCACCGGTCTGAGAAGTACTGCCTTGCTGCGTAAGGGCCGATAAAAGATCACGCTTTTAGGGGTATCTCTTCAACATGGGGCAGGAGCAATAAATAGAGCGCTCTAATTTTAGCTTATTTCCCTGGAGTGTCACCAACTGAACTACAGGCATCACAGCTCCACACCTTTTGCAGATGGCCAGGACCCCCTGCGATGCATCCCAACAGCAATATTTATTCAGAACCTGCCTTGATTAACCAACGATGCATTAAATGCGACGGAGAGCTCTATAATGCATTAATATCAACTATTGAACGGGCCTCGCCGATAGGGGGGGTACTGTACCCCCCTAACTTTCGATAGCGGGGGACCTGTCCCCCCCGTCCCCCCCGGTGGCGCCGCCCATGGTTGAGATAGCCAAATTGGTGGCCATGGCCTGCAAATACCGGTTTGGGCACTCACAACATCGAAAAATGCTTTAATTCGAAGATATGGAATTTCAAACTTGCAGTTTTCGGATTCTAAGGGGCTAATGCATTGGAATGCCCCCTTAGAATTTGTGACGTCAGCGGAGATCTAACGATTTTTAAATCTTAGACTAAAACCATCGTTAAAGGGACCCTCCCACCTTCAAAAAAGGTTATGAATTGGCATGAAAGTGATGTCGCTCGGTTCAGAAAGAGCGAAAACGAATATCTACCAAATTTCACCGAAAAATATTCACCGGTTTTCAAGATATTATACTTTTACTTTTGTTTACTTTTTTGGGATCTCCGCTGTTTCTAGCGACTTTATTTTAGAAGTGCGGCGTTTGCGGCAGATGTTGCGCGCAAATAGCATATACCACCGCGTGCTACAAAACGTTTTAGTCAAACATTTAAAAATCGTTAGATATCTGCGCTGACGTCACACATTCAGAGGGGTATTCCTAAGCATTAGCCCCTCTGAATCAAAATGCTGCAATTTTGAAATTCAATATTTCCGATTTAAGGCATTTATCGATGTTGTGAGTGCCGAAACCGGTAATTGTGAGCCAGGGACCCCATTTTGGCTATCTCAACTCAAATCTAATGTTAAGGTGGGAGGGTCCCTTTAACACGTGGTGGTATACGCTGCTTTGCGCGCAACATCTGCCGCACTTTAAGGGTGCCAAATTATTGCTTCCAAATAAAGTCGCTAGTAACAGGGGAGATCCCAAAAAGTAAACAAAAGTAAAAGCCTAATATCTTGAAAACCAGTGAATATTTTTCGGTGAAATTTGGTAGATATTCGTTTTCGCTCTTTCTGAACCAAGGGACATCACTTTCATGCCAATTCATTAACTTTTTTGAAGGTGGGAGGGTCCCTTTAACTGTCAAGGCACCCTCCCCATGGCCAGAGTTAGGATTTTGGAAGTTTCCAGTTTTGAATCTTGGTGCCAATTACTCATGAGTTGCAAGCCCAAGCTGCACCAGTCCACGGATGGAAAAGGCTCCTAAGTCCTAAGTCCTAGTCTCATTGCAGCCATGCTGATGCCCAAGGGAGGGGAATGGAGGAGAGGAGCATGATCCCTTCTCAGTTGGGCAAACTAGGCGGCGGGAATCAAAATATGGAGGCATCAAAATATTGATTCTAGTGGGCGGAGCTTTGACCATATATGGGCATAGAATCAATATTTTGATTCAATTTGGGACGTTTCCACCTTCAGACGACCCGTTACGGCGGAAATAACCCCCATGACGGCGAGATTTTTCGACAAGTCAATACAAAAAACTTCCCCGCTTCAATCTTTCGCTGCATGGCTATCAGCCGTTTGTCGCGCGTACCTTTACGGATGGCATAAAGATTTCGCCGCCATAATTCAACAAAAACGTGCTGTTAAAACTTGCTCTGTTTATCATTAACGACGAGCCTTTGTATTTTTTTCATAATTTTGTCTAAAAGAAAATAAAAAATGCGTTACTTAGTTGTATAATTCATTTATAATAAATATTATTTTTCTTTGTATCTAGCCACGATTTCCGGTTCCCGCCATTTCGCGCCCGCGTCGTGGGTGTTTGGGTGCAACGTAGTGCTCCCGGTTTTATTTTGTTTAAGCGACCTTTTCTGAAGTGTAAGTAACAATGGATCATATTTTAAGATACTTTGAAGTGTGTTTTTCAATTTCAGGCATGTGATCTTAACGTTTCTTACCGAAAACTCGTTTTAAGAGATGGTTTTAGGAACATGGCGCGGTAGCGACGTCAGCGGCGCGGGACGCCTTCTCACTTTTCTGTTGTCTTTTTAAGCTATATTTTTTTTGAAAATGATGTCTTAGGTGTAGCATTTCAGTGAAATATGATGTCCTTTAAAAGTTACGGTATAAATTAGTTACAAGAAGCCTAATGTTTTGTCTCACATGATAGAATTGTTGGGTGGACTCATGAAATGGGGGCAGTGCATGTCCAGTATTTTACATAATTTGGATGTTTTAGCCTCTGCTTGTGTCTCATTCACCCAATTGTTGCTACAACTTTAATTTGTAAGTGCAACAAAAGCAAGTTGCTGAATGGTGTAAGCCATATTTACATTATGCGTGATCTAAGAAAATTATGTGTCTAATGTACGTCAGTCCAGGGAATGCTGGATAGTTAATTTTCAGGATTGTCCATGCCAAAGTTAATTTTAGAGGCCAGTTTTATCAACACAAATAGTTGCATGCTGGAATTTTTTGCCTAAAGACTGCTTCACATATGGAGCGTTACATGATGGGCACGTAGACGGATAGGGCTGTACCGTTAATGCTCTGTATGTGAAGTAACTTTTAGACAAAAAAAAATCCAGCAGCCACCTATTTTTCTGTTGGTACGACTGGCCTCAGATCTACTTTTTTAGCAGAATTTATATAACTGCATGAGATGACAGTTGTTGGCGCACCTGGTGGCGTTTAGTGGAAATTTAAGTGACATTAAGTATTTAATTTTTTATTGAATATATTCTAAAATTAATGTTGCTGAACAAATAGAATAATAACACAAATAGTTTCCTAATTTATTGTCCACAAATGTCCTAATTATTGTGTTCTGTTCTGTTGTTTGCTGCAGGTCAACCAAGGCTCAAACACTTGTCGTTGCGGGGATCGGCTTCAGAGGGTCAAGGATGGCGTCTTGAATCGCTGTTCAGTCGACAGGCAACTGTATGACAACGCCATCCCTGTCAACCAGAGCGTCGACCGAAGTAGGGCGGTGTTGCGCGGACCTGGCCGCACCCGACCAACCGGTGGAGTACCTGACTCGGGCTGGGCGGAGACTGCCTACATCACGACCTTTTGAACTTTGATCTCGTAGCGAGAAACAATATGACGTAAGGAAGTGTGTATCAGTATGTGGCTGGCGGGGCCGAGGGTGAAATGCGCCACGTGTTTATCCTGCCGGATGACGACAGCGTCACCAACCTGTCAAAGAACGAGCTGGTGCAGCGCGTGATGACTGCTATCTCGTCCCTAGAACCGGAGTAGAAAAACGTGCGCATAGCCCAAATGAAGCGAACCAAAACACAGACAGGACTGATAGCTTTTCGGTCGAGAATGTTCTGAAGATGCTGATCAGTAGACCAATTGGTGACCGTTTTCGGTGGTAATATGGGATCTTGTGGTGTTCCAAAGCGACCTGCTTTGGGTGTGGACATAAGTGGCTCAACCTGACAGGATTGATGTTTTAGGTAGCCGTGCTAATCATAAACCCTATATTGAGTGTATCTGTACAAATTTTGTTTATATTTATTTCATGTATTTGATTCGAAACCGAAAATTGCTCTTTGTAATTAGGCAACATCGAGACGTTGAGGTCATTCTCCAGACGTTTATTTGTTTTTCTTACCTGTCCACGGTATGTCTTATTGGTTAGGTCTCAGTTTCAAATATTATTAACTGCATGTTTTGCAAATACGTAGCCATATTGAATAAGAGACGTGTCCCAAAAGTGAGTATTGCTTTGCATGGGATGTGAGCATCAACGACAGGGCTTTGTGATGGCAAATGTGTGGCAATTGCAGGGATCTTTGTGAAATGTGTTATGAATATCATCGTATTATTTGCGAATGCAAATACATCCGTGTATCATATTTTCATTCAAATTGTGCAATTTGTGCAACGGGCTTGAGTATATTGTTCGGCGAAATATCTCTCTGTACTCCACAGAAATGGGACGGGATACAGATGCGTAGAAACACATTCATGAACACGTGAAAGACGATAAGTTAACCTTTTTTTTTTTTACTCAAAATCAATGCTACAAAGCAGGGATGTGGAGCCGTGAAAATGTCAGACGGCTTCGGCTCCGGAGGAAAAAATCGGCTCCAGCTCCGGCTCCGGCTCCGAGTAAAATGGTCGGGCTTCGGTTCCGGCTCCGACTCAGTACAACCCCTATACAAAGGTCAGCACGGCTCCCTTCACGCATTCCCTCGAAGGCTTGCAGCTTTGAGCAGGTGAGTGCTGAAAATCCCTGGTCTACCGTGGGAATAAGGTCTAGAAAAAAAATTACACGATCCTGTGCTGATAATATCTTCATGAATTTATTGAATTTGCATTATTTGCACACAAGAAACGTTCCATAAATCAATTTGAAGAGTGAAGTACGTCTGCAGAAAGTCAGTTCGCAGAATCAATATATTGATAAACCAGCTGATTTCAGAATCAAAATAATGATTAGCCAGCTGTTTGCGGAATCAAAATATTGATTCTCGCCGGGATTAGCCGCCGTGATGAATCAATATCTTGATTATTTTCAAGACGCTTTCCTAAACTAACCTAAGAGGTTAGAGCTATTGTTTCGTGCCTGGCGGGTAGCTTCAACGTTGCTCTTCATTTTGTGAAGAAACTATCTTGAAATTGTAGCCGGTTGCTGAAGAATTGACGTTTCTGTGATGGTCTGCACGTATGCCCATATATGGTCAAAGCTCCGCCCACTAGAATCAATATTTTGATGCCTCCATATTTTGATTCCCGCCGCCTAGTTTGCCCAACTGTTCTGTAAATGGGCAAAAAAGACTGATTAACAAAGATTGATGAAAAAATGAAATAAAGATGAAAAGAATGATGAAATATGAATAACAAATAAAAAGCAATTGCTCCCTCTGGCATTCCATACCAATGAAACTGAGGAAACAATACTAATACAAATAAGAAAACATCTCACCCATTTTGAGCATGAACCTTTGAATTGCGACAGTAGGTACCAGTTCAGGTTCAGTCTACAGATTTGATTCTTTTAGCATTACACTATTCAGGATCTTTCATGGACAAAACAGGCCCAAGTTGAAGTCAAAGCAGTCAACCACATAGCCAATAAATTGTGGTAGTTGTAAAGCAGGCGTCACACTTCTGTGTATATGGCTGGAGGTAGTGTGTTTTCGCTCTTTCTGATCCGAGCGACGTCACCTTTATGATTATACGAATTCATTAACTTTTTTGAAGGTGGGTGGGTCCCTTTTTTAACGTGTACACATAGCCGCGCACACACTTACCCCACTCTCCAGCTTTGAGCTTGAGCTGAAATTTTTCAGTTCAAGTTTAGCTCAAGGTAGAAACAGATTGAGATATTAGCGGCAATATCCCTGGAAGCAGAATGATATCTTCTTGATGATTTAGCGCGTAATAATTGACCCCTTATAGCTGGGTACACATATGACAAAATGCTTTTCTAATTTCTGTGTAGTAGATAATAAATTACCAAAACCTCTCAAAAATCTCTCAATCCCAACCAATCTCAACCCAAGCGTTCAAAACAAAAAGCGTCTGTTTCGATTTTGAAACAGGTCATCCACTTATGTCGCATTTTGCCTCCGCAGTGAAGGAAATTCTCTCGCTGAAATGCTGCCAAATAATTATACGCATTGCACCGCGCGGTTCCCACGGTTCCCACGGGGTTCGGACGGATAGGGCCTTGGCTTGGCCTTGGCCCTTGCTGCGATCATGATTGTGCCGGTGTTATGACTTGTGAATAGTGAATTGTTGTGATCTTCCTTCGATCTATTCACTCCTTAGGTGCTTCAGGAATCTCATTCTCAATTCGATCTTTCCATCCGCCATGAGCCCCATGATCAAGTATGGCTCGAATCTGCCGCCTTGGAACAGTCGGCTCAGGCTGGACACCACTGAAACATCGGGCGCAGAGGAGGCACACGATCCCGGGCCCGGGGGTCAAGGCTGAGAACGAGAAGCGGTAAGTCCAAATGGCCAAGTTGCCTGGCGAGCTTATCCTAGAGACATATTACATTTGCAGGCTTACCCCTCGCACTACTGCTACAGTGGCAACTGGCAGTTCTGGCAAAGCCGTATAACCAGGGCTGCTGAGTCGGAGTCGGAGTCGGAGTCGGAGTCGGTCGGAGTCGACAGTTGTGACCGGAGTCGGAGTCGGAGTCGGAGTCGATTTTAGAAACCCGAGCCGGAGTCGGAGTCGGAGTCACCGAAAATCTGTCGACTCCGTAGCCCTGCTAGGTCTGCGGAGTAGAGTTCTGCACGGCTGCAATTTTCCACAGCCTAGCCGCCCCGCAGCCGTGGCTCCACAGCCACAGCCGCCACAGCCGTGGCAAACTGTGGGCAGCCAGCCGTCAGCCGGCCGTGGATACTTTCAATGAAATGCAACCAAATAGTATATAATAAGTTTTTAGTTGAAACATATAGCCAAAAGCACATTGCAATGGGCTATTGATTCTCAAGCTCATGAAGCATCATAGGTTAAGTGGTTGTGTATCTGGCTTTAGGCCGAAGGCCTGGCCTGAAGCCTGATGCGCAACGCATGCCTACACAAGCCCTTGCAAATGCAAGGGGTTAAGAAAGATGGTTAGGTAGGTACCTACATAGACAGAAAACATAAACAACGAACCAGAATAGAAGCACTAGCAGTGTAGACATCTAATGCCAAATCCTGAAGCATGGTTGTGGAACAGAACAACAGACCCTGATGCTTTTCATTATCAATGTTAGGTATGGAAAATGAAACTGAAGTTGATGGACTGTCAAACAGTGATTGTCTAGTCAAAACTCTTGCTTCTTTCTTACCTTGCATATTTTCTGGGGTGTGATATGCCAGGCTTGAAGCAGCCTTCTGAGCAAGTCTCAAACTAATTTGATATGCAAGGCATCAAAACACTAGTGAGCATCCAAGAAAGAAAAACATTCATCTATTTTGATTTTTCCAAATAATGATCTTCGCTCAAATCCCTAAGGACGTGCGAGCCACAATTGCCTCTTTCAATCAAAAATTTTACTTGAGTTTTAAATGACGTCAATAGCAAAGAAGTCGCAAAAAATTGTTTTGTTTCACTATAAACAGCCAAAAAATTTATAATTTATGAATAATAATGCAATAAAGTTAAAAACTTGCTCTCAAACAAAGATAAAGTATCAAATTTTTACATTTTTAGAAAAAGACGTCATTTTATTAGTAAAGTCAACAGCTCGCGTCAGAAATATTGTGTTCAGGGTTTTCACCGTCATGTGAATTACGTGTTCAGGGTTTTCACCATCATGTGAATTAACCGTAAGTAAGGTTCATGCTCACTTATAATCTAATTCCATTGGCTTCGTTGATCTGCATTTTCTGTTAGTGGTCACTCACACACCAGTTAGAACATAAAGCGCCAGTTTTATATTATGTAATTCAGTAGGCGGAACTATGGTCATGAGTACCCAAATATAGGAACGTTCCCATTTTTGGGAACGGAGTTCCCAAATATGGGAACGGGCGTTCCCATTTATGAGAACGGAAGGCAATTTTTTGGCCGTTCGCCCACTAAAACTCAAAAGTGCATCACGTCTCAAAAAAGTGCACGCTGATTGAAGTAGGGGCATTCCACGTCAAATCGAACAAAAATCGACTGTTTTGCACCTTACCATCAGCGATTTCATTATAAATTTGTGAGCGAGTTCCTGTGTCGCCCCGGACATTACATTGATGTTTTTTGTACATTCTGACCACAGGTCTTCTAAATATAGGGCATCAAATTTTTACAAAATGTTGCATCTTTATATTTTTGAACGACCATAACTTTGGTTGTACTTGTTTGATTTGAATGAAATAAACCTTACTGTTAAGGTAATTTCTTAAGCATTTGTTTAGAATTGCATCAACTTAAATATATGACCTTGAAATTTGCTTAACTCTGTTCTTAAGCACAAAAATTGAAATAGCAAAAAACACGCCACCTTCGATTTGGCTCATTTTCATATATCTTATTGCCTACCATATTCTTAACAACCTGTGAAAAAATTAGAGTGGGCTATTCATAAGTTTTGAAGAAAATGGCACATATGCAAACGTATGTTAGCACGCGCAGTGGAGGGGGAAGAGTGAATTTCGCCCCACCCCTCCTGTTTTTCGCCAATATCTCATAATATTGATGCGAAATTACTTATGGCTACCTGTCCAGAATTGAATTGCACATCTCATCGTGCAAGCAATAAGAAAATCGGTTCACAACTGTTCTAGTAATAGCGGTGTAAAGTGAACATCCTGTCGCCGCGGCGACGCGGCGACTCGGCAGCCGGCGCCGACCGCTACGCGCCGCCTGAATTGTAGACTGTGCCGGGACGGAACGGAACGGTTCCGTCTTTACATCGCGCTCCTTACCGCTGATTACGTTCGATTCGCGTCAAATTTTGTGAGAAGACTAAGAAATGTACAGGCAATCTTATGGTGAAAGAATTCTGAAAATAGGTTGGTAAACAATTGAAATATGAACGTGTAAACACAAAATTGTGACTGCTGCGTTTCCCGCGTCGGCCGATCCCGCCTCAGCCGGCGACATGTTACTCTTAGCAGGACTCTAACTGCCATATTTATTATCGGATTAACTAGAAATTCCCCATACATACTCAAAAATGTATGTTCTTCCGTATAGTGAAGATCAAAAGACGTGAAGATATCGTTGCGTGATAATGTTTTATGTTTTCGTTGAATTTATTTCATGATGCATTTCCACACGGCTCAAAATTCACCGCAAAATACCTACCGTTTGCCTGAGACACTTTTACAATGGAACGTGAATGCTTGACTACGATGACTATGCATTTCCATTCTCGCAGAGTTTGGGATATCACTAATCAGCAATCATTCATTTCAGAAAGTGTACACAAGCAAGCATGTCTTGACTCTGTCTTTCAAGGTCACGCGCGGTTGCGTGATGTTGATGCATGAAAACGGCGTTTGCCGCGAAAGTTATGAATGGCCCACTCCAATTTTTTCACAGATGGTTAGGAACATTGTGACGGACATAATATGTAAAAATTACTCAAATGGAAGGTGGCGTGTTTTTTGCTATTTAAATTTTTCTGTTTTAATTGAAGGTCAAATGCATTTCAAGGTCACTTCAATTTAATTTTATAATTAAAAATCAAAGCCTTATCGATTGCCTACAAGACCCTGTTAATATCATTTTGATACCAGAAAAGGAACCAGAGTTATAAGCATTTAAAAAAATGATGTGTGGCATTTTTGGCTGTATTCGATAACCTATATCTCGGCGATACGTTATCAAATTTCGAAAATATTACACGTAACTCAGTATTGAACCATGCCCAGTCTGCCTACAAATTTTCAGAAAAATCGTAGGGGATGACGGATTTCGGTGTTTGATTTGACGTGGAATGCCCCAGTATCTACTAAATCTCCATAAAGTTATCTTTAATCTGACCGTGGAACAAGGAAATTGACCGTGGAATGATATTTTTAATGATTTTTTAAAAATGACAAAATGTTGAAAATATGGGTTATACGACATTTAACATGCAATTTTAAGGAAAATGAAGCATTTTTTAGTTTGAGGTTAAGTATAGTAATTTTCGCCTGGTTATGAACTTTCATACTATCGACACCAGATGCTGACAAATGCAAGCGAAGACGCGGACGGTCCCGAGGTAATATTGTTGACTTTTGGTGTCGGGGCGGACGACCGCGTGGAACGTGAGTGAATTTACCGAACTACTGTTGTAAACTCAGTTTAAGCGGTTGAAAATTATCCAGCTGTATTTTATCAACCCTGAAAGACATATTTTATTTGGATGCTAGCTGTTAAGCATTGCTTTTAAGGAGCGTCATGAGCGTGGTTTTTGCCTTCGGTATTTTTAAGCACGATCGTTTTGGGGGAATTTCTTTTATGCAGGTCGCCCTGTGTGGCTTATTTATAATTTTTATGCTGATTTTGATCATTTCTCGTGCCCATCCTACCAGGCTTTTTGCCACTTACACTCATTAAGAAAGGAAAAAAGTAGATTTATATTGGGACTAGGTGTTTTGAGAGTGAAACATTTCAGCGTTCCCATTTTTGGATACTTACTTGTGCTCATCAACTATCAGTGTTAAACAGACAGGTGTTTTACATGCCTCCACCCTCGGCGCGGACGGTGTATATAGGTATGGAAGACCTTGTTGAACATCGCTGAGCGTTGTGAATTACGTAATCCTGCAGAGGGGGGCGTGCCCGTTGCGAGATCGACGGGAATAAAAGCGCAGAAGACCGGGCGAAACATGCGACGGTCTTGCCGGAAAGGTCATCTGATGATTGTTGCGTTAACAATAATTTGCGGCGTTGGACGTGATGCTTGTTAATGAAAAGAGCCCCTGAAAGCCGTCGGTGAAATCGTTCCCAATTTTGGGTACGCCGTTCCCATAATAAGGAACGCTTGCAGCGCCAGTGTACGAGAGCGTTCCCAAATTTGGGCTCGCGGCCCGGATGATGGACTGCTTTAGAAATAGGGGAACGATTTGAAACTACGATGGGCCTTACAATATCAAACTCTTTCCCAACAATATTGAGACAAATATCAGGCGGTTCACGATCGTTTTATATTTTTTGGACGTCATTTAACGGTTCTTTTTCTTGTTTTAAATAATGCCTACATGGCGTTCCCATATTTGGGTTTATCGTTCCCAAAGATGGGAACGAAAATGCGTTCCCGAAAATGGGTACGCTTGACCATAGTTCCGCCTACTGAATTGGACTTGCCGAAATTCCAGAAATACATCTAAGAGTTATTTTAGAAAATATTTTATGAAGCCTTTACCTGCCTTTACCTAGGCGTGATTTCTTTTTCTATTACCTGAAAGAATTATTGAACGCTCGTCTTCAATAGCTGTAAGGTGCTCTCCTAATGACCAGGTGAGATTGGTTTGAGAGGGATGTGACAATGCAACATGTTGCATTTTCTGAAACTGTCAAGCTCTTGATGATGAAGGAACAATTGGTACCTATAATTAGTATTCTGTACCAGAGTGCAACCCCCCCTACAGCAAATGGTAAAACCATTACAGGTTTTCAAAGGATTCACCACTTTCAATGTTGCTGGTCATCCTTTGCATGATTTTTACAGGCTAGACTGTTTATCAGAGTGTAAGATTAAGGATTTAAAATTTTATATTTGAGTACTTAAGATTGAGCTTGAAATCTCACAGCCGTGGCCACAGCCGTAGCCGTGTTCTTGGAGATATTTGCAGCCGCCCCGGCCCACAGCCGTGGGGCTGCAGCCAGCCGCGGCTGCAGCCGGCCGGTGCAGACCTCTACTGCGGAGTCGGAGTCGGGAGTTGGAGTCGGTCGGAGTCGACAATTCTGCCCGGAGTCGGAGTCGGAGTCGGAGCTGGTTTTTGAAAGCCGGAGTCGGAGTCGGAGTCGGAGTCGCCGAAAATCCATCGACTCCGCAGCCCTGCGTATAACTACAGTGGGGGGGGGGGGGGGGGAGTGACCCGCCCTCGGTTTACGCCAATAACCGTGCCCCGTTGCAGTTAGGGCTCCTGGATTTCCACGCCATGCTGGGAGAGGGGAGGGGTGGTTGAACCCCGCTCGGTCCAGCGACATGATTTTTTTGGGACAAACCTCATTCTAAATCAACCCTCGCATGTGTAGGGGGGGGGGGTCGGATGGACCCCCCCATGGTTTTTCGCGAATAACTCGCGTAAAAAGCGGCCGATCGCGACGAAACTTTCAGTACCCTCGCATTGATCAATTTCACACCTACCCTGAAAATTTCATGACCCTGACCCAAATGACCTTTGACCTGTGACCTCTTTTCCGAGACCATGTTTGGCCGGAATCGCGATTCCGCGTATGTCGGCTCGCATTAGCCGCGCGTTTGCAAGCTTTTCGTGGTTTCAAACGTTCAAACATGTGATTTGATGTTGCTCCCATGGCCCCATGCATTAGGGTGGGTGTCAAGGTCACCTGAAGGTCAGGTCAGGTCATTGACCTCTGGTGACCTCGGGTGACCTCGGTTCACTTTTTTTAGTTTTACATGTTTCTAGGCTAGTTTTTGGAGCTGAATTCGAATTTAGCAACCATTTGAACATTTACGAAGTAGTTTTGGTGACTTCGTAACATGTTACGAAGCTGTCAGAGGCGGTTGACACATACTACGAATACCCGTCACGACGCCTACTGGTTGACCTGACCTGACCTGACCCCACCTGGTCAAAATGCTTAAAGACATCATCTGTGATCAAAACTAACACGATATTCGTGATCAGCACCCCGAAAAACCCCTTAGCAGCCACACTTTACGACTTTCTAACAGGTCCCGATTTTCCCGACTTTGGGTCATTGACCTGACCTGGAAGGTCAACCAATGACCTAGGACCTTAACCCGGCGGCCGCTGGGCCTCCGCGCCACCCGCCGGCCGCTGGGGGGGCATAAAGTTGCCCCCCCCCTTTACTTCTGCGACGATATCGTCGCAACGCGAAGAGATAGAGAAGCGAAACTTTGCATACATCTTCCTGAATACCTAGCCGAGGTTGTGTCCAAATTTGGTGTCGATCCCATTTGAAATGACGTCACAGTGACGTCATAAGTGAAATTATAGATTTGCGACTCTCATATTCCTCACGATACATCACATATATGGGACCGAATATAAAGGGCCGATTATTGGTCAGAAACTAGATGGAAGTGTAGTAAGATGTTTTAGGATGACAGCAGGTGCTGTCTAGTTCATTTACAGTCGAGTTTCATGCTCAGCGTCATCAGAAACGGTCCATATCGGAAAACGACAAAACTTTATGACGTCACTGTGACGTCATCTTAGGTGCTACAACCACCAAACTTTCCTCAAACATTGCCTAGGTATTCATTTGAAGCTATGCCAAGTTTCACGTTCGTAGCTCATCAGGTTTCGGAGATATTTCACAAAACGTAAAGGGGGGGCAACTTTATGCCCCCCCCCCAGCGGCTCGTGGGTTAAAATTGGGTATCATCGGCTTCCTCTCGTCACGGGCAACACGTTCGTTTTTCCGCGAAGCTCTAGCTCGATCAGAGGCCAAACGGCAAGGGGGGGTCCAACCGACCCCCCCCCCCCCTACACATTAGAAGAGCTGGCAAACGCCGCACACATGCGAGGGTCAAAACACCGAGTTACAAGCATGACACACTGAACCGGAAAATGGCACCCGTGCGTGACCAGGGCTGCGGAGACGGCACTGTGGGAGACGCAATCGGAGTCGGAGTCGGCAGTTTTACCTGGAGTCGGAGTTGGAGTCGTTAACCCTCTAATGCCCACACATAGTTCCACGGTTCCTAAAATTAACACCTTGTGACATATGATTCATTTTGGGTCCCTTGTTCGAAATCTGATGTCAAATATTTTTTCGCAGTTCAAATTTCGGAAATAAATTTTGTATCAAATATGATACATTGGGCATTCCACTTGCTAATTTTAACCCTAGAACGCCTAGGGGGGGGGGTTGTATCAACCCCCCCCCCTGAGGTTTTTTCGAAGTGCACGCTAAACGGCTTGTCGTAGCGGGCTGAAATTTTCAATACCCTCTGGGGCAACCTTTGCGCATCTTTTGCCGAAAAAAATTGATCGGGTCATGTCAGGTCACGGAGTTATGACGTCATAAGAGGTACAGCCTCCGGCCGACAGTTACCAAACGTGTGCGCCGAATCCCTAGGTTTTCTGCCGGTGATACCCACATTGTTTGATGGATCATGATGAAACTTCCCATGCATGTTGGGGCAAGCATTGGCTATCGTGTGGTGCAAGAAAATTGACCGGGTCAGGTCAGGTCACGGAGCTATGACGTCACAAGAGGAACAGCGTCCGGTACTATTTTTGAAAAGCGCCCGAACCACTATTTTGCTAATTCTTGTCACCTCAATGGGAATATGCAGCAATATTAGCTTCTATAGGGAGCAAATGGACCTCCCAAATCCGAAAATACAATCAGATTTCAAAAATTTAAATTTTGATTTTTCGAATTTCTGCCGCCGACTGTGACCTTGCCGACTTCCGGTGCTCCCAACGCGCCATTTTTAGAGCTAGGGAAACGAAATACATACCAAACGATAGAGAATTGATCAAGGAACACGATAGTGAAGGTTTCAAGTCGATATCTCCCAACCGTTTTGCCGCAATCGCCGCGGAAAGTTGAAAAAGTTTGATTTTTTCGGAAAATTTGACCTTTGACCGGTCATAAGTAGGTCAAATGTTGACCTAGGACCAAAAAATATACCACCAATCGCGAGATCTCGTTGAGAGCAATCCGTTGGTTTTTTCCGCTAAGCTCTACGACCTTCCGTTTCGAAACGCCAGGGGGGGTCGTAACAACCCCCCCCCCCTGGTCGTTCGTGTTATGAGAAATGGCCTGGTCGTGCGAGGGTTAAGTGGTATCAGACCACACAGAAGGAAGTGAAGACATAGATGAGAAAATATATATTATTAAAAATTTCAGTGATAAAAGTGGCAGTTAAAATGTGTAAAATGCCAACAAGACATTCTTTACTGTGCACCTTTTATCAAAACATTTTCTTAATATTTCATTGGCATTCTTCTTGTATCAAAATGTCCTTTCAGTCGGTGCTTAGGGAACAACGCTAATCATAGGCATCTATTTACGAGTGCCTTCTATTCCTTCAATTTTTACGATACAGCGCGTTGCACTTGTGCAATTTTTCATAATTCAGACATGTGGGCCATGCTTCTCAAACGTAGATGCGTTATGCATACTTGATATATAAATGAAGACATTACAGTTGGCTCGCGGTAAGTGGTTGAAGTGAAGCAGTTCTGATGCAAAATGCTGGACAGCCTACCGACAGACCGGGATCAATGCCAAAGACGATGTTGGTTTATCTTCATGAAAGCCGGACAATCTCGGGTGACTGAAACCCTCAGCCTGTGAATCGTCAGTTAGTACTTTGACTGGTCGTGCGGTCCTGATGTCATCAGCGTCAGTATAACAGCCGCGCACTGACCAGTGCAGTAACCGTTGTACGTGTCAGACAACAAAGGTACAGGTAACTGTGCACTGATCGGCAGGAACTTGCACAATGTTCATTGACCTCATATGGAGGTGAGCATACGCATTACGCAATGCCGCACTTTAACTTTTATTCTTATGGTCAGTACAAAAGTAGTATCCATGTTTTAGTATAATCCTTCTTGTTCAGTGACACTCAGCTACCATAGTTGGCGGCATATGTCAATATATGACAACAAATGACATACCTGGCAGTGAAAATGTTTGCCAGGTGTCAGGCACCTGCTGGAACCTGGCAGCAGTGCATGGTTGCCTACTTCTTAGATAGGAAATCAAAGGAACCACGCCCTTCGGTCCTGAGTCTGTCTTCATGGCGAGCCCGTTTAGCCAGCTTCCTCTGAAGATGACGATATAGTTTTCCACTCCACATTCAATCTCTTACTACTGGGATGAACGGAGGAGATTTGAATCGCAAACAAATTGTGAATCGCTCTTCAATATGAATGAAAAATGCTGGCTGGCTGCTAATGCAATTCTTCATCCATGCCCAGCTAACACATAGACCCACAAGACATAAATAAGCCCGTCCACAACCCCTGTTGGAATATCGAAATTGTGCAAGAGACCGCTGAATCCTCCTGTCCCTAACATCAAGTCTCAAGTTTTTGTTTCACGAGTATAAATGCTCGCACGGATGATCGTTCCTTGAAATCAACAAGCTTAGTATGTCATTCCTAACGTGGTTTTAGAAGATATGGTCTGCTAGTGTCCTGCAGATCAAAAGGTTCACTATTGTCATCGTCAAACAGTTGCAAAACCATATTCCTATGAGCGTTAGAAAAGTCGAGATGAATGAGGCATGTAAGGCCACTCATAGAGAGCTAGATGTTAGAAGATTGACAAGGATGAGAGGCGGCATAAGCGTACCAATATCGTTATGATATTTTAAGTCTGGAGCGAAATAGTCTGGAGCAGGGCTGCGGAGTCGATGGATTTTCGGCGACTCCGACTCCGACTCCGGCTTTCAAAAACCAGCTCTGACTCCGACTCCGACTCCGGGCAGAATTGTCGACTCCGACCGACTCCAACTCCGACTCCGCAGACCTAGCAGGGATGCGGAGTCGACAGATTTTCGGTGAGTCCGACTCCGACTCCGGCTCGGGTTTCTAAAATCGACTCCGACTCCGACTCCGACTCCGGTCACAACTGTCGACTCCGACCGACTCCCACTCCGACTCCGACTCCGACTCCGCAGCCCTGGTCTGGAGCATCTGGCGCAAGAGGTGCGAACTTCACAAATTTATGCATCTTGTACCATCGGCATTTGCAATGACTCACAGGCCATTGCAATGCTTATCACCTGAGAAAACTATGGTATTGGCACACCGTATGTTGCAGCGGCGAAAATTTCATAGAAAATATTGGAGTGCTATGCCCACTGTATCATATCTAGTATCCCCCAAAATAGGGGTACATATCTTTGACCCTGAAATAGCTGCGATGTTTTGCAACATACTACACGGGCGTAGGAACGTCCTGAAAAGTGGGTGGGCCACCCTGTTGAGGGGCCTCCTTTTCCAGGGGGCCTCCTATTTTCAGGGGCCTCCAACTTTTTCATCGTACTGCTTTCAAGTATGACCTCCAAATCTAGCTTCTGAGATCGGGCAGATGTACCCAGGGGCCAGGGGCGTAACCGCTTAAGCGAACAGCGCGGAAAGTCCGCACTATTTTTAAAAGTTATTCCCCTCTCCGATTTTTTTCTTAGAATCTATTTGTCGTAAACGGCGCATGACCCCTGAAAACCCTTATACAAATTTCTTCCTGGTTTCCCAGGCGCCCCTAGCTCCATAGGCGCCCCTCTTTGGCATATATGTAAGCACCCTATAGTCATCATCAGAGACATCCCTATATGACCAACAGGCGCCCCTTGTTGCATAAAATGTGCCCTTGTCTTAGGCGCCACTCTTTTATTGACATTGAAGGCGCCTCTCTTTGCCATGCCGGCGCCCTTGTTTCGTATGAATGCACCCCTATGGCATTGATAGGCGCCCCTCTATTGCATGTGGACGCCTAGATACTTAGGCCTCGGAGGCGCCCCTCTATTGCATGTAGGTGCCCTTACTGCCTCAGAGCCGCTCCCCTTTGGCATGCAGACGCCCGTCTTTCGTACGGAGGAGCCGCTATGGCATTGATAGTCGCCCCTCAATTGCATGTCGACACCCCAGTAGGCATCATATGTACCGTCTTTTGCAATCAGACACCCCTATGAGCATCACAGGCGGCCGTATGGGCATCGCAGGCGCCATGGGCGTCGAAAACGGAGGGACAGGGATACGCGCCCCCCGGTTGAGGAATCCGAGGGGCAAATCCCCCAAAATAAACACCCGAGGATGCTTAAAAATGACTATTTGCAGAATAGTCAACTCCGACCGTCTCCGGATTCAACCCCGCAGTTGTGCAGACTTACACTACATTTCCAACTTCAAGGAAACAAGCTGCACGGTTGATGCAGGACCACAAAACTTAGAGGCTGCTTGACTCGGTGACCCGACCTTAGGTGTTCTGACCTCTTACATGCTACAAGGCTGTATTTTGGGACTGTATTTTGACAAATGTTTTTGCCATTTTTCGCGACGCTTCGCGCCGCCGATTCCTACAGCAGTCAAAAAGAGAGATTGTGGCTGTAATATCTCCCCTCCTCTTATACGGGCATGAATGCATTATGTATCAGATTCAGATTGGTGGCATGCGTCAACAATTGGTACACCCTAAAAGAAGAGCAGCGGCTTTGCCCCTAATTGTGTCAAATTGAATCGGACTTCAGATGTGTACTGCAAAAAACCGGCTTGTACGACTTTAAACACAGATAGTGCATTGGGCTAAGAGTGCGGCGACAATACCTACTTTTGGGTTTTAAGTCTGCCGATATGTCCCCCCCCCCAGTCAAAAATCCGTGGCGACGACCCTGGCAGGCGTCCTTCTCTTGCACACAGGCGGGCGCCCCTTTTCCTATGAATTCATATCAATTATCAACTCTCTTTCGCATGTAGGCGCCCTTATCACCTAAGCGCCGGCGTTGGACTCTTATATGCAGAGGGTGGCATGAGACTTATCAGAGCTAAAGCGATAGAGCTTGCCAGGCGCCTTCAGAAGCCCTGTGTGGTTCTTAGAGACCGCATGATGCTCTGAGACGCAGGTGGGGCCCTCGGAGTCGACAGTGTCAGTGTGGGATCTTCAGAGTCGCCGATGGGTGCCCGACAGATGTGGACCCTCAGGGACGCCGGTATGGGACATAAGAGCTCAGTGAGAGCTTGTGTGGTGCCTTCAGTGGTCTTTGGAGCCGTTAAACATCAACATGGTGCTCTCAGGCGCCGGTGAGTCCTCAGAGTCACCGGTGTAGGGCCTTCAGAGCTCAGAGATACTGGTGTGGGGCCCTCAGAGGTGTCGGTGTGGGTCCTTCTGATGCACCTATAGAGCCTTGAGATGCATAGGTGTGTGGCCCATTGAGGCGCCGGTGTGGGGCCCCCAGAGCCACCGATGTAGGACCTTAAGAGACACTGGTATGACCCTCAAAGGCGCCGGTGTGTGGCGCTCATAAACACTGGTGTGGAGCCATCACGGGCGGGTTGAGCCGTTAGAGGCCGGAAAGGGCCCTTAGATGCCTACAAAGAGCCTTCAGAAGCCGGCGTGGCACCCTTATTTTTTTTTTTATAAATTTAGTCCGAACCTTTTGATAGGAAGGATTCACAAGGACAGAGCCACCGCTAAGCGAAGCTTGTTGCGGTGACCCTGCCCTCTACCCTCCGATCGCGCAATTTCAGTTCTATGGCAGAATTTAATGTCCAAAGTTTAACGTGCGCACATAGCCGCGCACGGCCGGTCCCCTCACTGACTTCGCCTGGCTACGGCCTGCCACCAACCGCAACCATACCTGTCAGGAGGCCCATAAATGTCGAGCGCCCGTCGCGCTTCGAACCCGGACTGTTATAACCGGGAACGCGTGCTCTCACCACGCGGAGTCCAACGCTCTACCAACTGAGCTACGGGACCGGCATGGAGATAAGCGTGTCTACTTAGGAGCCCTTGAGGTGCTCCCATGAGCTCTGTGGGGCCCTAACAAGCCGAAATATGGCCCGAGTTTTTTTTTCAACGGCCAGTTGCCGCCACATGGCTCTTCGGGCTATTATTCTCAGGCGCCTCCTCTGCCTAGTTTGAATAGAAGGGCCTCTCAGATCATCAGTCTCGGAGGCCTGTTCTGGCCACCATCAGTCTCAGGGGCCTCCTTTGGCAAGTATTGATAGAAGGGCCTCTCAGACCATTAATCTCAGGGGGCTTTTGAGGCCAGTATAAATAAAAGGGCCTCTCAGACCATCAGTCTCAGGGGCCTCCTTAGAATAGTGTGGATAGAGGGGCCTCCTCAGATTCACTATATGACCTCTATGACCACCAGCATCAGGGGCCTCCTGTGGCCAGTATGAATATAAGAGCCTCTCTGACCATCAGTCTCAGGGGCCTCTTCTGACTAGTGTGGATAGAGGGCCCTCCCAGACCACTGGTTTCAGGGGCCTCCTGTGGCCAGTATGAACAGAAGGGCCTCACAGCCCATCAGTCTCAGGGGCCTCTTCTGCCTAGTGTGAATATGAGGGCCTCTCAGACCATCAGTCTCAGGGGCCTCCTCTGCCTAGTGTGAATATAAGGGCTTCACAGGCCATCAGTCTCAGGTGACTCTTCTGACTAGTGTGGATAGAGGGACCTCCCAGACCACAAGCCTCAGGGGCCTCCTGTGGTCAGTATGAATAGAAGGGCCTCTCAGTTTATCAGTCTCATGGGCTTCCTCTGCCTGGTGTGATTATAAGGGCCTCTCAGACCATCAGTCTCAGGGGCCTCCTCTGACTACTGTGTAGATGGAGGGGCCTCCCAGACCATCAGTCTCAGGGGCCTCTTCTGACTATTGAGGATGGAGGGGCCTCCTCTGACTAGTGAAGGTAGGGACTAGGGGGCCTCCCAGACCGCCAGTGTCAGGGGCCTCCCCAGACCACTGACCAGTGTGGATATTGGGGCCTCCTCAGATCCACTAGGGCCCCTCAGGCCATAAATCTCAGAGGCCTCCGCTGACAAGTATGGATAGAGGGCCTCCTTGGACCCACTAGGGTCCCTTGGAGTCCGTGCGTGGGGATTCGTGGAACTTATTTTTACCGAGTTTGTTTATTCTGGAAGGTGACGACGTCCTCTCAACTCGAGACGGGAGGGCCTCGAGTAAAAAGTGGGGGGGCCAAAACACATGGTTGGCCCCCCCCCCACCTCAAAAAGTGGGTGGGCACTTGCCCACCTGGCCCCCCCCGGTTCCTACGCCTATGACATACTATGATATATGTTGAACATTTGTCTCACAGTATACCAAGTTTCTTTCCAAATAACTAATTTTTTGTTTTCTAAATGCTTAAATTTACACTTCCATCTGAAATTGACTTTCAGCAAAGGACAAACTGACCCTCTTCAAAATCACTTGGTGGGAAATTGAGATATCATTACTTAAAATTTTTGCCACCAGGTGGTTGCCAAGACGTACCACTTCTGATACAGCAGGGTTTTCAACAATTTTTACCTCTATGATTAGCAGGCGAATTTTCTGCAAATTGACTTAGGGGAGAGTGGGGCAAAGCGGCCACCCGGGGCAAAGCGGCCACCCATTGTTTTAGCTCTACACAGCTGGGGTCAGTTCCAATTTATGGGTTTCAATAATACTTCTCTTCACGGTCGTTCGAATGCGCCAGACCGGGGTTTCAGGCCTATCACCATTGTTCTGTGAAACACGGAAATGCATTTCTTGCCAGGTTACCAACTATGTTTACAATTTTTAAATGTTATGTTATTCCATAACCGTTTGGAATTTTTATAAACGTTCTTGTCCATGCATTGCATGGTTATTGTACATGTATTCTACCAATTTTAATGTTTTTTACCCCACTAATAGGTAAGCTGGAATATTTTTGTCTCGGACGGTATGCGCGGGGCAAAGTGGCCGGGGCAAAGTGGCCACCCCCCAATTGGCCATAAGTTGCTTCCATCTGGATAAAAAACATTATTTATATTCAAATGTGTCGTCATGCATTCATCTTGGCCACTTTTCAGTTGCTTGAGTTACCAAATAATGCAATTAAATGTTTATTTTCATGAAAATCCTTTCTTTGTTTACCTACAAGTGGAAGATGATAAAGTAAACATCCATCCTCGCTTAACCTTGTCACCATCAAATGCCCTAGTCGTACACGAGGCAACTATTTTGTTTCTCATATCGGGACTTGAGAAGACGCCGGTGGCCACTTTGCCCCAGGGTATGGGGCAAAGTGGCCAATATGCATAGGTTTAAAGTTTTGTCAATATCTTTCATATGTGAACTCCTTTGGAAATAAAACGCAGTTGAAATAAAAGGCAACTTAAAGGGACCCTCCCACCTTCAAAAAAGTTAATGAATTGGCATAAAAGTGATGTAGCGTGAATCACAAAGAGCGAAAATGAGCATCTACCAAATTTTACGGGAAAATATTCACCCGTTTTCGAGATATAAGACTTTTATTTTTGTTTACTTTTTGGGAAATCCGCTGTTTCTATGACGTCACATAAAGGTTTTCTTTACGTCGGCATTTGGAAGCAATAGTTTGGTATCAAAGTGCGACAAATATTGCGCGAATGATGCGTTTATCTTATCAAATCAAGGTCAATATATGATGGCCAATAAAGGATTCCAGGACAATTCTTATGGCATTTCTTCGTATCGCAATTCTTCGTCTGCAAATCTTCGTCAGGGCATTTATTCGTACCTATCGCATTACTTTGTCTCGCACCAGGGTATATGAAAATCGGCTCGCATTTCTTCTTCAACGCAAATATATGCAAGAGTAAGCATTGAGGGACAAATAAATGCACCGACGAAGATTTGTAGACGAAGAAATGCGGACGAAAAATTGTGCTACGAAGAAATGTCATGCGAGGATTCGTTCGGGCACCATGACATTTATGTGATTTCAAAGTCAAGGTTCACAGCTGATCTGCTAAATCAAGCCAAGAATCCAAACTATCAAAAAACTATAAATATTTGTTTGTCTGTCACAGAGGTCTCAAGCAATATAAGGTTGACATATGTTGAATCAAAAATCTACTGCCACAACTCACATCTCCTGCCTTAGTTGTTTTAACCGTTTTAACTTGCTTTCAAGAGAAACAGAAGCCAGTATCTGATATCACTTCAGATGATTGTTACAATATCTGAGTTCAAATGGAAATAAAAGCAAGAGCAAGATGAAACAGGGATTATTGCTGTAAAAGTAGTTTGGCCATGATACAACAAGCACATAAATCATTAGTCAAATCAAATACTGGTTGGTTTGTCAAGATGTTTGTTGTCTGTCGTCTGTCGAGCTGCTATGAACACTGAACGCTCTCACTCTTACTTTAAAGAGAGTAGTTTAAGTTGAATGGTAGTGAGCTGTAATTAGACAAAGCAGCTATTCAGTGCTCACATCAAGCCAGGCTAGGAAATGGCATGAACTGTGGTGGGAGGAAGCAGGTTCGGCAGCCCTATGTTGTAAACTTCTGTTATGTCTTGTGTTTGATCAACTGATGTTTTCTGCTCTGTTTTGTGCAGTGATAGTAGTAGGTAACTGCATGCTTGTCAAATTATGTGAATAAACGAATTCATAACATTGCATTTTTCTCTCCATGCAAGGAACAAGTAAGATGTTGTAGAAAATGTAATAGAGGGCTGCATTGCTGATTTTGCACTTTATCAGAGCTTTATTTAGAATTGCTTTCCTGAAAGCTACACACAGGCCACAGTGCTGAAATTCACAATGTCATAGCTTTTGGCAGAAAAAAGAAAAGACTTACCTAGGTAAAATTGGCTGAAAGTATGGCAGAGCAGGTCTTGATGCGTATGCCCATCCGTGTGCTTGCCGAAGCCGAACTGACTGCAACACATTTAACTCTGACCCACCATGGTGGCTGGCATATCCTGAACTTTCACCACTCTAAACAAGACAACTTTCACCCCTCAGCATTGTATTAAAACACTGTACAAAACACTCAAAATTTGTTTCAGTGCCATCCACGGACAACATCAGTCGCCATTCACCAGGCCAGTAAAAACAGAATAGATAATAGCTTCAAACCCATGTAGTCAGAGTTACTAGGTCTGCACCTCAAAACAAAATCCAGGTGACATTCACCACGCCAGTAAAAAACAGGTACTTAGGTAACGTAACAGCTTCAAATCTGGTAACATGTTGGTCGGACTTTACACTACCATATTTACATGGAATAATATGATACCAAGCAATAGTGCAACCATTCTGGACAACAAAAGTGTATGATAAAATTAATTTAGAATACTCTGGCAGCATGATTTACGAGCACAGGCAGGTGTTACCTACCAGCCTTCTCAATGCTCGTAAAACCAACATTGTAGTTTTGATTTTACCTTACATGATAACACACTTGGCTGCAATGGCACATTTAATTTAATACTGTGAAAAGACCAGTTATAACCACTTCACAAGCATAATTGCACCTCATGCCAACATCCTTTTCCAAAGACAGTCAGCAGCGTCTTTCGTCAAAACTGGAAGATAAATCCCCTTTCAACTGTTAACATCAAAAATATTTCTTCATGGTGTGACTGTGATCTCCATATGGAAACCTTGCAGGAAAAGAATTAATGTCAATTGTCAGCTCTTCAAATTTCTTTGGACTTTAACTTGCAGTACCATATCCAGTTTGCTTTGATAATTGATATTTTGTTTTTTATTCAATGTTGAAGTTGAACACCAAGCTCCAGATATAGCAGGCAGCTTGATCATCTTCGGCCTTGGTATAATATCAGTCCAAGTTCCAGTGGTGGGTATCTTCTAATATTCAAATTAAAATGAAAAGCAATAGGCTTTCTCAGCGCCGACGACGGATTTCACGTTGATAAACAAGGGAGCTCAAGGTCAGCAAAACTCGGGTTCAAGGAATGGCGGGCGTTGAAATGACTGCTGACGTCATCAAAAAACCGCTAATGGTTAAGAGATAGGGACTAAGCTGGTCCCACCCTGCAAGTAAAGGGAAGAAATTTCTTGAACACCATAAAGCTGCGGGGGTTGCGACCAGGATAAATGGTGGTTTCTGAGCCTGGCCGCAAACTTGGCTATCTCAACTCAAAACTAATGTTAAGGTGGGATGGTCCCTTTAATAGGGATCACATTGGTATAGAAAGAATTTTTCCAAGTTTAAAAATCAAGCGTTGGCATCGTAAGAAGCGTTAGGGTGGCCGCTTTGCCCCACCCTCCCCTACAGATATGATACCAGGGGCACTAGAGGGTTAAAATCTTTCCGACTCAGACTCCGGAGGAGTAAGCACTTCATGGCTCAGTCATGTCCTACACGTGGCTGCTTGACGACATTTTGCTCCTTTACCTTTCAAAATCAGATTTTGTTGAAGCTAACGACATACCCCTGATTTGGACGAGAGTTTTCATTAAAAAATCTAAAGACGGCCGCTTCGTCAAGACTTATTTTTATTTCTGCATGCTATTTAACCCGCGCCCGAGTGGCGGTCTCAGCCAACTTGGCCCTAGTGGGGGGGGGGATATGTTACCACCCACCTCTAACTCAAAAACTAAGAGGGCTAGAAAGACGCGGTAAAAAGCAGTCGATAGCTCTCAATGCATACGTTTGAAAGTATTTCAGTCATTTTTAACCTTAGAGCAATATTGGGGTCACCAGAGGTCATCAAAGGTCAAAATTTGCCAATGGCCATTATATTTTTCAGAAAACATGCCGTTATCTCAGGAACTATGGTAGCTAGAAAAACGCATTAAAGAGCAATCGATAGCTTTTGAACTCTTCTTTTGATAAGGTTATTATCAAAATTGACCTCAGGTCAACGGTTTAGCCTCCAGAGGGCAAAAACTCCAAAAATAGCTGTTTTTACGAAAAGTGTTTTTCGACAATAACTTTCGACTACAAAAGGCCACAAGATTTATATTGCCAGAAATGGGCTCCTCTCGCTGAGACGCGTCGAATGAACTATAAATTGACCTTGAAAGGTCAACTTGAAAATTTGACCTCAGGTCAAGGTCATGACCTGACCGGAAAAGGTCATGTTGCATATCAGTCGATGCGTCTCAACAAGACAAACACAATGAGACCATCCCCAGTGTTCTATCCCTTTCCAATCGCGAGTTATTGGCAAAAATCTGTTTGTAGCCTCAAATGACCTCGGATGACCTTTCTAGAGGCTACCCGCAAAAATGACACCTTGGTCGTCACGGGTGGTCCAAATCATTGTGATTCTGAAATATTTGGACTGTTCCTATGCGTACACACGGATCTAGAGGCATTTTCATTTTTCTCCATTGACTTGTAATGGAAAGGTCACGCCACTGACCTGACCTTAGGTCACGGATATAAAAAATCCGAGATATACAAATTGTAGGCGCCCATAACGTCATGCAATCCACCAAGTTTAAAGCCTTTCTGACAAATACTGCAGGCTGGACATGATTGCAAACTTTTTTTAGGCTTGGTCAGTTAACTTGACGTGCAGGTGACCTGACCTGACATGACCTGGGGTCAAAAATTTCACACATTGTCCAAAATTAATGTACCAAAAGCTACCCCAAGCGGCGCGGCGCTACGCGCCGCGGTTTTTTATTCACACGCAAAAACGCGACAGGGTGGTAACATATGCCCCCCCCCCCACTGGGGCGAAGGTTAACCCTCGCCCGCACATGCCATTTTCCCATCCTAGAACGCACATGGGGGGGGGGGGTGGTTGCCACCCCCCCCCCGCGCCATTTCGTTCCTGTTGGAGATAGAGCTTAGCAGTAAAGACCAAAAAGATTCTTTGGGAAGAGACGAATCCAATGATACCCAGTTTTACCTTCTCAGGTCAGTCATTGACCTTCCAGGTCAGGTCAAACTAAAAAATGTTGCTGTTTTGGGTCACCGTTGGATATCAAGTGCGCTGCTTATCAAATACCGATGACGACGCTGTTTTCTGGTGCCAAGCCAGCTAGAACCTCTTTGTCACACTATCCGACCAGAATTTTGCTGCTGAGGTCATGTCAGGTCAAGTTAGGTCAAGGTCAATTATATGTGTTTGTATGTCTGTGTGTGTCTGTGTGTATACTGATGTGTGCACCGATTGTTTTTGGGTCCATATCACATGAAATCATGATCTGAGAAGCTTTTACCAAAAATGCAGTAAAAAAAACTTCACAAAAAAACAAATTCAGCTTGCCTAAAACGCAATTATCTTAGATGACCTAGGTTGACCTTGACCCTGACCTTGACCCCTGTACATCGTCGAACAACATGTTCCATGATAGGTGGGAGGTAAGACTGGCAAAAAAGGCCGAAAACAGGGTGTCAAAAGCTCACAAGGCCCATGGCAAACGCAAGATGTTGAGAATTGGCCATTTGGGTCATGACATGACCTGAAAAACAAGGTCATATCTCCGAAACCAAAAATCACAGAAACATGAAATTTTCAGTGGACATCAAGAAAGGATAGACGAGCAGCTATACGAAAAATCAGCCTTCTAGCTCTAAAAATGTTGAGTGCAGAGCAGAAAGACTGCCTGGGGGGGGGGGGTGGCAACCACCCCCCCCCATGTGCGGGCGAGGGTTAAAATACTTAGGCACTTGCAGTGCAAACCCTTGTAACGCGCAAACGGTCGCTTCAGGAAAGATAAAAAGATATCCGACATGAAATTCCATTTCATTGTATGGACTTCATGAGCAATGTCCGGAGTCGAAGACGGAGCTGGAGCTGGAGTCGGAGTCGGAGGCGGAGTCGATTTTTGAAGCCGAAGTCGGAGTTGGAGTCGGGGTCGCCTAAAAATCCATCGACTCCGCTCCGCAGCCCTGCCCGTGACCCATCCTTATGTCCCTGAGGTCATCTCAGGTCACGATATTTATGCAACAGTTTTCGCTAACAACTTTTGATAGAGGCATGCTAGAGCGATGATTACACCTTTGATGTGTTCAGCTCGACGACACGAATCAATTGATATGCGACACGACCTTTTCCGGTCAGATCATGACCTTAACCTGAGGTCAAATCTTCAAGTTGACCTGTCAAGGTCAAATTCAAGTTCACTCAATGCGTCTTGACGAGAGGAACGGGAGCTGGTAAACGAACCTAGGCTCGTACAAGTTTTCAATCAAAAGTTATTGCAGGAAAATTTTCCACAAAAGAGTCTATTTTGGCAGTTTTTGCCCGCTGTAGGCTAAATCTGAGACATTCTGAGAACTTTTAACATTTGAATAACTCAAAATGAATGACCTTTTCCTCGAATATAGAAAGTTTAAATGTCGAAAATGATGTATTTAGGTGAATTTTCGCCCACAGGGCATCATCAGACAAGCCATTGGCACAAATTGAACATCAAACACCATATCTTCAACAACAAACACAATATCAAACACCATACAACATCAAACAATCTGAGGACAATTAGGGAATGAGCGTAAAAAGAGCTAGGTAGGTATCGAATGTGCTTTTCCACGACGCTGTAACTATCCGTTCCTGAGCTTTGCACCGGTTTGTTGACAATTGTCAAAGTTTTACCAGGAAATCGGCGATTTTTTACCTTCGTTGACCTCTGGTGATCTGACCTTTTACCTGACTTAAATTAGACCGAAGTAATTTCTTCATTATTTTTGACGATCTTTCGAGCGTCGCCTACGGCGTGTCTCTAGGTGACCCAGGAGCCGAGTTAGTGTTCAAACCGTCCCCCAGCAGCCTGCGTGGAAATCCAGGAGCCCCATGTGGGACGCGGGTTAACCCTTAGATATTAAAGAACTAACCACAGTAGCTGCATCGTAAACGCTAAACAGCAATGAATGTTTTTTTTTTTTGGAACTCTTTACATTCATCAAGGACTTCGATGTCCGGGCTCCATGGGCCTTGACCCCGTAACGTTGCGTGAGTAAAGAAAGCCGTGTCGCGCAGCACCCCGAAACTTGGATCAGATCGTTTTTGACCTTAGGTCATATCAATAAGGTCAGTTCACCAGTTCAAATTAAGTGACCACGCCAACCCGCGCGGGGCTGGGGGGGGGTTAAATTTTACCCCCCTCGCGAATTTTTGCGATATCTCAAAAACGGCGGCGCGCAGCGCCGCCAAACTTTCAGTACCTTTTCTTACATCAATTTGACACGTTCCCTGAAAATTTGAGCGAAATCCGTCGGAAAATTTTTGAGAAATTGACGTTTTAGTGACGTCATGTTCGCCATTTTCGCCTCAAAAACGGCAAAAGTTCAAACGCCGCTAACATCTTCATTTTTAAAGGAATCAAGACGTAACAAAAAAGGTTATACGTAATTTTACTTTGTCTATCAAATGGCTATCTCGGTTTTTTGAAAATTTTGGATTTTGGCCTGAATTTTTTTCAAAAAACTGACTTTTTTGGGAAAATGATTATAAAATCCAACATTTTGAGTCCATCGAAAAAAACGGAATATATGTTAGAGAAGTGGTCTATGTGCACCTACATACCAAATTTTAGAAGAATCGGTTCAAAAATGTGGGAGTTATTCAAAATTTTATGACGTCACGACACACAAATTTTTTGAAAAATGACTTTTTTGGAAGTTCTAGACCTCGTACGGAAATAAAAATAGCACCATTCGATTCGCCGTGAAAAACTGCATCAGATAGACACCTTTTTAGGCCTTATCAACCAACTTCAAAATTTGACCTCACTTGACCTGACATTGACCTGACCTCGACCTGAAATTCATCCAGAGGTGGTCCATATCACTTATTGAGTGTGCCTTTTGAATTCTATGAGTAAATTGACCCATAAAACATGTGTCGCACATGCCCTTTTCTATATTTTGTTTTTTGGTGACCTGACCTGACCTGACCTGACCTTGACCTTGACCTCTGAATGATATTGTATGCAACGAATATTGTCTTGGTAGCCTAAGAACACGTTTTGGGCGATCAGTCTCAGTCCATGACTCCATTCTTCGGCAACTACGGTGCAAGGCCGTGGCCGATACTGTAGGAACTTGCAATTTGTACCCTTGACCTGACCTTGACCTTGACCTCAAACTTAAAATTAAGTACATGTTTTTAGTTGTTCGTGATGAGAGCTTTCGATTGGCGTTTGAATTTTCCAAATCGGATCATTAGTTCGGGAGATAACAGGGGGGTAAAATTTACCCCCCCCCCAGCCCCGCGCGTTCGGCTGGAGACCCCAGCCCCGCGCGGGTTAAAAAAGAAACTTTGTGATTCTGTCATTTCTACAGTTTATATCCTAGACGTTTGAAACTTGAGTTATTGCATGAGGGAATCAGTACCAACAATTTGTATGCTTTGGAATTTTGATATTGATGACCTAGGGTCAGGTCAATGTTGCGATCTTTCTATTAGGTATACATCATTGAAATAAAATTGAGAGGCGCTTTTTTGGACGAACGTCATTTTGATGAGCTTAAGTGATATATAAAAATGTTTTATATATAAAAGGTGTAGAATTAACAGGGCTATAAAACTGCAATCTTGGATTTGTGAAATTTTTGGGATTTTGACCCCCAAAATAATTTTGTTTAAAATATAATAGCTAAAAAACCCAAACGTTTTTTGAATTTCGAAAAAACGAAATATATGTAATAGTCCCTACCGCCTTCTATTCACATAACAAATTTTAGCCACACCTCTTTTTTTTTGGCCAAGTTATAGCGAAAAACTTCAAAATTGATGACGGGGAATTTTCGAACTCAATTTTTAGCAATTCTAGACCACGTAGTTGCTGTTTCATTACAACTGTCAACTTTGTAGTGAAAGCAAGTGCAAGGAATGTCTATCACAAAAATGTCTATCACATTTAGTCCTCGAAAACGCTCGTTTTGGAATAGAATATGGTGTTAAATCTAGCATGACATTCATATTCGCTTAACTGCTGTTGTTGTACATCCGATAACCGATGAAAATAATGCTGAACTTGAATCACTGCAATATCCACATCTTTTTTTTACAAATATTCCCACGTTAGTAAAACAGAAATGCCCTTGAGCCGAAAGTTTTTTTTTACCAAATACCTATGACACAGAGCCTCAAGCGGGCAGTAAAACGTTTACCGCCGTCACGGGTTTATCCTAAAACATGCTTCGGCATACGGTAATAACTGTTTTTAGCTGCTGGCTTACATTTGGTCACCTTTGGTATGATTTGGTCAAATCCGGTTCGTAGTTGTTTCTTAGTAGTTTTCAGCTTGGGTTGCACTAGTTGCTTATATACTTTATGTATTGAATTATCTGACAATGTTTTCGATTGAATTAAATTCATGCCATGAAAACCTTCACTGTAAAAGAGATTTGTTTATATTTGGTCAATGTTCTGTCTGCGGGTACTGGCCGCCCCGACACAATTGTTCTGTCTGCGGGTACTGGCCGCCCCGCCACCTAGTGGTCGGCTGGCCACCCGCGCTCGCGCCCGGCGCCGGAGTAGGCGGCCGGGCAGTCGGTATTGACGAGGCTTGGCGCAAGCACGGTGGAAATACAACAAGTGGCGACAAGGATGAGATCGGGAGTTAGTGCAGCCCACTGATTCCCTATTGCTTAGTGCCCACCTGCTTAGTGCCCTGCTTAGTCGCTTAGTGCTCTGTGTGGAATCTGAGGCCCAGATAACCGCACAGAAACCGGCTCGCTCGCTCGCTCATTGCCCGCTCACTCATTGCCCCTCGCTAGTGTCGGAATGGCGCAAAGCCTGCCCATTCCGCCGCCTTTCCAACGGGGAGAGGACTTCTCGCGGTGGCTTCGCAGCTGTGAGTGCTATATGCTAGCCGTGAACATTGATAAGCCGGCCCGTAAAGCAGCTACAGTGCTAACGCTTCTCGGCACAGACGTACAAGATCTTGCCAGGACTCTGCCCGCAGTGGAAGGTGCCGCAGCCGATGACTACAGCCAACTCACTGCCAAACTGAAAGCGCACTTCGATGCGTCAGTTAACGCAACGTATGAGCGAGCGCAGCTGCAAGCCCTGGTGCGCAAAGACGGTGAGAGTTTTGCGCTTTTCGTCAGTCGGCTAAGGCTGCAAGCCGATAAATGCAACTACCCGCCCGAGCAGCGGGAAAGCAGTGTGCTGGAGTGTGCCGTAGCCCGCTGCGCTGACAGGGAACTCCAGCGCAAATTCTTCGCTATCGCTGATCTCACGCTGCCCCGCGCCCTAGAAATGGCAAAACAAGAGGAGGAGATCAGAGCTCAGGTCAGTGAACTCAATGCCGGATTTCAAAGACACGCGCCTGCAGTGCACGTCGTGCAAGAGTCGTGCTGCTCGAGATGCAACAGCCGAAAACATGCAGCCGCAGAGTGTCCCTTTCGGAACAAGCTGTGTTTCCGGTGCAACAAGAAAGGACACTCGCAATCTGCCTGTCGGGGTGCGGCCCCGACCCAGAGCAGGTCAGCAAACTCAGCAACAGCTTCGCCTGCCAGTCCATGCTCAAGGTGTCTGAGCAAACGTCACCAGCCTGCCAGCTGTCCGTTCAAGTCCGCTCAGTGTTTCAAGTGCCGCAAGATAGGCCACACCCAGGCGGCCTGCCGAAGTGTGAGGGGTGACGGTTCTGCGCCTGCAAGGGACCGTGCTCATCATGTGTCCGACGCCAGTGAAGTCGCTGAAGCGCCTGCCGACTCCAGCCTGTTCACGCTCCGCACAGGATCTGATCGCATGGCTCCAATCGAAGTAAAAGTCTACATCAACGGAGAGCCTGTCACAATGCAAGTGGATACAGGTGCCAGTCGCTCTATCATGAGCAAACGTCTGTTCAAAAGTCTACCACTCCAGCCCCAGCTGCAACCACCCGATCGTGCTCTACTAACGTACACACAGGAGGAGGTGCCCGTGGTAGGTGTCGCTGAAGTAGAAGTGGTCTACCAAAGTCAAAAGGCAGTGCTCCCGCTAGTGGTGGTGGAGACGCCCGGACCCCCACTACTGGGCCGGGAGTGGCTACAAAGGATTAAACTGGACTGGGCGGCCCTGTTCACACAGGATCCAGTCCTATCTGTCGAGCCTAGCGCGGCTGAACAGGATCTCTCTGCATCGCTAGCCTGTGTTCGTGCCGAGTTCCCAGAGCTGTTCGAACCCGGCCTGGGTCACTACAATGTTCAGAAAGTCGCTATCCAGCTCGACCCGGAAGTAAAGCCAATCTTCCATAAGCATCGCCCTCCGCCCTTTGCGCAACGAGAAGCAATCGAAAGGGAGTTGGATCGCCAGGTATCACTAGGCATCCTGGAGCCTGTCAAAACTTCACGATGGGCCGCTCCAGTGGTTGCGGTGAAGAAACCTGACGGCAGTGTTCGACTGTGTGGCAGTTACGACTTGACTGTCAACAAGGCCAGCAAATTGGAAAGGTATCCTCTGCCCCGAGTTGAAGAGCTGTTCGCCGCCCTGGCAGGCGGGAAAAAGTTCACGAAGATAGACCTTCGAGAGGCCTATCTGCAGCTCGAACTGGATGAAGACAGCAAAGAAGCGTTGACTATCAACACGCATAAGGGCCTGTTCCGCCCTCAGCGTCTATGCTATGGAGTCAAAAGTGCTGTCAGTCTATTCCAAAGAGAAGTGGAGACACTCCTGGCTGGCATCCCCAATGTGGCCGTCTTTCTGGACGACATAGCCGTGACAGGCCCAACTCCAGAAAAACATCGCCAGAATGTGCAAGCAGTTCTGCGCCGTCTCAGTTCAGCCGGTTTGCGCGTCAACGCCGACAAGTCGGTGTGGTTGGCTGATGAAGTCAACTACCTCGGCTTCCGCATCTCCTCAGCAGGAGTCCAGACCACATCCGAAAAGACACGAGCCGTGCTCGAAGCACCTGAGCCGTGCAACCTGTCCGATCTGAGAGCGTATCTCGGCATGCTCCAGTACTACGGACGGTTTCTGCCCAACCTGGCTACAGTTGCCGCCCCGCTGTATGCGCTGGAAAAGAAGGACGCTACCTGGATCTGGTCATCTCCTCAGCGAGCCGCGTTCAACGAAACGAAGGAAATGCTAGCAGCAGCTCCGGTGCTCGCCCATTACGAGCCTGACAAGCCACTCGTTCTCACCACCGATGCAAGTTCGTGCGGTGTGGGAGCCGTCCTCAGTCACCCAGATGCCACGCTCAACATAGATCGCCCAATTGCGTATGCAAGCCGTACTCTGTCTAGTGCGGAGAAAAACTACAGCCAACTGGACAAGGAAGCGTGTGCAATCATGTTTGGAGTGACCAAGTTCCATCAGTTTCTCTATGGCCGATCGTTCGTCATAAAAACGGACCATCAACCACTGCTGGGTCTGCTCAGCCCGGACAAAGCCCTGCCTCAGACCGTCTCGCCCCGGCTGCTCCGCTGGCGCCTGCATCTGAGCGGCTATCAATACAGTCTGAAGTTCACGCCGGGAAAGCTGATCAGTAACGCCGACGGCCTCAGCAGACTGCCGCTACCAGAGCCGGCAGACCAGGACAATGCCCAATACATCGCCAATGCAACGGGGAACAATGCCGTCCCCGCTGACATCATCCAGATGTTAGAAGACGTCTCAAAGTCCGTGGACGTGGATCACGTCCGCGCTGCAACTGACCGTGATCCTGTTCTGTCACGTGTTCGCCGCTGGCTGCAAACACAATGGCCTGAGTCATCGCCCGGAGATGAGTTCCAGCCATATCATCATCGCCGTCTAGAGCTCAGCTTGCAAGATGGCTGCATTCTGTGGGGGTGCCGGGTCATCGTCCCTCCCCCTCTCCGGGATCAAGTTATCACAATGCTACATGATGGTCATCCCGGCATCAGTCAGATGAAACGTCTGGCGAGGAGTCACGTATGGTGGCCCCTACTGGACTCGGACATCGAAACGTGTGTGAGAGCGTGCCACAAATGCCAAGCAAACCGCAGCGCACAACCAGAAGTGCCCGCTCAGCCCTGGACATTCCCACAGCGCCCATGGCAACGAGTCCACGTGGACTTTGCGGGTCCGCTGGAGGGAAAACAGCTTCTGGTGGTCGTGGACGCATATTCCAAATGGTGTGACGTTCACATCTGTCACTCTACCTCCAGTGCAGCTGCAATTGAAAAGCTCCGAATGAGTTTCAGCTCCAAGGGACTGCCAGCAGTGCTGGTAACCGACAACGGCACCGCGTTCACATCTGCCGAGTTCCAGGCCTTCATGAAAGGAAATCGCATTCTGCACAAGTTCAGCCCGCCTCTCCATCCTGCCTCAAACGGTCAGGCAGAGGCACTGGTCAAGGTCGTCAAAACAGCGCTCGCAAAGCGCACGGATGGCTCGCTTCAAACAAGGCTATCTCGTTTCCTGTTCTCATACAGGAACACACCGCATAGCACCACAGGTCGCTCGCCAGCTGAGCTGCTCCTGGGCCGCCCACTTCGCACACCCCTGGACCAGCTGCATCCAGATATCGCTGCAAAAGTCGCTCGACAACAATACTCATGGAAACACCGCACGGACCAGTCCGCATCCGACAGACAGTTTCAGGTCGGTGACTGGGTCTACGTAACAGCGATCACCAACGCCGTCGACAAATGGCTACCAGCAACGGTCGCCGCCGTGCTCGGTCAAAGCTGTGAGGTACAGCTAATGGACGGCCGACTGTTCGTGCGTCACCGCTCCCATCTCCGAGCCCGCAGCGCGCCGGCCTCGGCCCCAGCGGCCGTCTCATCCGACCTCAGCCGGTCCGGTGCCCGGCCGTCACCGCCGCAGCCTGGCCAGACGCCACCTGACACCGGTCCGGATCAGCTGACTCGTGCACCGCCGCCGCCGCCCGCTGGTGCACCGTCGTCGCCCGCTCGTGCATCGGCGCCGCCTGCGGCCGAGCCGTCTCGGTCGTCCCCGGCGCTGACACCTGGACCCGCGCCGCGCACATGGACTCCGGCCCGCCCCGTTCGTCAGAGGCGGGCCCCTGACCGTCTGATCATGTGATCGGCATACTGTAACGTGCTTCATCGTGAAAATGCTGATCGCATATTTTGTTCTGTGCCTCTTACGGCCTTATGTACTGCTTGCTTTGCGTTTTACCAGCTTCTCACGTGTTGCTTGTTTCCTCCCGATGTGCTATACCTAAGAGGGGAGGAATTGTTCTGTCTGCGGGTACTGGCCGCCCCGACACAATTGTTCTGTCTGCGGGTACTGGCCGCCCCGCCACCTAGTGGTCGGCTGGCCACCCGCGCTCGCGCCCGGCGCCGGAGTAGGCGGCCGGGCAGTCGGTATTGACGAGGCTTGGCGCAAGCACGGTGGAAATACAACAGTCAATTTTGGTGCATTCGCCAGATAGGCTGTCGTGAAAACGGTCACTGACATTTCGGTGGCGATATCGGCATGTCTTTAGCAATTCGCATATATTTGAGTTAGCAGGCTTGGGACCGGCTCCCCTTTTCCCGACGGCCACGGGGCGCGGCCTAGACTGTGCCACTTCCTTCCAGAGGCGGATCCAGCTCAGAGTTTTGCGGGGGGGGGGCAAACCATAGAAATTTATCGATTCTTTCCATGCATCGTCCATAGGCGTAATGTTAAAATCATGCCGTTTGTGGGGGGGCAAATGCCCATTTTGCCCCCCCCCCCCTGGATCCGCCACTGCTTCCTTCTCCGTATCTACGTCGGCTCTTCGCGCTGTGACGCACGTTGGACGCAGCTGCGTGCGCTCTGGTGTGGTCAGCCGTGCCCGCTGGCCCACTGGCCACAGTGCATCAGTTCCGCACTGCGCAGTTGCAGTGAGCGCATGCGGTGGATTCCAAGGCCGAGCCGGTGCAACCAGATAGAGGCCCCGCCGAGCGCCGACCCAGGAGTATTAGAACGTAGGCCCGACCGGCCCCTGTCCGCCTGACCGCAGCCGGCCGGTCGGTGGGCATCACAGAGGCTCAGCTCGGGGAAACGCCGTGGCAGAACAGGACTGGGCGACGCTACTTGATTGGAGCGCGGCAGGCTGTCCTTGATTCGGAGCTACTCCGCGGTAGTCTATTTTTAGCCCGTCTGTGTGTGGTCGTCTGACAGCTATTATGACAAAGCCGGTCACGAATGTCGTTCGGCAGGTCTTCTATCAGCGGCTGTGTGCTGCACTACTGTCGACTAATGTAGGTATGTAGATAGACGGGATTTCTAAATAGCTGGTCTTTGAATCGTATAACGCGACTGAAAGTTTCAAATCAATAGTTGATTTTTTATAATAGCGTGAGCTCGCTGTCAAGTACCTACAGCCTGTAGCTAGTCGGTAGAGCAGGTCTGTGGTGTGATGGGTAGGGCATGCATATCAGTGGACACAGATGGCCGCGCAGCTGTAGGAACGCGTTTGGCCAAGTGGTGACACATCGATAAATGCCCGCATATGTACTGTACTCATACCCTGTATGTAGGTGCCTAAATGTCGCGGAAGTTTCACAAAGATGGAGTAAGTGCACAATAAATATAGCAAGATGTGTGAGTGAGTGAGTGAGTGAGAGAGTGAGTGAGCGAGTGAGTGATAAAAAAGGAGTGAGAGGGGGAAGAGTCCTCCAAATAAATAGACAGGTCAACATAAGCACGACAAAATTTCTATGTTTTTTTTTTAGTATTTATTTACAAAACGACATTCATGTTTGGTTTGACATTGCACAATTCAAATCGGACGCGCACATGATTTCGCAATTCCGTCCTTCAGCAGAAAAGACTCACGGACGAGTGTAACATAGTCGCTTAGCAAAGCAACTTCAACTTTAGCTCATATCACAGAATCGCGTCCTGTCTTTCAAATCCGTTTTACCTGACCCGTGCACATATGGAGCCCTGGCCTCGTACATAAAGCGCCGGCGCGACATAGGAAAAGGAGGACAGTGACCGCGCACACTACACATTGCACACCAACGAGCACGATCCCAACTACGGACCGGCCAACAACAAGGCGTAACTTTCTATCCGCCTGCGCACTTTTCTGAGTTACAGTAGTGTTGCAACCACGGGGTATAGCGGGGCGGAAGGAGCCAACACCTACAGATAACTTGTCAGTCAATGTCCAGTGACGCAACGCACACGTGCGCACACAACCTCACACACCGTTATCGTTCAACTGGTTATCAACATCGCCGCCTGGACCTCATGCGGCTTCTCTGAGTTGGCAGCCGGTGTCGCCTGCTGGTGTGAGACGTCTACTGGTCTCTGGCGCTCGGATTCCCGTCTTGAATACAGACTGTCTTCGACATGTCGAGATGTCTGCGTCTGTCTGCACCGCCTCGCTGCCCTGAATACAGAACTGTCTGATGGTTGTCCTAGCCAGCTCCTCACTCGTGCCTGAGTGTCGACTGTCGACGGTTTCCGGCTACACGCACCTCTGCTCGAAGTGCCAGTCGCACGTAAGGTTCGCACCAGAGCCATCGAAGTGCCAGTCACTTCAGGTCCATACCAGAGCCACCAACAGACTGACGACGGCGAAAGACTATAAACAACTGACTGACAACAAAGTCTCCCGGCATTTTGCGGCGGTTGACCTGGTCTCCTCGTCTTACCAGGAGCCCTCGGTGCCGCAGGACCCTCAGCGCCGCTGGGGTTTTAGTGACTCTGGGTCCGGCAGTGCCTCTGAGGACCATCAGTGCCACTGACTTCTCAGTGCCGCTTGGGCTTCAGCGTGGCTGGGCCCCTCAGTGCCACTGCAGGATCCTCTGCCATTGGGGCCTCAGTACCTCCGAGGCCCTCAGTGCCGCTGGTGCCGGCCGCTGCCGGGACCGTAGCCGTTCACCTTGTGGTAGTAGGCGTAGGCGGCGGCTCCGGCAGTGACCGAAGCCATCAGCTGCAGGGCGCGGCCGGCCGGCGCCGGTGCCACCGCCTGCACGGGCCGCGCGCCGTACCCCCACGGCCTGCTGGGACAGCCGGATGGGTGCACGGCCCGCCACGCCGCCGCTCCGCCCTGGCCGCGCGTCTCACCGGTCGACGGGAACATGGCTGCACCTCGGCACCGCTCTAGGACTGGTCTCCGCGCCGCGCGCGAGAGCACTGACGGGGGTGTCGGCGCCGACCTGCACCACTCGCCGGCGCCGGCACCGGCCGGTGGCAGGCCGCCAATCGCCGGACAACGACCGGCCGCCTGCGCGCGCCGCCGCCAGGGGCCGGGCGTGCACTGAGGCCGGCCCGGGGCGCCTTTCTCTGCACCCTGCACGCCCCGCCGGTCATGGGTATACGTGAGCCGGTTCACGCAGTTGCTGCGGGCGTCAGGCGCTGCGCAGTTGATTTAAGCCGCGCGTCAGGCCAGCCGAGCGGAACAGAGCACGTCCAGCCAGATGCCAAGGAGCCTTGTCCGCTAATTTTGGCACTGGCTTTGATATCAGGACCCGGCTCTTTGAAACGGAACCAGTGTTCATTATGGCTCTGCTAGATCGTTTACAGACCCTAGCGTTACCATCTCGTTATCTTTTAGATCTGTTGCAGAACATAATGCGTTGAAAACAAAGGTAGTGTGCAAAATGGTCCCCTAGAAAATGCCAGCCAAGCCACGCCCACGTTATCAAATACCGGACTACGATAACTTGAACTCAGCTCATGCACCATAGCCCTGTGAGCTTGCTATCCCAAGATGAGGTATGAGTTTAATTTCGTTTTCCCTTGTGTTGGTAGATAACGGTACCTACCTATGGTATATTTTCCTGTTACCTTTAAACATCAACATTTGTCTCCATTTCAAGATATACACAAATCGACATGAACTGTTTTATTAAACAAAACAAAAAATCATTGCATCTTTTCAATAGATAAATCTGACGTTCTTTTTCTATAGAGTAGGTATGTATCAGCGCGTTGGCTTGCCACCGTTATGCGTCGGGCTCTGTTATAATGTCTAACGTCAGTGTCATTATTTGCAACAGGAACGTATTCCCCGGTGGAACATGACCGTCATGCATTATTTTTACTGCCGTCCCGTCAGTGTCTGCCCATATTTACTCTGCTGACCTGCGCCCTCCAGCGTCTGCTGACCGTCCTACGACTACTCCACTGCTTTCTCAGCGAGTGTCTGTCGCTGCTCCGCTGCTCTCCCGGTCAGTGTTTGCTGGCCGACCTGTGCCGTTTGTCGTGCTGCTGCTGCTCTCCCGGTCAGTGTTTGCTGGCCGACCTGTGTCGTTTGTCGTGCTGCTGTTGTTTGCGCGCGCGCACCGTCTGACGAATTTCCTGCGTCATCCGCTGGTGGTCGGCGTACTCCTTCTTCAGCGTCTGCAGCTCGCGCACCAGGCGCGCCTCCTCGTCCACCCGCGCCTCGAAGTCGCGGAGGAGCGCCTCGTGCCCGAGCAGGCCGGCCGTGGCGCGCTGGCTGGCCGTCCGGTTGCGCACCTGGTCGCGGCGCTGTTTGAGCTGCGCCAGACTCTCTCGGCCGTGGGTGACCTCTGCCGACACGGTCTCCAGGTGCTCCCGACGGCGCGTGTTCTCTGTCTGCTCGAACTGGATCCGCTCCTTCAGGTGGGTCAGGATCTGCACGGTGCTGCTGATCTTCCTTCGCAGCTTGGTGAGGTCCTCGTTGCGCTCCTCAATTTTCTCGGCGTACGTCTGATTCTCGATTTTGAGCTGCTCGAAGTCGATCAGGTGGATGCCGCCGGCGAGCTCCTCGCTCTCGCGCAGGGTCTGCTCGAGACGGTTGAGGCGCGTCTCGCGGCGGAGGCTCTCCAGGCGCGCCTCCTGCACCTCGACCTCCTTCTGCTGCTCGCGACTGATGAGCGCCTCCACCTCTGAGGCAGCCATCAGGCGGCCGGTGCGACTGCTGCGCGACTTTAGAGCCACCTGTCTGCGCAGGTCCACTACCTCGGCGTAGGCGGAGGCCACCAGCTCGCTCTGCTGCTCCACCTGGGCGCGGAAGGCTGCCAGCTCCTGCTGGCGCCGCTCTCGCTCCTCGTCCGTGAAGCGCTGCTGCTCGCGGATGCCGTTCAGGTAGCGGCTGTAGCGCGCCTCCAGCTCGCCCACGTTCTTCTCCACGCGCTCGGCGGCGTCGTCCGTTTTGCGGCTGAAGTGCTGGCTGAGCCGCTGCTGGAGGCGCTGGTTGCGCGCCAGCAGCTGGCGGCGCAGCAGCAGCAGCGCGCGGTGCTGCTGCTCCAGGTTGCTGCGCTCCACTAGACGCGTCAGACTGCTGCGGCCGCCGCTGTCCGCGGAGCCAGGCGTGGTCGCTTCCTCTGCCGAGGACCGGTCTGACGTGCTCTCGTCCTCTGGTGTGTGGGCGGATGTGCTCTCCGCTGATCCGCGCTCTGTCGTCTGCTCCGCGGCACTCGCTGTGTCTTCATCGTCCGCAGGCTGTTGCGATGTGATGTCAGTGACCCCGTCCTCCTCTTCCTCTCCCTTTCCAAGTGAGGACGCGTCGTCCTCTGCGACCGTTGGCTCCCCTCCGGTGGTGGAGTCGTGAGCAGCCTCGTCGGTTTCCTGTTGACTTGCGTTAATGGTTGGAGTGACTCCAGGGTCAGCCTCCTGAGGAGTGGCATCAGATTGCGGCGCAGCACCTCCCGCAGGATCTCCGTCTGTCGGGGCGACATTCTCTCCCTCTGTCACTCCCGTTTCTGGGCTTGGTTGGACTGCGCTTTCCTCATTAGGTTCCGCCGCCGGCTGTTGGCCTTCTGGGCTCAGTTGCGCAGCGCCTTCTCCCGCTCCCTGATCGCCCGGATCGGGAGGTCCCTCAGGAGGGTCGGCTGTCTGGGAGTGCTCGACCGCCTCCGCATCCGGAGCTGCGCCAGCCCCTTCCTCAGCAGGTGCGGACGCGTCTCCGCTCGGGACCTCCTCCGTCTGCTGTGCGGGATCTTCGGCTGCAGTGGCCTCTGCAGGGACCTCCTGTGCTTCACCTTCCTCAGCCATGCTCATAAACGACAATAATTACTTCAATGCTGCATTTGGGTCAAATTGGGCGACATGGATATAACAGGTTCTAGAAATGCTGTATCAAGTAATAGGCCGTGGGGAACAATTGATGCAGAAATAGCCCTGATATAAAAGAACGAAGTATATAGACGAATTCAGATAGTATTTCAGCTTATGAAGGATATTTCGTGCCCGGGTGAGTGCAAATGAAATGGTGCTAAAGTCCGTAACTAAAATTCGCTGACGAACAAAAGCGGACAAAGCGTCTCCAAATTTCTGTGTTAATTTGAAGTTTGAGCAAGGATTGAAGCGTCTTGTTACCTGTAACGTGCTGCGTTTTACAGAACCCCTCCTGCAAAAGTGATTTGTAGGTATGGGCTCTGATTCGCCTTGACTGGTTTATGCATAAAGATCATAAGATCTCTAAGATCTCTATGGGTATTTGATCATTCCTGTAGGTAATAAAAACATGCATGTTTTACTTATTATTAAAAAAAAAAAACTTCTGAAACATACCAGTACCCTGAGGTTAAACTGAGCTCAAAAGATGCACTATCGGGTTCTATCGAGTCTAACTTTGCATAAATCATCAAGCGTGTGCCTCAACCGTCCATGGCCATTGTCCAATGCCTCATTTACAAGTTTCCATGCTGAAAGTCTTCGCCGTTTGTTGAAGGCTTTCCATTTCCTATGGGTGACTTCGAATCCTTCAAAGTCATTCAAACGTTCGGCTCAGATCATGTTCATTGCATAAAAACACGACCTTTAATGTTGTGCATTTTTATTGATTTTCTTAAAAATGGCAGTACTTGTGCTCTTAACCTATGGATGACACACAATAATGGTACACAGTTAAATCCCTGACTGGGCTGTTAACGATGCCTTATATTACATACGATGCAACAAACCTACCTAATGAGTGGCCAGGGGCTGCGGGTTCGCCGCCGGGCCGGCCGGCCCGCAGCAGCAGCAGCCGGGCCGGCGGCCGCGGCGGCGCCCCGCGCCCCGGGACGCCCTATAGCGCGCCCCCGGCGCCCGACAGAGCCCGAGGGGCGCGGCGGCGCCCGCCCCGCCCCCCGGGCGCACAGCCACCCAACCGTGATGTGTTCTGCAGCACCACCGGCGCTCTCCAGCGCTCGCTCCGCCCTCTGTCTGCTCTCTCCACTCCTCCGTCCGCTCCCTCCGTCCCTCTGTCCGCTCCTGACGGTCTCCCTCTCGTCTCTCCCGTCTCCTCCCTCTCTCCGATCTTTCTCGCTCCACTGTCGGCCTGGATCCGGCCCTTTTCCCGTCGCCCCGCTGGTCTTCAGTTGTTGTGTTCACCAGTCGCTGTTCTGGGGCGCTGGGAACCTCCTGTCTAAGGCGCTGACCGTCTGGTGAAGCGCCCCTGCCGCTCAGCGCAGACACAGGGGGCCCACCTCGAAGCCGAACGCCTGGCTGGGCACGCCGTAGTCTACCGGCAGGAAGTCCTCGAGCGGCAGCTGGTCGAGCTCGGCAGAGCTGACCTCGAGCACGGTCTGACCGGGACCGCGCCGCGTCTGTCGACACACGGGTGCGCATGTGATGCTGATAGCATGACACGCTGACACTTGCCATGAACATGACACACTGACTAGCAAAAGTAGACTACGACATGACCGGCAGTGGTACACACTGAAGTCAGTCTTAACAAGACCGTCAGCTCACAGACAGACGTTGAGTCAAGCATCTTCTGACACGGCAGGGACCGTACAGTTGTTTGTGATCTGCGTGTAGTTCCTGCTGGCCGTCGTGATTCACAGCTTGGCACTGATAATGGCCGGTCTAAACATCACCACAGCCGTACTGCTTGGGCCTGAACTTAAGCATAACACTATCGTTTCTCACTGCCTGATGGGGGACTCTGTTTCATAGGCGGCGGAACGGAGGGCACCGGGGCACCGTGCCCCCCTTTGATTTAGGCATTTTAACATTAGCCCTATGGACATTGCATGGAAAGAATGGGACCAAAAGTCGGCAGTGCCCCCCCCCCCCTCTTAATTGAAGGTGTTTCGCTGCTACTGCTCTGTTTGTGTTTGTCACTGTGTTTAATAAATGGTCATGGAGTTGATTATAATTTCGGATGCTGCCAACACAATACAGCTTCTTTACGGTGCAGATAATGGCTATTTTCTTTAAATGCTTCTAAGCCCAACTGATCGAAGCATAAAATGTCATAAAATGTAGTAAGACTTACGCGGCATCCATCCTCTTGTATTCGAATATTTCTTGCGTATTCTTTGCTGCTGAAAACAACGCCATTCGATCCGAGGAACTTGATACTTTTGTCGTGATTCTTCTCCTTCGTGTCGTACCTGCAAGCATGCCATAATTAATTATTCATTGCGCTAAGCTGACTTAGGAAATTCCTGTTTATAAACTCATTAATATACATACATAGTTATAGCATCGTATGGCTAGAAACTGTTAAGAAAAGCGTTCTTGTTTCGTACACTGTCGTTAACTTTCGTTAACTTTCGACTAACTGCCACTTCACAGTTAGTAAGAAAGGAAATATCCGTCTGCAATCCAGTGTTGTTACATTTGAGCCACAATGGCAGAACAAGTCGGGTTTAAAATCGGCACCTCACGTCATGCAATACGACGTCTGGTAAACACTTCCCGCCGCCGGCGGCTCGCTCAGCCAACAGAGACTGTGAGCTGCCGAAACTGACGCCGGCTGAGCAGGAAGCGCACCTCACGCGTGTTGCTGTTGGCAGCGCTGGACGTACTCACCAGGCGGCAGAGTTGACGCATGAGTAGGTGAAGTTCTGACGCCCCTGCTCCGAGAGCAGTCGCAGGAACGTCATCTGAACAGGCCCGATCGATTCGTACGTCATCTGAAAACATACGCACAGACGGGTGTAAGTGGAATCACCGCCAGGGTGAGTGACCGATGACTGATCGGAAACAAGGGGCAATGAACTCAGTTTCGCCGTACCACGTACGAGCAGTGAAAATCGAACAGGCATTGAGTTTTCTCCGAATGAGGTTATCGTATTGAGATAATCGATGCAGCATGTGTTTGCTATTTTTAGCGTCGGCTTTTTATTGCCAACTGACTGTAAACAATGACTCAACTCCTGAGCATAACAAGCTCGCATTTCTGCAAACAACAAATTGCAGGCAGTTGGAATGGACACACGTTTCGAAGGCTTCGACTTCGTGTTCTGTGCATAATCAGGCAATTTACAAAATCACACTGCGTCAGCCATCATTTGTGTTCTACAATTACTCACCTTGAAGCCCCCTCTTAGCGTGGAGAACCAGTTGGCCTGTTCGGTGGTCTTCCTCCAGGGTATCCTGGGCATCTTGCTGGCGTGGGGGTCCGGGTAGACGCACGTCTCGCCGGAACTGGTGATGTTACAAAACACCAGGATGGCGTCGTCCGGCATCCCCAGGTTAGGGTCGATCCAGTACCAGCCTGCGCGGTGAGAGAAAATAATGGTGCTACAAACGCTGGTGCACTAGCTACACTTAGCCAGGGGCGCGGGAACTACTTTCCGACTGGGGGGGGGGGGGGGGGGCACACCATAATAGAGATTAACCTAGGGTACCCCCAAATCTAGTTTTCTCACCGGTTTTAGGCCACTTATTTTTCACCCCTCGGCTTTTTCAACAAAAAAAGAAAACATTTGCAAAAAAAGTGTGGTATTCCGTCTCAAAGCTGCGGGGGCACCGCCCCCACGGCCCCAGAGTTGGGGGGCAAGCTGCCCCCACTGCCCCCCCCCCGGCTCCCGCGCCTATGACTTAGCCGCATAGCGTGACTAATGACGTCCGTACTAATTACAATACGTGTCAGTGGATTGCACGTTTTCTAGTTTGATTCTGTTACATGAAGGCTAATTATGAGATAAAACCTGAATAAACAATTTTCAAAACTACTCAGTGATTTAACTCTTGTCGAGTTCTTGCTATACAGTATACCCTATTCAGAATTATTAGGTACCCTGTAAATGTTTAGGTCTTTTGCCTCTCGATTGGATATTTTTCATATCTCCTTTATTCTGATCGATCGATCTGTTTTATTCTATGACCTTTTTTCTCCCCTTTATTCTGGTCGTTAATCTTACCAACGTCTGACAACTTCAGTTTCGCTTTAACAGATGAAAATTGGACTGTACCGTCTCCGAATTGCGGGTGTCCGTAGAAGAGGTCTCGGCACGTCCGGACCGGGTTGTCCTTGGTTCCGATCGGCTTCTTGACTCGCTCCAGGTCCTGGCGCATTGTGTAGATACCGCTGTACATGTCCAGCAACTGCGAGGAGAAGGCCGTCTCGCCCTTCACCTTGGCCGCCTCCTCGTCCCTGCCGCGCAAATTGACACGTAGGTAAAACATTGCTCGTTGCTTCTGCTCCTACTGACATATGTAAACTTCTCCATCATATCCATTTAAAAACGCTGCTTTCATTTCTTTACCTGATTAAAAGGCATATCAAGTTCCCCAGTTGCCACCGCCGATGAGCAAAGCTATGTGTTTCTGTAAAATTTCAGCCTTACTGTATTGCGGAACAGCATAACTTCAGGCGTTACCGCTACCGCCACCTAGCGGCAATTATGAAAGCTCTACTTGTCAAATTACTGAGGCGGCGCTGCTGTAGCATCGCAGTCTGGGAGCGGACGGACGACGATGCCATTGACTGGGTTGGGCCTAGTTTTTTTTTCAAATACAAATACTATACAGAATAATTGTATGTGTTAACGGTACGACTGCCCGTTTCCTTGTAATTCCTATCGAGTTTCGGTTCTCCCACTGCATTTTTTTCCCTTTGTTACCCGGCGTATGCCACTAGTTTGATCCCCTGGGCCCTGGTGTGCCTACTCACGTCTGCCTCCTCTTGCGCACGAGTCCCTTGGTGTTGGACTGCTGGAAGAGCAGCTCGGGCGGGATGATGGGCTGCTCGCCGGGAGGACCAGGTGGCCCGGCCGGGCCCGGCATGCCGCGGTCTCCCTTGTTTCCGTCGGGGCCCGAGCTGCCCTTCTCGCCGGGACGACCCTCGACTCCGGGCAGACCCTGAGGCCCCGGGTCGCCCCTGGGGCCCTCGTTGCCGATCGGACCCTGCAAGAGATGAAAGGGATTAGTGTGTCAGAATGTGCTGTACAGTGTACAGATAGCTGCCGTCTTTCACAAAGATATGACTGGATAATTGACGTGGCACGATGTGATTATTCTGTTATCGGAATAGTGGATACGTAATATTCCCAACAACTTCAACAACTTGCAACATACGCTAAAGCTTTGCTTTATTCATTTCGTTTGAAACCACACTTTGTAGCTACTTTTGTAGTCACATACTAGTGTAGCTAGAGTCAGACGCTCAAGTCGCTTGTACTGGAGTGGACTCACCATTTCGCCCTTTTGTCCTGGCGGGCCCACCGGACCTTTTGGTCCCGGCTCGCCCTTCTCTCCGATCTGGCCCTCCTTTCCGGAGATACCGATCTCTCCGCGGTGGCCCTTCTGTCCGGGCCGGCCGGGGCGGCCCACGCGGCCCGGAGGACCGGTGTCTCCGGGCAGACCGGGTTCGCCCGGCTCTCCGGCCGCTCCGGGCGCGCCGGCCTCGCCCTGAGGGCACAGCGAACAGTCAGTCAGAGGATTTGACCAGGAAGGAACACAGGCTCGGCGCTCTGCCGGATTCTAACAGCTGGAAAACTCCTGGCGCATTTTTTTTTTTTTTTAGAGTGAACATGCTTTGAAGCTGGCAAGACTGTCAATAAAACCGAGGATTATTGAAAGACATCAATTTTCATGAGAAACAATTACACATCATGTCAGAGGCTTCCAACAGCAGTAAAAAAAGCATTGATCAGTCAATCGCTGAGCCCTTACCGCCGGTCCTGGTGATCCCCGGATGCCGGGAGGGCCCTCGGGGCCCGGCAGGCCGCTGGGGCCCACGGGACCCGGAGGGCCTGGCGGTCCGTCCGCGCCCAGGTCGCCCTTCTGTCCGGTCACACCCTCGCTTCCCTGAGGTCCGGCCGGTCCCTCTGGTCCCTGGAAACGGACTGCGGTCAGCGGCTGGAACTCCCGCGGACATACTGATGCTTATAGAGCTGAGAGGGCTGAGTCGGTTATGACGACAATTGGGTTGGGTTTTTGACGGCACACAAAGGCCCTTTTGATACACATTATGAAGAGCTGACTAAGCGTATCATTCACCTGAGAACAAACTTTGGTTCGAGCCCGATCCTTGAGGCATCAGTAGCACACTTTTTAAAACAAATCCTGAGAAGTTATACACATAAGCTAACACGGACTAATCAAGCGACTAGCGAGTAATCCTGGTTAATTTACACTTAATGACTGCTTTTTGCAGGAATGCCAAAGGCAATCTGATTTTGTGAACAGCTATCACCACCGTTGGTTTTGTTCTTATAACGATACGTTTGCTATCGAAATAGCGATACAATGCACGGTCCTCTTCCCGGCATTTTGTGGGTGCGAGGGAGCGGAGGAAGTCACGACGTTTGGGAGCTCCTTACCGGTGACCCCGGCCCGCCGTCCTGCCCGGGCTCTCCGCGCGGTCCTGGGTCACCAGGGGGACCGGTCGGCCCCGGCTGACCGTCCTGACCTGGTGCTCCCGGCTCGCCCTTGGTGCCCTGAGGAGCCATTGGATAGATAAGTGTCAGTCGGTAAATAAGGGCAGACCGGTCGTCGAAAATGGAGACGGGTCAAACAGATCAAGGGAGGTCAGCGTAATTTTACAGCTCAAACTGGGGTATGTAGACAATGAATGATGTGACCAATACATATAATGCCGATGAGCGAATTCGGATTTGCGGATTAAAAAAAAAGAAGTTTTTTTGCACCGTCATGAAAGCAACTTCGCTGAGCTCTGAGAGCGCAATAAAAGACCAGGCTAGTGCTGTTGAGGACTAGTCACATCATACCATTTCACCCGTCACCACTCAGTGCTTACCTGCACTCCAGACTCTCCGGGCGGTCCGGGGGCGCCCTCTGTGCCGGGGCTGCCGTTGGGCCCCTCGGGGCCGGGCGGGCCGCGGGTGCCGGGCGCGCCCTGCAGACCCAGCAGACCCTGCTCGCCCTTCTGTCCCTGCCGGCCGGGCCGCCCGTGCTTTCCGTCGGGCCCATCCGGTCCTGGTGGGCCCGTGTTGCCTGGCTCGCCCTTGGCTCCCTGCAGGCCTTCAGGGCCTGTGGGGCCCGGGAGGCCCTCCTTGCCGCGTCCGCCGCGATCTCCGCGCTCCCCGACCTGACCCGGCGCTCCCACCGGACCTGCAGACGTCACCCCGGTCACCATCAGTGAATGATGGCATAGCGTGATGAAAGGGACAGTTGCAGTTGATGTTGCGGCAGTTGTAAACTTCAAAGAAGTAACCGTACATTTTTTTTTTAAACAAGAACAATTTTTTTTTAAACAACACGTTAGCAGCTCGTTATCATCACTCCCAAGTCCCAATACCTCCCGAGAGCCTATTATACCCGTCCCTGTCGCCCCCTGCGTCCCCTCTGACCTTTGTGTCCGCGGTCGCCGGTGCTGCCCTTCTGACCGGCGATACCCGGCAGGCCCTGTCTGCCCGGGGCGCCGGCCACGCCCGGCTTGCCGTGCGGTCCCGTCTCGCCCTTGCGCCCCGGTCGGCCCATCTCTCCGATGAGACCGCGCTCGCCGGGAGACCCGGGCGGACCGGGCTCGCCGCGGGCGCCGATCGGGCCCGTCGGTCCGGGTACTCCCTGCCAGACGGGTGGGTCAGGCGCGGTTAGTGCACAGAGCATTGCGCTCTTAATGTAGTCCACATATTTTCTCCCAAAGCTAGACCCTTTTAGAAATATTATCTAAAGAAGGAAGTTCGCACCACTCGGGACACCCAAAGCAGCATCGTTTTAAAATTTAAGTAAAATTATATATAATATTAATTCTTATTTGTGATCAATGCCAACCAAATCGTACATCACATACTCGTATATGTTCGGCAAATACCTAATAATGGCGCCTGGTGAGATATTCCACCTCTTTCGACGCAGGTCTCAAACACTGTTCATATGCTCTCCTTTAGTCCACTGCACCCCTTTCCGTCCGTACCATGTCACCCCGCTCGCCCTGGTGGCCCTTCTCTCCGGCCGGTCCGATGTCTCCCTTCTCCCCGTCTTCTCCGGGTGCTCCGATGGGCCCGGGGGCGCCGCTGAGACCCCGCATACCGGGCAGGCCGTCCCTTCCGGTGGCACCAGGTAGTCCAGGCGTGCCCTGGGGGAAGGCAGCATATCGGTCAGGGTACAGATCGGTCAGAGCCTGCGACTGGGTGTGATAGCGCTGTTTTGTTCTTCCTTGGCTGTGCGGTGCTTGGAGCTAATGTTCCGATTGAAGTATGTTCTTTTATGGTTTGATATTAAGTTTCAAAGTTTGCTTCACTTTATTATCCAGGCGTGCACGTCCTCTGCAACTGTAAATATTCAAGTTTCTAAGCTTTCTTCATCCAAACTAATTTTTTTTGTAAGACATGCATTCGAATGAGCAACATCTCGGTGACAGCAGTGAGTAGGGGTTCACATTAGCACTTGTAAAAAGATCTTCTTCCGATTTAGCTCACCTGATCTCCCTTGGCGCCGGCGGGCCCCTGACCTCCGACGAGTCCGATGGGCCCACGAGGTCCTCGAGGGCCCTCCTTTCCGGATGGACCCATTTGACCCTTGTCACCTTGGACTCCTTGGATGCCCTCTGGTCCCATTTCGCCCTTCAAGCCTTGAAGACCCTGCGAAGTACAGAGATGTTGTAAATGTCATGAATGCTTATTACGGAGCGAGCGAAGCGAGCGGAGTCTCATACTGAATTAAGGGAAAATCCTGAGTATGAGCGGCCGGCCGGCCGGCCGGCCGTGGGGACGCTCTTCAAAAGCTAATATCTTAGGAACGGGACATCCGATTGACAAGCGGTCTTCTTTACTGAATGTCACTTGGACGTAAAAGTTCTGTGGTGTGATGGCCACCATGCGTTCTTGCCAACCACCGCACGTGGCGCGTGGTAAAGTTGGACATTTTTTAAGAACCCCCAAAATTGCAACCTCAATAACGGCACAACGGTTGGGCCGATTGAATTGAAACTCGGTACACAGTTAGGTCTCCATCAGATAATTCATCTGCATGTGTTAAGGTTGGGGTGCTACAGCACGTGCGCACGTGCAGGGGGCGCTCCCAGATCTCGAGAACGGCTGGGCCGATTGCGCTCAAATTTGGTACACGGTTGGGGACCAGTTAGTAGGGTGCCGTGCAAAAGTCAGTTTGGACCCCGCTTGCACGTGCGCACGTGCAGTGTGCCGCTTCCAGATCTCGAGAACGGCTTGGCCGATTGCGCTGACATTTGGCACATCGCTAAAGACCGGTTAGTAGGGTGCAGTGCACAAGTTAGTTGGAGGTGCCCCCTCGCAATTTCGCACGTGCAAGGCCCATCCTCTCGCTCGCTCCGTTAGTCGCCCAAAAGGCGTTTTACTGGTATTTACTAAATATCTTTGAAAATCTGAAGCTCTTGGCCATTTAAAGTTTCTAAATAACCGAATGAGCTTCACGGCTATAATTAGCAACTTCTCAATTAATTCTGCAGCTTTTTTTGATTTTTTTTTCTGGGATAATTTATTATCGCACACTGCATTAGTAAATCATGAACTTGCACCGTCCGCTGTGAACTGTTCTGCAAATTGCGGAAAAAACTTTTCGATCAATTCTGCAGCTTTTTTGATTTTTTTTCTGGGATAATTTTATGATCTCACACTGCATTAGTAAATTATGAACGTGTACTGTCCGCTGTGAACTCTTATGCGAATTACGGAAAAGAAAACATCAGACCCGTTCCGCTTGTTAGCAGCTACCAGCAGTCAGTTCAGTGCGGTGCCGTAGCAGCACGTACCGGCAGTCCGGGCAGGCCGCGGTCGCCAGGGAAGCCCGGCAGGCCTGGAGAGCCGATGGCCCCCGTTTTGCCCTGCGGTCCGATCGGCCCAATGGGTCCCTCCTTCCCGGCGGCGCCCGGAGGTCCAGGCTGACCCGGCTGACCGGGCAGGCCGGGCGCTCCGTAGTCGCCGGTGGGACCGGGCTCTCCCATGGTGCCGGGAGGGCCCACCACGCCGGCAGGGCCCTGGCGGCCCGGCGGACCCGGCTCGCCCTGCCGATACACAGATATACACAGTGTGTCAGTGGAGGGAATGTAGACGAACAAACGGGACAGACGCCTATCGGCCATTATATGAAATAAAGTAGGTACACAGAAAGGACAACAGTGGTACGGAAATGCCGTTGGACTCTACGGGAACCGACATCAATGAAAGCGGCAAATAAAACCAAACAATCTGGGAGAAAATCGTTCCAAGTTGTAAGTTATAATTGGCAGGCTGTGATAGAGTATTGACAAACTACTTTTTCGACCTTTTCGATTGATAAGCTACTTTTTCGACTTTTCTGCCCCCGCTCCACCCTGTCCATTGTCCAACCCATTCTTCCCCACTCACCTGCTGGCCTCGTTCTCCAGGCGGTCCCGGCACGCCGTCCTTCCCGTCGACTCCCGGTGGGCCCTGCTCTCCCTGGAAGCCGCGCGGGCCCTCGGGGCCCACCAGCCCAGACTGGCCCTGGGGCCCGGGTGGGCCCGGCCGGCCGGTGTCTCCTTTGGGTCCGATGGGCCCTCGTGCTCCACGGCGGCCGCGGGATCCGCGGAATCCCTGCTCGAAAACGACACAGAATGGCGGGTCAGATCCGTCAGAATGATGCTGCTATATTATAACAGAAAGTGTGTGATATTTCACCCATTAACACTCTGCAATGGTCTGCTTTCAGCTGAAAATTATTCCATGTTTTACAGGGTTTGATTGATTCACATGTGTGCCGTTCGAATGAATGGCGCTGGCGACTGGTTTTAGCCGGCTATTCCACTAAGCTGAAGTTAAAAGCTCGTATGCAAACTAGTTCTGCTCTGATAGACCCTCCCTGGCGACTGGCTGCTCGTCACCGCTACTCAGAAAGTCTCTCATCTCGGTCGACTCACCCTCGGTCCTCGCTCTCCCCGCTCGCCGGGAGGCCCGTCCGGCCCGTGCTCGCCCTTGTGGCCCGTCTGACCCTGCTGGCCCTCGGCACCCTTGTCGCCCTTTTCGCCGGGCGAGCCGGGGTAGCCCTGGAAGCCCTGGGCGCCGGGCGTGCCCTTGTCGCCCTGCAGGCCGACGGGCCCCACCTCGCCGCGCGGGCCCTCGAAACCCTGGATAAACGGGGAAGGGTAGGGGTCGGTCAACATCGCTCAGGGACTGCACGGCAGGTGTGGTTGCTACAATGTACTGCCTTCCTTACAGCGTTGCTCGACAAAGACATGTCACTTAAGCATGCATGTTATGGTTGAAGTAAACTCACAGGTTCGTACACAAACTTCAAAGGCTCGCCTCTAAGTCTACACGGAACACATGCATGATAAGAATGGACAACATTACGAAATGTCTGCAAATATTTCGCGATTTGTACAACGCTAGCAAACACATAACAGACACGGGCGCTAGTGCCAATTCATAATTTATGTTTGCAGCCAGAAAGTGCCGGTAGCAATTCATTGTTGTTGATTGAGCTGTATGTCAGAGGCATGCCGGTTACATATTTAACGCCATGAGGTGCTGTGTCATTACAAGCCAGTTTTCGCCCGTCTCTTACCTTGGCTCCCTCGGGCCCCTCGAGGCCGGGGAGACCCTGCGGCCCGGTCTCTCCGCGTTCTCCCTTCTCCCCCATGTCTCCCTTCTGGCCGTCCATGCCCATGTCTCCCTTGGAGCCCTTTTCGCCGGACGGTCCGCGGCCGCCCCGGTCACCCTTGGTGCCGCGGGGGCCCGGGAAGCCGACGGCGCCCTGAAAACACACCAGAGAGTGGTCAGGTAGGGAAACGAGCGTGATCACAGGATGAGCGTGTGAGGAACTCGATAACTTCATCAGCATTTACCTGAAAACATTATTTTTATTACCAATGCAATCGTTCGATCAGTCGTCACGAATGACAACGCTCTCCCAATCACTCTCCTCTGTGTTTTTCTCTCCTTCTGTCCATCGCTCACTTCTCTTCCTCTGCATAGTTCTCCCTCCCTGTCCCTTTCCCGCTCCCTCCTTCTTCTTCTCTTACTCACCGGAGCCCCGATGAGGCCTTGGTCTCCCTTGGCGCCGGCCTTTCCGGGCAGACCCGGCAGACCAGGTGTGCCCTCGTGACCCGGCAAACCCTGGAGACCCTGCTTTCCAGGCATGCCCTACAGACACACACACAGCCCAGGTCAGCAAGTTTGTAGGGTCAGAAAAGATGGGGTCAGATGGTAAGATATGACGTATGGAGCACTGACTGGTAGGTCATACGAACTGAGTTGCTACTCATAGAACCTAAAAAATGCATACTTGCTTTTGATTCTGACTAAGCAATTCAAACAGCTCGCCCTTGCATTTGGATATTTGCTTATGAACGAAAATGGAATTTTCAGATTCATACGTGTACATTGCTGAGCTAGATCGTGAGCAATATTTGTGAGCTAGCTATGCGCAGGGTTCCTGATCTACCAGCCACGGCCAGCTCTGCTGCCAGTGCGGACTCACCGCTGGTCCGGTGGGCCCGACGGCGCCCTGGGGGCCCGTGGTGCCCGGCGGGCCCCGCGCGCCCGGCTGGCCCGTCGAGCCCGCCTGGCCAGTCGGCCCGGCGTTACCCTTGATGCCGGGCGGGCCCTCCGATCCGGGAATGCCCGGGTTTCCGGGCAGGCCGCCGAAGCCGCGAGCGCCGGGGAAGCCGCGCGGTCCCATCTCTCCGGGCACGCCGGGGGCGCCCTGGGGGCCCTCCTCTCCGCGGGGCCCGTCCCGGCCGGTGGTACCCCGCTCTCCGCGGGGGCCCCGCCGGCCGCGGTGGCCCTTGTCGCCGGGAAGACCTGTCGGGCGGAAAGGAATATGGTGATCAGCCCATCAATAAACCTCGGCTAGCTGTCAGCACGCACGCACATCACGCACAATGTAGCATTCACTTGGGCAATCAACGGTATCCAATGGATCATGAAAGCAATCGAAATACTGGAAATAACACGAGACTGTTCTCGAGTAAGTTCGGCAGCCGCCGCACTCACCTGGCATGCCTCTCAGTCCCTGCTCTCCCTTCTCGCCGGTGGGTCCCGAGAGTCCCCTCTCGCCGTCCCTGCCGGCGGGCCCCCGACGTCCGTCTCTGCCGGTGGGTCCGGCTGGGCCGCGCCGACCGCGAGCGCCCTGCAATGGAGGCGGAACGGCGGTCAGTTGTGGGCCCTCACTAGAGCCAATAGAGACAGATTCGACCAGCCATGGACCCTCAGCAGAACAAAAGAGACACGAGAAAAAAAAACTAGTAAATGAAGCGCCCGTTAGCTCCAATGAACACAGAGAGAAACACTTCAACGCATAACTCTGTCGTTTCATCCGCTATTCTAAAATCGTACGATGTCTCACTCACCGGCTCTCCGGGTTCGCCAGCCTCTCCTTTGACGCCGGCGTGACCGGTAGGGCCGACCGGGCCCGGCAGGCCGGCCATTCCTCTCGGACCCTGGGCGCCCTTCATCGAGGCCATGTGCTGGTTGAGCATCAGTCGCATCGACTCCACCTCGGCGTCGGGACCCTTCTCGCCGTTAGCGCTGTTAATCTGCGAGGGGAAAAGGGGAACGGGTTTGTGACATGACCGATGTCGAGTGATGAGGAGGAAAGACGCGCGAAGTTTGCAGAGATAGATGATTACGCAAATACACGCTTGATTATACGTCATGCATCCATATACATAGAATCAGGAAAATAATAATTATGGGCACCAAAAAGTGAGCAGCTATTCAGACAATACCGATATAAGTTACATGAACTTTTTGCCCCAAAACAAACAACAGTGAAACTGCACAAAAATGCTTCACCCGCCACCAGCTCAAGAACCCCCTTATTCATGACTGGTTACACCACTCAGCCAGTCTTATGACCCAACCACCGCATCAGGTGCCGCTCAAGAAGATGGGCGCGTGCCACTGACCGGGATCATGAACACGTTGCCCGGCGGACCGGAGATGCCGTTGCTGCCGGGCAGACCGTTCCTGCCTGGCTCTCCCTTGGGTCCGGGGGGCCCCGGCGGGCCGGGAAGGCCCCGCAGGCCCTGCTGGGGAGGTGGCCGCGGCGGTCCGGTGGAGTCGGAGCCTCCCAGAGGAGGAGGCGGCTCCATCGGCGGCAGTGACTCCTCCGGCGGGGGCTGAGAATGGGTGGGGTCCGGTCAAATCACAGGGTTCGTCATTTCACAATTTAATTTAGTGTCATACTTAAGCGGGGTTCAGAACATGTGACTGATCATCCCACCTGATAATAGACAATGATTGGATTTATTACACGATGGTGACTTCACAAATGCAAAACGTTCACAAATGCCATTTCTGTTTGTGCCTAAGTCATAACATGAATCCTGTACTTGTGATTTCATGAAGAGACTGGCAATAATACCCAAATGCGTAAACCATTCACCCAGACATGCTTTCCTCCCGCCTTTCCCCGTTGTTCCCACCTGTGACTCGGCGTCGTAGTCAATGTCCTGTCCGTTGTAGTCTCCATAGTCGGTGATGGGCAGCTGTCGGTCGGTTGGCTCCTCCAGCACGGGTAGCGGCACGGTGCAGTCGGGCGAGAACTGGGTACAGTAGTCGTAGGCGGCCGCCGGGCTGGGCACGACCAGCACCTGCTGCAGGTCACCCTGTGGGGAGGGAGAGGCGAAACAGGCGTTAGCTGCTGGCTAGGCGCTACGTTATGCAACGGTGCATGTAATTACCACGTAACAGCGTGTTGTTAGTGATAGGTATTATGTGACTGTATGTGACAACTGACAGCGCTTTCATGACAGTGCTCTTGGTATATGTACTTATATAAAGGTGTTGGTTATATTATATATCTACATAAGAGCGTTTTAATGTGACATCCTCCCTACGTAACCTGATGTTTGAATGCGACAGGTGCCTGTGTTAGACTGTCACTTACAAATGACAACATACCCCTGTGACAGTGTTTATAGGAACATTTAGTGGAGTCGATGTCCTCACCTGGAATGCCTGGCTGCCCAGCAGGTGCTGTCCGACGATGGTCACTCCGGCGGTGTCCAGACGGAAGTCGGGCCTCCTCTCCAGCGCCTGCGTCAGGGGCTGCTGGCCGCAGTCGACAAACAGGGTGGCAGAGTCGCCCTTGACGGCCACCGACAGACGGTGCCACCTGCGCAGAGAGAGGTGAGTTAACTGAGTTACACGCTGAGTTAGCCGAGTTACACGCTGAGTTAGCTGGCTATTGACGACCACCGACAGACGGTGCCACCTGCGCAGAGAGAGGTGAGTTAGCTGAGTTATATACAGAGTTAGCCGAGCTACACACTGAGTTAGCTGCCATTGACGGCCACCGAGAGGCGGTGCCACCTGTACAGACAGAGGTGAGTTAGCTGAGTTACACGCTGAGTTAGCCGAGTTACACGCTGAGTTAGCTGGCTATTGACGACCACCGAGAGACGGTGCCACCTGTACAGAGAGAGGTGAGTTAGCTGAGTTACATACTGAGTTAGTCGCCCTTGACGGCCACCGAGAGACGGTGCCACCTGCACAGAGAGAGAGGTGAGTTAGCTGAGTTACACGCTGAGTTAGCTGAGTTATTGACGGCCACCGACAGACGGTGCCACCTGGGCAGACGGAGGTGAGTTAGCTGAGTTATACACTGAGTTAGCTGACATTGTCGGCCACTGACAGACGGTGCCACCTGCGCAGAGAGAGGTGAGTTAGCTGCTATTGACAGAGACAGAGAGAGGTGAGTTAGCTGAGTTACACACTGAGTTAGTCGCCTTTGACGGCCACCGACAGACGGTGCCACCTGGACAGAGAGAGGTGAGTTAGCTGAGTTACACGCTGAGTTAGCTGGCTATTGACGACCACCGAGAGACGGTGCGTGCCACCTGGACAGAGAGAGGTGAGTTAGCTGAGTTACACGCTGAGTTAGCTGGCTATTGACGACCACCGGCGTCACCTAGACAGACAGAGGTGAGTTAGCTGAGTTACATACTGAGTTGGCTGTTATTGACGGGACGAGGTGAGTACCGAGCTAGTCGCCCGCTTATGAACCAAATGATCCATCTCGTTTAAGTTGCATTCTCACATGAGTGAAAACAAACGAAGATAAAAAAGCTGCAGAAGTAGCGAACCTGCCGTTCGTCCGCCTGATTGCAGTGTGGTAACTCACTTTCCGTTGTTGATCTTGGCTGGGAATTCGATAGTTTGCGCCTTTCCATCGTCTGTTCCGATCGTGAGTTGTACTGTATCGCCGACAACTAGCAAAAGTTGATCCTGTAAAACACCGGTGACCAATTATCAACTGGTAGTTCTGGTTTTCTACGGCACTGTTCGACTCTGGATATATCCGCTCCTCAGTTTTTACTTCGAGACTTTACAAAGCAAAAACATGGTAATACAAATACAAAGACTAATGCAGATAAGCATAACCGTTACAAAGAGGGAAAAGGGTCATTCTTACCTCTCCTTCGTTGCTATATACACCGAGTACGATGCCAGTCGTTCCTTGTTTTGATCGTATTGTTGTTAAAATTGAGAAGTCAGGAGGAAGGCTCTCTGAAGAAAAAAAAAACAAGACAAAGGTTAACAGTGCATCCCGTAAGTTCTGTTCTGTCATATAATGTTCCCAGCACTTAAATAAATAAGAACGTAATTATATGGCACTTATGAAAAACTAACATTTAACTATGGGTAGCCAGTTTAGGGTCATTTGAGTATAGTCAAGGCCTCTAGGGACATATAATTTGTAGGCAAAACACGCAAGTCTACAAAAAATGCCGGGGATTTTGGAGCTATAAGAAGGATACACACATGAAAGACGCTCCATTAGGTTGTTTTGCGTGCAATACTGACCGGAGGTCTTTGCAAGTACTGACCGAAGGTCGTTGCGGGCACGGAGACATTGCGGGTACCGACCGAATGCCTCTACGAATACCTACTAAACGGCACCTACTAAACAAAGGCCTGTGCGGTGTACTGACCGAAAGCCTGTGCGGTGTACTAACCGAAAGCCTGTGCGGAGTACTGACCGAAGGCCTGTGCGGTGTACTGGCCGAAGGCCTGTGCGGTGTACTGACCGAAAGCCTGTGCGGTGTACTAGCCGAAAGCCTTTGCGGTGTACTGACCGAAGGCCTGTGCGGTGTACTGACCGAAGGCCTGTGCGGTGAACTGACCGAAAGCCTGTGCGGTGTACTGACCGAAGGCCTGTGCGGTGTACTGACCGAAGGCCTGTGCGGTGTACTGACCGAAGGCCTGTGCGGTGTACTGACCGAAGGCCTGTGCGGTGTACTGACCGAAGGCCTGTGCGGTGTACTGACCGAAGGCCTGTGCGGTGTACTGACCGAAGGCCTGTGCGGTGTACTGACCGAAGGCCTGTGCGGTGTACTGACCGAAGGCCTGTGCGGTGTACTGACCGAAGGCCTGTGCGGTGTACTGACCGAAGGCCTGTGCGGTGTACTGACCGAAGGCCTGTGCGGTGTACTGACCGAAGGCCTGTGCGGTGTACTGACCGAAAGCCTGTGCGGTGTACTGACCGAGAGCCTGTGCGGTGTACTGACCGAAGGCCTGTGCGGTGTACTGACCGAAGGCCTGTGCGGTGGGCACGCTGGCGATGACGCCCGGCTGGATTGAGTAGGCCACATCGTCCGCCAGCGAGCCGTCCGTCTGTGGCCGGTCCTCACAGCGGCCCTGCTGCGGGCTGACCTCGAGCAGGCCAGAGGAGATGCCGGCCGCCCAGAGCAGGTCGGACGCCGCGCCGCTGCCGCCTGCTGCAGGGAGGGACACACACAGGGGGAGTCACCTTATGTAGGGGTACTCCACTCACTGCAGGTCAGACGCCGCGCCGCTGCCGCCTGCTGGGGAGGGACACATACAGGGGGAGTTACTCACTGCTGGGACACTCACTATAGGTCGGACGCCGCGCCGCTGCCGCCTGCTGGGGGACAGATACACAGGAGTCACCTTATGAGGGACACTCACTATGCTGAGTACTGAGTGTATGGGGATGGTTGACACTGCGCCGCTGCCGCCTGTTGGGGACACATTCAGGGGGAGTCACCTTACTGCTGGGACACTCACAATAGATCGAATGCCGCCGCTGCCGCATGCTGGAACATTATGGTGGGTTATTGGTCACTGGTCACTCATTGTGTGAGGAACACTCACTTCTGAGTCTTAAGGACAGTGGACACACACAGCGCAGTTTGCATGAAAGACACACGGGTTAGAGAATCGCTCACCGCAGGCGGGGCACACACTGTGCCAATGTTGCCTGCTGAAACACACGCCGAGTGGGGGAGGGGCCACTCACTGCACGGAGACGGAAGACTTAGGATGAGAAGCGGAAAATTTGTATCAACATTCAACTGCCGCTGGCTACCTGACAAACGCAGAATGATCTTTAGGATCTTGGCCTGATTCAAGCTGATTCGGGCCTCCGCTATGCTTCGAATGAAGCCATGCTCTAAGCATTTAACTGAAACGTGCAAACTGTTAAGTGCGCATGTTTCTGGAAGTGCGCTGGCGCGCATAGCGTGTCGGGGTCGGTTGCTCCACTGTTTATCTGTGCAGGGGTCGGTACCGGTCTCGGAGATCCGCAGTGGCTGCAGGATCTGCCGGCTTCGTGCCGAGGAGGCGAGTGCAGGACCCGCTAGTGACGGACAGACTCCACAGGGAATCAGAGCAGCACGGGGATTCTGAACTGCTGCCGACGTCTTCAGACGGAGCAATTGCAGAGACTGACATGTCTCAGCGGTTGGAGGATTTTGTTTAGTTTGTATTGAATGAAACGATGTACGAATAGGCTTGGTGAATCATTTTCCGCTATAGGTCAGTTCAAGTAGCTTTCAGCGGTGACACTTTCTGGTTCAGAAACTATGGTACCGGTAGGCTAAGAGAGCTCCCAATTTTAAAACTATTGGTCTGGGAACGCCATCACAGGGAAAATTTGCATCACTATGGCAGACGTTGGAGAAACTTCATCAGCTGGCATCGCTGACTTAAGTGATAAGTCCGCTAGGTTTCAAACCATAATCCATTTCTTACAAACAAACATGCCTTTTGTCGAGTGAAGTTCTTCCTGACTATGTTCAGAGCTTATTCTTCTTCTTCTGGTTGCACTGACCGCCACTGCCGGGCCTCCGCCGTCAGTCTGCCTACCCTCACCCTCCAACAACGCTCTCACCAGTCAGCAATTCTACACCCCGCCCCGCGCCCAGGCTGAGCGTGAGAGTGTTCCGAGGTGGGGATGGGGTCCGCCGCGGAGCCAGGCGGCACTGGTCGCCGGGCTGCGACCCAGTGGCGCGGCTGGAGGAAGGTTTTGCCGCTGGGGTCGTCGGCCGCAGCGCCGGGCCGGCCGGACGGACACACGGTGAATTCGTTAGAGTGCTCAGCTCGTCAGAGCGGCTAGGAACAACATTGCAGCGGGCCGGCGACGGCTGAGACGAGCCAGGCGCGCCCGGACGCGCGCCGGTCACCAGGAATTTGGGTCTCCGTAGTGTAAACATTCAGAAGACGAGCCGAGCGCACTGGGCACAGAGCGGACTCGCCGGCCGGCCCGAAACCCGTGAAAGACCGCCCTCGGCCGGGACGACGGCGGACAGCTGTGTCAGGGGACTTAGCACGAGTTTGACTGAGCCAAGGACTGAGCCACAGACGTGCGTAGAGATAGGATGAGGGTTCAGAGGAAACAGACTTTGTGGGCAGATACCTAGATTTCAGCCCTCGATGCGGTCTTTCGGTCATAGACATGTCAAATACGCTCGCCAAGATGGACGTCAAGTAAGTTCGTTTCCCGTTTTTGCTCGGCTGACTTCTAACGGTGCTGCTGCTGGGACTGTAGCGATCCGGCTGTTTTCTGAGGCCGGCTGCAGCTGGCGGCGAGCGGATCCGGCGTCCGCAGACGCGCTCACATGCAGGCGGCGAGGTTTGTTTAATTGGCGGCGCCATCACGTCAGCCCGGACACGGAGCCGGCACTGAGCGAGCCGTGGCTCCGGGCCGGCCATGCAGCGGCCGCCCCCGCCGACCGCGCCGGAACGAGTACCGGAACAGCGCGGCTGCACCAGCGTAACGGCGTGCTCAGCGAAAACACGCCGAGCGGCGCACAGCCGTCTTAGTTTGTGTCGTCACGCAGGCTTGAGTGTAAATGAATCGTATAGCAGTCGGACCTGCGTGTTTTGCTCAGATAGAAAACAAGACTGAGTTTTCCCTAAAATCCTTTTCATTCCCCCAATATTTGGAACATTCGGAATAATGTTAGGAATTCAATTAATATTTTCCCACTCGTGGGTAATCGTGATCTCAGAAAAAAATACATTTTATTTGGTTGTCTAAACCATGAAGCAAGCTCAAGATGACACTTCTAGGGCAGCTCTGGGATAAGGGCATATGTAATTTAACAGGCGCTTTTACAACCTTTTTTACTTTTTTCAAATGATGGTGACAGACAAAAAAGTGAAACACCGGAACCGAAAGTGATGTTCACGAAATTCAATCGGTGGCACTTTGAATTCACCTCTTGCAAATTTATGTTCATCTGATTGGAAGTTTCTATCAAACAATTGGTCTCATAAATATCCACCAATCACTGAGATTTTTACTGTCAATTATCATGGTTTGCCATTTAAAACACGTGTTTGACCAAACATTATGTCGCTCTGGGTCACACAACATCTCAAAACGTGAATTGTCAAACCGCGTCCATCTTGGCTTGAACATGAACACCTCCTGGAGGTTTTTTCGTGAAAATCTTAACCTTCCAGGCGGTGGGGGGGGGGGGCAATTTTTTGCCCCCCCCTTTAGTTTTTTTCGATATATCTCGAGAACCGCTGCGCCGATCGTCACCAAACTTTCAGTACCCTCCCGGGAGCAGCTAGCGCACATGGTGACCAAAATTTTTTTTCCAAAGGCTACGATAGGTTGGCCGCTAATGACGTCAGAGTGACGTCATTTTTGCCATTTTCGACCCAAAAAAAGGTTTCGCGGGAAGAGCTGTCAGGCCTACAGCTTTAGAGATACAGAAAAATGTTTTTAACATAAAAGGTGTGGAATTGACAGGGCTACAAAACTGCTATCTCGGTTTTTCGAATTTTTTGGATTTTGACCCCCAAAAATCAAAAAATAGATTTTTTGAATATAATAGCCAAAAAATCCAAAAAGTTTTTTGAATTTCGAAAAAACCGGAATAAATGTGATAGCCCCTACCGCCTTCTATCTACATACCAAATTTGAGATCGATACCTCTTTTTTTGGCCAAGTTATAGCGAAAAAACTGTTCAAAATTGATGACGTCAAATTTTCAAACTCAATTTTTAGCAATTCTAGACCTCGTAGCGCAACACAAAGACCACCATTAGACTCCCCGTGACGAGCTGCATCGAATCGATACCCATTTTATGCAAAAATATCAACTTTGATATTTGACCTTTTTTGACCTGACCTTGACCTGACCTCCACCAGAAAGTGACCTAAACCGTACCTGATGGTCTTATAACCAACACCATTGAGCTTGAAATGAAAAACTGGCCATAAAACATGCATCGCCTAACCTTAGTAAAGTTGGGCTCATGTGGTGACCCTTGGTGACCTTTGGTGACCTGACCTGTGACCTGACCTGGTATGACCAGTGACCTCTAATAGCAACATATGTACTAGACAACTGACGCCTTATCGCTGATTTTCGACAAAATGCGTTTTACTCGGTGTTATAGCGCTTTCCCTAGAAGCCCCTTGAACGGTGAAACATTTTATCTTTGACCTGACCTATGACGTCATCGGTGACCCCGAGGTCAATGAAATTTGGTTTCCCTCGACAAATTTGACAGGGCTATCGAACGCCGTTTGAATTTTCCGGATCCGTCCAGTAGTTTCGGAGATACGGGGGGGCAAAAAAGTGCCCCCCCCCCCACCGCGCGGAAGGTGGCTGGTAGGCCCACCGCCTGCCGGGTTAAAAAAGGTTTAGCACACCTTTTTATACATTCTTTCTGCACATGTTTTAAAAATGCCAGACCCGGTTCATTCAAGGTTAGGTCAGGTCGACAGGTCACGCCAAGTAGCATTACGCTAGAAAAGCTTCTATGCTTGCCATAGCTACACCGATTGGCCGATCGCTTTAAAACGTTCAGTAAATGTGGAGGGCAAGAGTAAGTATGTATTTATAATTCAGAATTTTCAAATCGTTTACCTAATGTCAGGTCAATTTTGCGACTTGTCCATCGTCCATGGGATAACATTGGACTGTGCCTGTTTTGGACGAAAGTCACACTTAACTCCAAAACATCTGGATGCAGGCTATCATTAAGCATTTAATCGAAAAATTGCACCCGTGATCCTGCTTCATAGTGCTGAGTGCTGAGGTCATCTCGAGGTTACGAAACGTCATCAGCAGTTTTTCGACAACTTTTGATAGAGGTCATGCTAAAGTGATAACTTGAATGTATTCAGTTCAAGGATCCGGTCCGGATCGACTGATATGCAACACAGCTTTTTTTTTGGTCAGGTCATGAGATGGTCTTTAGTCAAAGTGTGAAGTTGACCTTTTTAGGGTCAACTGGACTCTCAGCATTTAACCCTCGACCCGTTGGGGGGGGGGGGGGGCAGTATGGCTCCCTGTGGTTTTTCCTGAATAGCAAGAAAATACATTTTCAGTACCTTTTCGGGCATTCACTTGACACCTTCACACAAAATTTAAAGTCCTTGTCAGACTTGGTCAAACTGAGGTCATGTTCGAGCAAAAATGAGCAAAACACATGAAATCTTGAAAGGCTCACAAAAGATACAGTAAACAAGCAATTTCAAATTTCTTTATATGGTCGTGTAGAGAAAAGACGGCACTACACAACTGCTATCTCGGGTGTTCAAAATTTTGTGATTCTGACCCAAAAATAAAAGATAATTTAACAGCAAAAAATCCCAAGTTTTTTCCAATAAAAAAAAACGGAATATATATGATAGTCCCTGCGCTCTTCTATCTGCATAACAAATTTCGATCGATACCTCCTTTTTTAGCCAAGTACTAGCAAAAAAACTGTTCAAAATTGATGACAATTTTTTTACCTCAATTTCTAGCAATTCTAGACCACGTAGCGCAAAACAAAGACCACCATTAGACTCCCCATGCCGAGCAGCTGCATCGAATCGATACGCATTTTATGCAAAAAATATCAAGTTTGAAATTTGACCTAATTTGACCTGACCTTGACTTGACCTTCACCAGAACATAACCCTAACTGGCCTCAAAGGTTGCCTGACCCACATAATAACATTTGTCATTTGAAAAGGACCATAAAACATGCATCACATAGTATTTTCATATTGTGACCCTCAGTGACCTGACCCATGTGACCTGACCTGGTATCAGTGACCTCAGATAGCAAGATATGTGTTTGACGAACATAACTCCCCATCGATGATTTTCAATGCCATGCATTTTACTCGATTTTACACCACATTTCTTAAAAGGCCTGTAAACGGTGAATATTCGACCTTTGACCTGACCTGTGACGTCATCGGTTTGACCGAGGTCAATGAACTTGGGTCACTCACAAGCTAGTTCCCGGTTGGGGCTATCCAACGCCGTTTGCTGCTTGTCGCTATGTTGCGTTGTTCTCGAGATCTTGGGGGGGGGGCAAAATGCCCCCCCCAATGGGGCACGCTGCACGGCAGACCCCAACGGGGCGCGGGTTAAAGTCAAGTGTCGGTAAATATTGATAGAGAAATGCTAGATTTAGATGCATTCAGTTCAACGATACGGATCGACTAATATGCAACACAACCTTTTCTGGCCACGTCATGACCCTGGTCTTAGGTCAACTTGTCAATTTGACCTTTTAAGGTCAACCTATAATTCATTCGACAGGTCTCGATGAGAGAACAGGATGCCGGTAAAAGATCTATCGCATGCATCTTAACGCGATTTTGTGGCTCAAATAATTAATTCAAGAGCTAAAAACTAGATATTTACCTAGCTATTCAAAAAGGTCGAAATGGGGAGATTTTCCTTTTGATGACCTGTGGTGACATGACATTTCACATGACCAAAGATGATTGAATTATGTATCGTGATATTGGACGTGATATATCACCTGCTTGAACGTTTGAAATCATGAAAAGACTGCAAACGCGCGGCTAATGCGAGCCGACATACGCCGAATCGCGATTCCGGCCAAACATGGTCTCGGAAAGTAGGTCACAGGCCAAAGGTTATTTGAGTCAGGGTAATGATATTTTTAGCGCAGGTGTCAAATTGATTAACTCGAGGGTACTGAAAGTTTCGTTGCGATTGGCCGCTTTTTACGTGAGTTATTTTTTGAAAAACCGAGGGGGTTCGTTCACCCCCCCCCCCTCCATACAGGCGAGGGTCAAGTAGTGTTACAAGTCACTATGTCTGTCGGACCATTCACTGAACGAGCTGTGATGACCCGGTGGCCGGTCTGCTGGACCATCGGACCATGTGATCACTCGGTCCTTTGGACCGCTCCACACCGCCGTTCCTCACGCCGCCTCTGGTGTGTTTATACTGGTAGCGGTCTGCCGCAGTGGCGGTCCCAGGGTGATCTGGACTGCGTGCTCGGATCTGCAGTCACTGCCCCCTACTTGATAAGAATTGGTCAAATCAACCGCAAATGATCACTGGAGTAGTACCCCTTTGGACGGACGGAGACGTCGCGCCGCAGTTTCCTTGGATGAACTGAAGAGGACTTATAATGCGTCCTGAAAAGCGTATTATGCCAAGCGCTTAGATTAACAGGTATTTTAGATATGCGGGATATCCATGTGCTTTGTGCACTTTGTGCCATTTTTAACCCGCGCGGGGCTGGGGGGGGGGTAAATTTTACCCCCCCCTCGCGAATTTTTGCGATATCTCAAAAACGGCGGCACGCAGCGCCGCCAAACTTTCAGTACCTTTTCTTACATCAATTTGACACGTTCCCTGAAAATTTGAGCGAAATCCGTCGGAAAATTTTTGAGAAATTGACGTTTTAGTGACGTCATGTTCGCCATTTTCGCCTCAAAAACGGCAAAAGTTCAAACGCCGCTAACATCTTCATTTTTAAAGGAACCAAGACGTAACAAAAAAGGTTATACGTAATTTTACTTTGTCTATCAAATGGCTATCTCGGTTTTTTGAAAATTTTGGATTTTGGCCTAATTTTTTTTTCAAAAAACTGACTTTTTTGGGAAAATCATTATAAAATCCAAAATTCTGAGTCTATCGAAAAAACCGGAATATATGTCAGAGAAGTGGTCTATGTGCACCTACATACCAAATTTTAGAAGAATCGGTTCAAAAATGTGGAGTTATTCAAAATTTTATGACGTCACGACACACAAATTTTTTGAAAAATGACTTTTTTGGAAGTTCTAGACCTCGTACGGAAACAAAAATAGCACCATTCGATTCGCCGTGAAAAACTGCATCAGATAGACACCTTTTTAGGCCTTAACAACCAACTTCAAAATTTGACCTCACTTGACCTGACCTTGACCTGACCTCGACCTGAAATTCATCCAGAGGTGGTCCATATCACTTATTGAGTGTGCCTATTGAATTCTATGAGTAAAATGACCCATAAAACATGTGTCGCACATGCCCTTTTCTATATTTTGTTTTTTGGTGACCTGACCTGACCTGACCTGACCTTGACCTTGACCTCTGAATGATATTGTATGCAACGAATATTGTCTTGGTAGCCTAAGAACACGTTTTGGGCGATCAGTCTCAGTCCATGACTCCATTCTTCGGCAACTACGGTGCAAGGCCGATACTGTAGAAACTTGCAATTTGTACCCTTGACCTGACCTTGACCTTGACCTCAAACTTAAAATTAAGTACATGTTTTTAATAGTTCGTGATGAGAGCTTTCGATTGGCGTTTGAATTTTCCAAATCGGACCATTAGTTCGGGAGATAACAGGGGGGGGGGGGGGTAAAATTTACCCCCCCCCCCCAGCCCCGCGCGTTCGGCTGGAGACCCCAGCCCCGCGCGGGTTAGCCTTCGCCATGGGGGGGGGGGGGGCTGCCCATCCCCAGCTTTCTGCGTTTGTAAAGAAAACCATGCAATGCTGCGAAACTGTAGGAATACCTACAACTCGTCATTTGTCCATTTTGCATCGTGTGCAAAAATGTTGACCCCAGGCGATCTAAGATCAATTGTGCAGCTTTTTGAAATTGCAGTTGTTCGTTTCTACAGACAGGTACCTCCTAGTTCAAGTTTTAAAACTCGCTGTGTTGCACAATGACATTAATTCCAACAATGTGTATATGTAAATTTTCACAGTGTCTCCCACTCGGAGTCAGGAGAGAATTGAAAAACAATGGGGAAAAGTATAAATCCCTCCTATTATGAACACATGCGCCAATACTTCAAAATGTTTTCGGAATCATGAGATCTTCACACATATGCCTTTGACAGGGTGTCGATAATGGCGGCAGCGATCACGTGAAAGATCATGGTAGGTCATGCCATAAGCAGCTTTTCAATGGCAATCAAATTAAATTCAATGGCATCTCATAAGCAGAAGATCAACTTTTGATTGAGCCAAGGTAGAGCAATGAAATCTCCTGGCACATCTTGAGCTTTAGCTTTGATTTTGAGGACGCCTCGGCGACGAAGGCCATTTGGCATTTGTTGAGGTTGAAAACACGGATCGAGAGATATGCAACGCGGCCTTGAGGTTAACTTTTAAAGAGAGACCAATTCAGGTCACTATTGTAAATCGTTAACTTATCCACATGGTGAACAGTTGAACATGGTGCTGCTAAAATAAATGTCATATATCAAAGAAGGCTAAGGCGCAAACGTTTCGGGAATATCGGTCAATTTGGGTGGTTTTCGTGCTCTGCGGGTCAAATAGTTGAATTGACGTCAAATATGAGGATATGTCTGATGTCAGTCAGCGGAAGAGCTTTGATAGATATATCGAATGCGCTTTCCGTGACGTTGCAGCTCGTTTGGTAGCTAAGGTCGTTGTAAAGCTGAGATTAGCCGTGGTGAGCTGTAGCGAGTTATGCGCTGGCTTATAAAGCGTTCCAAGATCGGGAAATTTTAACAAAACCTTGCATCTTTGCATTTGATAACCTCTAGTGACCAGTTTTGACTTGAATGAAAAGCGACTTTATACCTGTAGAGCAGTTGTTTAGAGCTATAAATTGCCCTTCTGTGTCTTTTTAGCCTTTGAGATAGTGGGATGTGGTCGTCACCCCTCCTCGTTCCACCATGGTGAAGATGCCTGAAACCACACTCGGCATTTGAGACCCATAGTTATCGGAACTCCTGATTGGTTAGATGATTCTGAATAGGTGCGACGGCGTTTATTTTATGGTGATAATGCAAGCTTGTGATCGCTATAATGGCAAATGATAAAAAAATGCCCCCTTTACGTTTTGTGGAATAACTCCCAAATCTAAAAAGCTATTAACGTGAAACTTGGCATAGCTTCAAATAAATACCTAGACAATGTTTGATAGACGTTTGGTGGCTATAGCACTTAATATAACGTCACAGTGACGTCATAAAGTTTTGTCGTTTTCCAATATGGGCCGTTTCTGTTGTCGCTGAGCATGAAACTCAACTGACAACTGTAAATGAACTAGACAGCACCTGCTGTCATCCTAAAACATCTAAGTACACTTTCAGCTAGTTCCTGACCAATAATCGGCCCTTTATATTCGGTCTCATATATCAGATATATCGTGAGGAAACTGAGAGTCGCAAATCTATAATTTGACTTCTGACGTCACTATGACGTCTTTTTACATGGCATCGACACCAAAATGGACACAACCTTGGTTGGGTATTCAGGAAGATGTGTGCAAAGTTTCGCTTCGCTATCTCTTCGCGTTGCGACGATATCGTCGCAGAAGTAAAGGGGGGCAACTATATGCCCCCCCCCCCCAGCGGCCGGGGGGGGGGTGCGGAGGCCCAGCGGCCGCTGGGTTAAATTGACCTATTTAACATTCAAGCCTGCAGTATGTAGCGAATATTTAATTGATAACCTTTGGTAGGAAGTAAGAAAAAAGGGGAATGCCAAGGAACAACGATGCTCAATGCGATCGACGTCAGCTTTGACTGGATTTACACCCAACACGCATAGTCAGATGATGACAGCGAAACGGAATATGTTGCAAGCTGAACACATGTTATACCTTCGCCTGCTGATCTGCCGGGTGTGCGGCGTGCGCACTGCGCAGGGTCACCTGACTGGGCTGCCGGGTGGCCGGGGACCGGACTGACCTGTCTGGGGCGCTGGGCCGGGGGCGGGACTGACCTGTCAGGGGCACCGGGCCGGAGGCGGGACTGACCTGTCTGGGCGCGGACCCGTGCGCTGAGGCCGCCGCCGACAATCAGCAGCAGCAGCGGCAGCCGCCAGCTCATGGCTCGGGCGGCGGGCGGCGGCGGCTCAGCACGCCATGCTGCCGCCGGCGGCCTGGCGGCCTGTCTGGCGGCGGGCGCCGAGCGGCGGCCGCCGCGCCACTGCCGCGCCGCCCCGCCACCGCCGCCGGCCGCCCGCCCCGCCCCGCCCCGGCCCGGCGCGACGTACCGCCGGAAACGACACCAGCCGCCCCGCACACGACAGAGGAGGGCCCCCAGTGGCCCCCTGGAGACTTCGCCTTCAAGTGGTGGGGGGTGTGGACCTGGGGCTCGCCTCGGGTCTGCCCCGGCGCCGGCCGACTCCGGTTCCGGGGAGCCAAACGAAGTCACGTGCCCTCTCCGGGGCGCAGCTGGGGGTGGCTGCCCGCCGTCGCCGGCTGCTCTCCCGGATCTCCTCCTACCGGAAGCTACTCTCCAGCTACCGCAGCGGGCCTGGGAGCCGCGGCGTCGCACGCCGCGGCCCCGGCCCGCTAAATGATTAGACCCCAGGCCGCGCCCCCTCCCGCTAGCGCCGACGGGGGGAGGGGCGCCGCTCCGGGGGGATCGGCCCGGCGCCCGGACCACCACAACCGTCGCCTCAAGAACCGTCGCTACCACCGCAACAGGAACCGGAGAAGCCACGTGAGAATCGTCTCATGGAATGCGGAGGGGCTCCGCACCAAGCAAGCGGAGCTCCAGCGCTGGCTCACGACTGTCAGAGCGGACATTGTGGCGATACAAGAGGCGCAGCTTCCCGAGGTGGCTCCGAGGCTGGCCGGCTATCAACCCCCGGTAGTAGTGCGCCGTGCGCGAGGCCGTACAGCAGGCGCGGCGGTGAAGGGCGGAGACGTCTGCATGTACGTGCGGGCAGGCCTACACTTCACCGTCCTGGAGGGCCCGTTCCTGGCGAACACGGACGACACGACCGAGATATGTGGCGTTCGGGTCCTCGGCCAAACCCCCCTCGACGTCATCAACATATACAGACCGCCCATCCGGGCGACGGGAGACGATCGACAGGACCACTTCGACCCGCACTGCCTCCCTGATGGCCCCCGAGTGCTCCTGGTCGGCGATGTAAACGGACACCACCCTTCCTGGGACGACAGCTGCGGGGAGGCTGATTCGGTCGGGGAGCGCCTGGCCGACTGGATGGAGGACATCGGGTGGAGGCCCCTCAATAGCGGCGCCCCGACCTTCATCAGTTACCGGACCGGGAGTCAGACGGCCCCCGACCTCGCCGCCTGCGGTTTCGAACTAGCTGCCAGGACCCACTGGACGCGGGGCTCCGACCTCGGGAGTGACCACCTCCCTATGGTGGTCGAACTCCGTGGGGCGGATCCCCCGCGAAGGAAGAGGAAAACGCGGTGGGCCCACCACAAAGCCGACTGGGTCGAGTTCGGGAAGTCGTGCGAGGCAGCCCTCTCCGTTCCGGCCCCCCCACAGGCCACGGTTCAACTTCTGGCCACCCGATTCACCGCAGCAGTCCAGGACGCCGCGAAGGAATTCATCCCCCGGGGAGCTAGGAGAGACGCCAAACCGTGGGCACTCCACCCGGATCTCCAGCTGGCGATTCAGGAACGCCGGGCAGCCAGAGACAACGTGAAGTCGGGAGACCCCCAATCGAGAACCCGCTGGATTGAGGCTAAGCGCCGGGCCAACCAGGTGGAGAAGCGAGTTACCAGGGAGCAATTCCGGGACTTCGTTACCACCGAGCTGAACCGACCTACCAGCGTGGGCCGAGTCTCCCGGCTCCTGAAGAAGTGGGAGGGTGCCGTGGACGACGACCACCGAGAGGGCGAGGCGATGCGGATCGGAGACCGGTTACTCGTAACAGCCGAGGAGAAGGCCAATGCGTTCGCCGCCCAGTACGCCCATGTCTCCCGCCAGGTGAGGGCGCCGAAGATCGACCGAGCTGCGCGACGACGACTGTCGGATCTCAAACCGCGTCGCTGCGCCGACTGTGACGGCGACCACACCGGGTGCTGCTCGCCATTCTCCGAGGAGGAGCTGACCAGAGAAATCCAACTTCTCCAACTGAAGAAGTCACCAGGACCAGACGGGATCACCAACGAGATGATCAAGTACCTCGGTCCGGTGGCGCGCAGAGCCCTTCTCCGCGTGATTAACCTCTCGTGGAGAGTCGGGGAGGTCCCCCGGGAGTGGCGCGCGGCCACCGTGATTCCGATCCCCAAGGCCTCCAAGGACAAGCGTCTGCTGACGAGTTACCGTCCGATCGCGCTCACAAGCAGCGTCTCCAAGCTCGCCGAGCGACTGATACTAGCTCGGCTTGCGTTCGTGGCGGAGAGTCGCGGCCTTGTTCCTGACGAACAGGTGGGCTTCAGAGCCAAGCGGTCTGCAGAAGATAGCATTGGCCGGCTCGTCCAGAACGTCCAAGACGGATGGCAGCGGCCCAAGTATGACAGGCGTGCTGAGCGACCGGACGGCAGCACAGCCCAGAAGTACCTCCTCACCGCGTACGACTTCAGCCGAGCGTACGACGTGGTAGACCACAAACTTCTGAAGCTGCGCCTCCTCGAGCTGGGCCTCCCTCTGTGCCTGGTTCGCTGGGTGTGGAGCTGGCTACGAGACCGTCGAGTGCGGGTTGAGGTACAGGGTGCGCTCTCCAAGGAGCGGATCTTCCGCGCGGGCCTCCCTCAGGGAAGCGTCCTGTCCCCCCAGTTGTTTTTGTTATGGGCGGCAGGACTAGCCGAGGCCCTCCGCGCACCTGGCATCTCACCGTACATATACGCTGACGATACTGCTGTGCTCAGCTCCGGCAACACTCTGGAGACGGCGATACAACGCGCCCAGACAGCGGCTGATGCTTTAGCCGCCTGGGCACACCGAAACAAGATGTTGGTGGCCGGAGAGAAAACCCAGCTGCTAGTACTGTCGCAGAACGCCAAGGACGCCGTCGGGTGCACCATCAAGGTGTCAGGGAAGACGGTGCGGGCGGGCGACTCACTGGTGCTCCTCGGCATCGAGTTCGACCGCCGACTCCAGTTCGGAGCACACTGCCGCCGTCTGAGAAGACGAGTCCGCCCCCGCGTCGCCCACCTGAGACGCCTAGCCGGCCGCAGCTGGGGGCTGGACGAACAGGCTCTAAGAACAGTCGCCAACGGATATGTTCGGGGGGCTCTGGAGCACGCTGCCGCTGCATGGCTGCCCGCAACCGCGCCATCTCACGCCGAGCTCATTGAGCGCGAGATGAGGGCGGCCGCGAGGATCGTCACCGGATGCCCCCGCTCCACGCCGACACACGCGGTGATGGCGGAGGCGAGGCTGGCCCCCATGGAGGAGCGGAAGAAAGTCCTCGCCGCTCGGCTACTGGGTCGTGCCCTGGCGTTACCGCCGACCGACCCCCTGCGCAGGACAGCTGAGGCCTCGGCGCCCTCGCGGCTGTCTTCTGTGCGGGGGTGGCGAACGCTGGGCCGCCAGATGCTGGCTGAGGTGGAGGTCACCGCACCGATCGAGCCGGTGCTGCCTCCTCGCATCCCGCCGTGGGAGCGCGGAGGAAACGTCACCTTCTGCCTGGACGTGGGGCCACTACGAACCTCTGCGACAGAAGGAGAGAAGATACGGGCTGCCACCCGTCATCTTATCTTGCCGCTCTACCACAGAGAGCAACCTGGTTGTGGACGGACGGCTCCGTGGAGGGTGGCGTCAAGGACGGAGGCTCTGGAGCAGTAGTCATCTGGTCGGACGGAGAGGAGGAAGACCTGAAGACACCGGCCGGACGACACTGCTCCAGCTACCGAGCAGAGATGCTCGCCCTGGCGTCCGGGCTTGAGCACCTGCTCGACAATCCACGAGACCGCGACATCCCCATCGTGATCTGCACGGACAGTATGGCCTCCCTGGCTACCCTCCGGGCGGGGCCTACCGCGCAGACGTCACCGCTAGGCGTCAGGATCTGGCGGGCGTTCTCGCGGCTGTCCCGGGAGGGTCACCGCCCGATTCACGCTCAGTGGGTGCCTTCCCACTGCGGGATCGAAGGCAACGAGCGGGCAGACGCCATAGCAAAGGAAGCGGCGGAGCTACCACAGGAGGACATCCCCGTCGACTCCAGGACCATCTGCCGAGCAGTAGCCAGAGCCGCCAGAGAGGCTACTATCAAGAACTGGCCAGCCGGGTGGTTCCGGTCCGTGATGGGCGACCGCCTACCGCCCCGAGTTACCGGCTTGGAGCGGTCCAGCGCGGTGGATGTCCACCAGCTGAGGGCCGGGCACTGGTCTGGTGCCCGGTCCTACCTGCACAGAATCGGTCGCTCCCCGTCTCCGATCCCAGGCGGATGCCAGGGGTGCAACAGAGATGACTGCAGAGAGTCCTGGTGCCCCCTGTGCCGGGAGGAGCCGGACAGGCCGGACCATGTCCTCCTCCGCTGCCCCGCCCTGATGGGGACGAGATCAAGGACGTGCTACACCATCCACCCGGAACCGGAGGAGGTCCGGGAGACCGCCGTGGTGGCGGCCCTGGCGGCGGCCGCCAGAGGCGCCCAGAGCCGACAGGCTACACTTCATTAGAAGCGGAGGGAAGAACAACAACAACAACAACGTACCGCCGGAAACGACACCAGCCGCCCCGCACACGACAGAGGAGGGCCCCCGCCCCCCAGTGGTCGGAGAGGAGACCACCGAGATATCCGCAACCCGCCAGTGGCTGGTGGGGGCTGTTTTACCCTTCGGTTATCGAAATTTGGTACCTTATCTTATTCAGAAGTTCAGCAATCAGCCATGAATACAATATTGGTGTTCTTCTTTCACTGTGAATTGGAATGTCCTGTTTGCCGTGACATCCACTTATCACACTTTTGTCCATGTTTTTAGTCAACCTCCGCTTTCAAGAAAATGAAACTAGTAAAACGCCTTTTTGGGAGAGCAACGTAGCGAGCGAGAGGGTGGGCCTTGCACGTGCGAAATCGCGAGAGGTACCGCTAACCAACTTGTGCACTGCACCCCACTTACCGGTCCCTAGCGATGTGCCAAATTTGAGCGCAATCGGCCTAGCCGTTCTCGAGATCTGGAAGCGGCACCCTGCACGTGCGCACGTGCAAAACGGGTCCCAACTGACTTTTGCACGGTACCCTTCTAACCGGTCCCTAGTCATGTACCAAATTTCAGCACAATCGGTTCAGCCGTCCTCGAGATCTGAAAACGACCCCTGCACGTGCGCACGTGCAGCAGCACCCCAACTGTGGCACATGGATATGCATTGCCTAGTGGATGCCTACCTGTATGCCAGCTTTCAGCGCAATCGGCCCAGTAGTTACCGAGATATTGCATTTTTTTGCAGAAGCCCGGTAGGTATTTTTGACGACTTTCGAACACCGTCTATTGTTCGTTATTTGTTGCTCCAGAGCCGAGTAAGATATTGCAGGAAATATCCCATCCGTTCAAATGTGATACGGTCAGACTCTTCGCTTCACCGATAGGTGCATAAAGCACAATTATAGAAAGGAAAAACGGTTGTAGACGGAAATCAAAAGTTGCACAAAACATAGTGAGCAGTTTAACTAGTTGTCGGACATTGGAAGCCTTCCGTTATTTCGCCTGACGCCTTGTGAATGTATAGCAGCGATAGACTTGAAAGTTACGTTCAATTAATGTATTCATCAATGTCATCAATCAGTTTCATAGCTCGTCATCAATGTATGTAATTACATGTGAGCCGGCGTTTAAAGTAAATGAAATTGCCTTAACCCTACAACTTGCCTAGGTATGTACACCTTACATCTTTATAGTAACAGCAAACCTTTATTCTAGCTACACAGATGAAACGGTCGCCTACAAACTTCGGCGTTACTTATCGTATCAGTGTTTATAAATGTTATCTCAAACTTAACCCGCGCGGGGCTGGGGTCTCCAGCCGAACGCGCGGGGCTGGGGGGGGGGTAAATTTTACCCCCCTGTTATCTCCCGAACTAATGGTCCGATTTGGAAAATTCAAACGCCAATCGAAAGCTCTCATCACGAACTACTAAAAACATGTACTTAATTTAAAGTTTTAGGTCAAGGTCAAGGTCAGGTCAAGGGTACAAATTGCAAGTTTCTACAGTATCGGCCTTGCACCGTAGTTGCCGAAGAATGGAGTCATGGACTGAGACTGATCGCCCAAAACGTGTTCTTAGGCTACCAAGACAATATTAGTTGCATACAATATCATTCAGAGGTCAAGGTCAAGGTCAGGTCAGGTCAGGTCAGGTCACCAAAAAACAAAATATGGAAAAGGGCATGTGCGACACATGTTTTATGGGTCATTTTACTCATAGAATTCAATAGGCACACTCAATAAGTGATATGGACCACCTCTGGATGAATTTCAGGTCGAGGTCAGGTCAAGGTCAGGTCAAGTGAGGTCAAATTTTGAAGTTGGTTGTTAAGGCCTAAAAAGGTGTCTATCTGATGCAGTTTTTCACGGCGAGTCGAATGGTGCTATTTTTGTTTCCGTACGAGGTCTAGAACTTCCAAAAAAGTCATTTCTCAAAAATTTTGTGTGTCGTGACGTCATAAAATTTTGAATAACTCCCACATTTTAGAACCGATTCTTCTAAAATTTGGTATGTAGGTGCACATAGACCACTTCTCTGACATATATTCCGGTTTTTTCGATAGACTCAAAATTTTGGATTTTATAATGATTTTTCCAAAAAAAAATCAGTTTTTTGAAAAAATTTAGGCCAAAATCCAAAATTTTCAAAAAACCGAGATAGCCATTTGATAGACAAAGTAAAATTACGTATAACCTTATTTTTGTTACGTCTTGATTCCTTTAAAAATGAAGATGTTAGCGGCGTTTGAATTTTTGCCGTTTTTGAGGCGAAAATGGCGAACATGACGTCACTAAAACGTCAATTTCTCAAAAATTTTCCGACGGATTTCGCTCAAATTTTCAGGGAACGTGTCAAATTGATGTAAGAAAAGGTACTGAAAGTTTGGCGGCGCTGCGCGCCGCCGTTTTTAAGATATCGCAAAAATTCGCGAGGGGGGGTAAAATTTACCCCCCCCAGCCCCGCGCGGGTTAACATTTTGATCCGGCCTACCGACCGCCTAACCAACGCTAATGGAAACAGCCACTGTTGAATAAACGCACATGGGGCCTATATAGGCCCTGGACAGTTACCTACATATAAACATCTGCGTTTTGGAACGCACGCTTTCAGTACTAGCAACTGCAGTGGTTTTGTGCACTGAGGCACAGGAAAAACTAGCTCCAACTCCAGAGGACTCGCGAGGATTGGGGTCTGTGTTTGTCCCGTGGTAGGTGGTAGGTAACCAGGCTGTTACTGCTGCCTTACCCCTATATACCAAAGGACCATTTAACCCTCGCCGGACCTATTGGTTTTCTACATACGCGCCGGCCGAGGGGGGGGTACGACCCCCCCTCGCCGTTTCGCCCCTGGTGGAGCTAGCGCGTCGCGGAAAAAACGAGCGTGTGCGCCGTTACGAGACGCAGAGATTGGTACCCGATTTTAAGGTCCTAGGTCAACCGGTGACCTCTGAGGTCAGGTCAAGTGCCCCAGGGTACGGTTCAGTTTTTGGTGAATAACTTCGCAAAAAACGGCCGCAGAGCCGCGATTTTGGCAGCATCGTGTTCGCCTCGCTCAGGCGCGTCGAATGATATACTTTTTGTCCGGGTCAGGTCAACTTGGGATGTTGACCTCAGGTCAAGGTCAGGTCAGCACCCCCAGGTCACGAAGTTGGTCGAAAGAGGTCATGTCGCATATCATTCGATTCGGCAGGTCTTCCTGAGTCCATTGGTGGCTTTCTCGACTCGATAGCTCAATTTGATCAAGAGTTATTGACGAAAAACTAATATGACCTTGATGACGTCATAAATGACGTCACGCAAGGTCAACATTGCAAAAGTGACGCATCTGACCTTGCAAGGAGTGCATCAAATCACGATTCTGTGTGCTTGAGATAGTTGGAGATCGTTCCCGGCGCCAGAATAGCAGTTTTCATTTTTCCCCATTGACTTATAATGGTGAGGTCACGAAAATGACCTGACCTCATATGACCTTTAGGAAAAATCCGAGATATACAAGTTGTGAGACTCATAATGGATACTAGATCCTGCAAGTTTCATTTCCCTGTGACATCTCCTCTGGCAGTGAGGGCGTTGCGAAGTTGCGACATCTGAAGACCGTGCAGAGGTACACTTATGACGTCATAGGTCAGTGACCTGACCTGACCCAAAAATGCGGTTGGTGTCAAAAGATGCGGCTTGGATCAAAGGTCAGGTATGCCAAGTTTCAGCTCTCTATCGCCAGCGTGTTCGGAGCTATCGCGAAAAAACCCTATGGGGGGGGGGCGGCACCCGCCCCCCCCCCTCGGCCGGCGAGGGTTAAATGTGGTAGACATATGTGACAGTGTATCTGGCTCGGGTCGTCCTCGTACCATTGGCCGACCTCTCTGTTGGAAACAGCTGCACTGCAATGGATCAGGAATATTCGTTCAGTCTGTAATTAATTATATTATTTTTAATTAATTTCAGTCTATAATTCGGCTGTTCAATATGTAATTAATTTCGTTTTGCCAGTGACCGTCTCTTATGAATGTAGAGCCGATGAGAGCTCAATGACCTCTGAATAAATCCACTGATGTGTTGGTCTTGTCTTGTATGGATGTCCCCATGTCTCTGACCCAAATGGGAGACCTGAGCATCCTAGGATGAGCCCAGTGTGTGCACCAGTGCCACCTACAGTCCATGAGAGAAAGCCTCTGGCCAAGGTTGTGCCCTCGGTCCGCGCATGATACTGATAACGACGAAACTTGATGAGCAAAAGATGTTGGAAATGGAGGCTTATATGACCGACCAAAATATAGACAAGTGCATGAAGATTACAAATGTGTTTTCATCACATGGTAAAATGATCATTCTAATTACCTGAGAAAGGCTTTACATTGCATTTTGCGTAACGGAAGACAGTTTGAGGCGTACACATTTATTTCTAATGGGTAGGTATATTGGCCCGCTGCGACCTGCACGGGAACGAGAAATCGTTCCGATATTTGTTCCGAGTTTTCGTTTCGTTTAATTTCGGGCGCAAAAAGGCTCCACGAAATTATCATAATCAACGGTCCCTTTTTGAAAAACTGCTCGCCTTTGCAAAATCTGGCCTTACCGGGGTGAATCGTTGACGTAGAGTTCGATTTGATGCTGAGAGCGGGCAGCGTTGCTCCACTTGCTCCTGGGGTGAGACGAGGGCGTTAGGTGCTGAATAGTGAATACCGTAATGTTGTCGGCTGTCGGTTATATAATCTTTACCTATATCATACAAACATGAATGTAAAAATGGATGCTGTTATGTTGATTCTACCTGTAATGCTCAATGTAAGTTTTTTTTTAATTGAGTAGAAAGCACACAAAAATGAAAACGGAAACCCATATTCGTCCCCATGGTATACGCACACAGGATGTGATTATGAAATATTACTCTGGCGTTGTGTTTAATTGCCACATTTCTATACACCAATAACTTCTCATTACCGCTTATATGTATGCCATTCTGGCAGCGTATTTGGCCGTTATTACTACGGTGATGGTGGTAAAATCGGCACCATAAGACATACCGACAGGACAAGACGGCGTAATCGAGGCGGCATTACGGCCCAGTGCCAGCCACGCCCGACGTGGATAATAATGATGAGTTTGCTGATGGTGTCAATATGTCAGCGAGGGGCCGACTAGAATGATCTGAAAACAGTAATATCTCTGGATGAACGTCTTCGTCCATCGATCGGTGCCGAGAACGCCGAGAGCTGAGTGAATGGATGCTAAATGCTGAACGCTGATGCATCACAGCGATGTCGTACTTACACTGCTTACAATTTCAGGCAGCATATAACGACAAAGCGGATTCCTCCCAAAACACCAGCCGTCGTTATTCACCGTTTACTGAAACGATAAACGCCACACAAAACCGGGCCGTTACACTCAACAAAAAGAGTTAGTGGCTCCGACTCGCGGCAAAGTGCATACAACTATCAAATTGTATGCATTCATAGCGCATGATCGCGACCGCCCTATGCATTGAATTTTTTGGCTCAGCGCGCTTCAGTTCTCTCTTCTAAATATTTCTAACCTTATAAGCATGGCCGCGCTGTAGGATATTGTCTTCGTCACCTGAACGTGTGCATCTGGTAGACACATAACTACCATCGCCTCTCCGGAATCAGCTGGTACGGACTCGGCTCCTTGACAAAAGGCTTGGACTCGTTGATGGCGAAGTCGTGCTGGAAGCCGTCGGGAAACCGGAGCCTGTAGCGCTGCACCACGCTGGTGACGAACAGGAATAGCTCGGTGCGCGCCAGCGTCTCGCCCAGACAGGAGCGCTTGCCCACAGAGAAGGGCATCAGCGCGCGGCTGGGTCGCAGCTGGCCGCGCTCGTCCAGGAACCGCTCGGGCCGGAACCGCTGTGGCTCCGGGAACAGCCTGCCGTCGAGGTGGACGGCGGTCAGGTTGGAAATGACCTGGGCGCCGCGCGGCACCGTGTAGCCGCCCAGCTGGAACTCAGCCGTGCTCACGTGTGCCACCCCGATACCGGCGATGTTGGACAGACGCTGCGTCTCCATGAGGAGGGCCTCCGTGTATGGCATGCTGGCCTTGTCGGCGAGCTCTGGCGGCCGCTCTCGGCCGATGACGCCGAGGATCTCGTCGTGGAGCCGCTGCTGGACCTCCTGGTGGCCGCAGAGGAAGCAGAAGGCCCACCGCAGCGTGCTGGCCGTGGTGTCGAAGCCGGCGGTGAAGAGGTCAAGGATGCAGCGCAGCAGGTGCCGGTCGGTGAACAGCTCCGGTTGGCGGCTCTGCTCCTGCAGCAGACAGTCGATGTAGTCGCGCGGCTCTCCGGTCAGGTCCACGGTGCGCCGGTGGCCCTCCAGTGCCGGCAGCAGCAGCTGGTCGATCGGGTAGTGGAAAATAGCGCGGATCTTGTTGATGCCGGTGATCCACTCCGGCAGCAGCATCAGACCGGGCACGTTGGCCATAAGGAAAAACAGCCGGGCTTCCTTGAAGAACTCCTCCTGTTTCTCTATGATCTTGAGCAGTTTAGCGTCCTTTATGCTGACGATCTCCCCGGCGACCAGTGCCCAGAGGATGTTCAGGATAGCGATGTTCAGGCTGTGGTCCACCGATCTCGGCTGCCCTTTGTTGGGCTCCAGCACCTCCTCCATGAACTCTTTGATTTGATCGTGGATTATTTCCACCGACCTGGACCGACCCATACCAAAGTTTCTTAGCTGAAAGAGAGTGAACCGCCGTGTCTGGTGCCATATTTCACCACTGGTGAAGACCATCCCCTTGTCGGCATAGATGAGCTCGAAGCCGGGGCTGCTCTGACGGGCGACGGCCATCGGTCCGTTGAACGCCTCTCGGATGAGGTCCGGGTCGGAGAGGACAATCATGGTCTCCCAGCCGGCGGTCACCTTCAGGATCGGCCCGTATCGGCGGCTCCACTCGGTGAAACTGCGGTCCTGGTGTCCCCAGTCGATGGAGAGCGCCTGGCCGAGCAGAGGCAGGCCTCGCGGACCTGCGGGAGACAGACAGACCGAGTGACAGACAGACGACATTATTATTGATACACTCTTCGGAGCAAAGAACTTTGGTAATTCCAGAACATTGTTTATGCTCATTTCGGAATGAGATACGGAGAAGACAGTTGGGGCGTCAGCGGCCGGCTATAGCTATACCCTGGTTCTAGCGGGCAATACTGAAATTTGCATGAGAGGGTACTCATGAGTTTATGACACAGAGAACCCCGTACGAATGCAAGGAGATAAATGAAAGGTGTGCCGTTTTCTACATACCTGTGCTCTCTATCTGTTCCCATGTCCGATAAATAATGAATCTATGGGTGTCTCGGCGTCCATTTGGCGATGCCTATGTTTCAAAAACTCATTTAATTTTAAGTGGTTACATTTATCCCGGCAGTTGCTGGGGTATTTCGACACCCACCGTTTGCTGGGGGGGGGGGGCGTTAAACGCCCCCAGCCGATAACTCGAGAACCAATAGGCGCAGCGAAACGCACTAGGCGGCAAACGAAAGAACGCGACAAGACGCTTCAGATGAGTACTTTAAAGTTGAATTTTGAGGTCACAGGTCGGGTCAAGGTCAGGTCAAACACCTGAAATCGGGCTTTCAGTAGCATGGACTTCAGGACTTCGCAATGGGCGCCTCTCGTCATTAACTATGTCAATACGGTGCACAATCCATCATATAAGGCCTACAAGAGTGTCAGCTCCATGTAGGGGTCAGTCAAGCATAGGTCAGGGTCAAGGTCAGGTCAACCGGGTAGGCAAATATCCCCGAAAATCAAAACTGATATTTGCAGCCTGTGACACATGTTTTATGGGTAATTTGGGGCGTAGAACACGATGGTGACATTCATTTTATCATATGTGTACGTGTTTGGCTCAAAAAGTTCGATTTAAGAAATGCATGTATCATGGTCGTGAGGTAGTCACGAGAAATTGCCAAGATTCACTTCAAGATTTTGGAAAATGCGGAACGATAATCAATAATCGAAGATAGCCATTTAATTGTTCATGGTATTGACAGTCTAATGGCGTTTACGGCATGTCTGTATGTCTATTCTGTGATTTTATATGATTTTTTTAACATATGCCGTTTTTGGTCGAAAACTCAGAAATAATGACGTCACCAAAACCTCGATATCTCAAAAATTATCCGACCGATTTTTTTTGAAACTTTGTCACAATGAACTTCAATCAATTCCCTACAGGTACCCAAAATTTGGCGCGCCTGCGGCGCGCCGTTTTTATGCTATGGCCCGGCGAAAAAAGTGGGGGCGTTTAACGCCCCCCAGCAACTCGCGGGTTATAACGCAAGTGTTGCCACAAAATAGTGAAAATATAACTCTAACATCGCTTATCAAATTTGTCAATTATACAACATCGCTAACAACCGAAAGGAGAGATAATGAAAGTGCAGAAATGTTACACTCTTTGAAAGTGTAAGCTACACTATCAAAGAATGTTGCACTTTTTCGCCTTCGTATATTCGCGATGTTGTATGTAAATTGAGAAGTTTGATAAGCGAGGTAGATACCAAAACCGTCAAAGCCCGGTCATATTAGCCGTTTTCACGACGGTCATCTGGTACACATTGGGTGCACATCTGGTACAGATTAGGTGCAGATTTGGTCAAATCAGGTTCAGTGTGTCTCCTAGCAGCTATCAGCTAAGGTTGCACTAATTGCTTATATGCCTGCTTTATCATATTTTCAGAGAGCATCATCGATTAAAACACTGAAATAAATTCATAAAATAAAGATATTTGCTGTAAAAGAAATAAGGTGCAGATTTGGTCAAATCAGGTGCGTTCGCCGGATAGCCCGTCGTGAAAATGGCTATTACTGCTTATAGCACTAACCTGGCGGGTGGTTGTCCTTCTTGAACACGCTGTAGATGGCGGCGGCCAGCACCGACAGTGTGATGATCAGCAGCGCCACGAACATGACGAAGCCGAGGGAGACGCGCTGGAGCGCCGCGCTGGCTCGGCGAACGACCCTGCAGCCCGCCGTCACAGCCGTGGAGTGTGGTGCTGCGCGCGAGCCTGCGTCACGAGACCCGGCGGCCAAACGTACGGCCTTGGAGCGCGGTTGGCGCTATTTAGTCGCAGATTTAGCCAAGGTCACATAGTAGTTATGCATGTGCTGTGTCATTCACGCTTTGGTCGGCTCTTCTAGACAATTTTATGACGAATGAGTTATGATGAGCCAGTCCAAGGCCAACAGAGTCCGTGATTTTGCGAGGCATATTACGCTTTTTACAGAATATGAATTAATCTTGCGTGAAAACCACACGCTCACGTCTGTAACATCGAAGAGAGGTGCCTATTTGTTTGTAAATCCATTTATTGTTAGCTACAGATAAAGAGAAACGCTATGACACTTAAAATACAAAGTGTTAGGTCGATACTGAAATGGATAAGATGCCGATTGAGATGACCTTTTCGTCCTTCTCTCGCTATAGGACCTTTGCTTTCCAGCTTCTGCTGCACCTCTTGCTAGGTGCCTATAGCTGTGCTTCCGGGTCGTATAAAACAAAACATTCAGTGTCTTTCTAAAGTGCGCAAAAGCAACAAACAGGCATTTCAATTGGTAATTTATCTGGTAAAAGCATTGCCCAAGGGCTAGCAAAGAAAGAGAATCTTTAACCGCAGGTTGTTTGAAAAGACAAACACATCGTTAGAATATGATAGATTACCGCTCAGAAGTTCGTGAACTTAAACAGAATAACGTCGCTAAGATTTTAGCTGACACGACATCATTATCTCTCATAGCAAGAACTCACTAACCGCTTCGTTGACAGCGAATTCATTTATTTTATTTCATTTCATTTCGGCCAATCGCATGGACTATCGCACTTGTATGGGCTTGAAAGTCATCTCGGAGAACAAAAGGAAGCCTATAACAGCGCTCACTCGAGCAAGTCGCGCTATGGAAATGCAGAAGTAGACGGGACGGATTAATGCATGTGTATAAGTCGTGAGTTTGAGTGTTCACACCTCTAGTATGACCTGAAATGGTCGCTCCTTCACCTCAGGCAGGCCAAGAGGCGCTCCTCTGCCTCTGCCGAGCTGAGGTGGGCGTCCGTCTGGCTCCGACGGCCAGAAATTGGCGTCCATTGAGTTAAAACGTCGGCCGGCTGCGCCGGCGGCGGTGCGGCGCGCAGCCGGTCGTCGGCGCCGGCGCCGGCCTCCGCCATCGATCGCCGACCGGCGGTGGCACGACGGCGGCCCATCGAGCCGGCCGACGGCCATGGTGCTGGCACCCGGTGACGGGCCGACGCGCCGCTGACGCCCACTGCTCCGTGCACCCGCGGCCGTCCCGTGCACCCGCCGGCCGTCCAGTGCACCCGCCGCGTACCCAGTGTGACCGTGTCCGGCCCTGGCGGCCCAGTGACGGTGACCGTGGACGGTGTGATACGGCAGCTGAGGAGCTCACCCTCCTGGATCGGCCGGCGGTGAGGAAACGCTTTGATTTGGTCACACTCTTGTCATATTGGCAGATGATGGAATTTAGATGGACTGCCGAAGAATGCGTACGTTGCTTGAACAGTGCTTAGGATAAAGGGAAGGGGAAACGGGATGGATATTGAATAATAAGCGCCAGACCTAGAAAGCGATGGAGCCTTGGAAATGGACAGATAAAATCGGAACTACACGTAACGATGGGATAAAAATAGATGGCACCGAATAAGAAGCTTTTTGGTACCGATCAGGTGTTGTGTGTGACACATAACTCTTTGGTTCTTCGTCCGGGGAAACTGACACCCCGGAAGATGCTGTTTGAGTTTCGGGGACAGTTGAAAATCACTTGGAGCCAGGTCGGAGCTGTTAGATGGTGGAGGGGGAGGGGGCGACGGCTCTTATTCTCAGCTTCCCCGCGCCTCGCTTGTGCTTGCTCTGACATGGAGTCTCTGACATGCCGAAGAATGAAGGATGATATGTTGGATGTCGATCCGAGTCGTGCTCGAACGAGCAGTGCACTGTGCAGATATGTAGGTATAGGCCGCAAGTGCAATAATCAGCCGTAACGTCCGCAGTATCGGAATCAATACTTTGTAGGGAGACGTTACCTCTAGGGCAAAATCGTATCTCTAGGTCTCACAACTGGCATAGGTACCTATCTCAGGCTTTCGTAAAGGTCACCTGAGGTCAGGTCGGTCAAGTGACGTCACTATTATAAGTCAATGGGAAAAATATGAAACTGTGCTATGTATTTTAGCAGGTCGTAAATGATCTAAGACTATCTCAAACACATAAAATCGTGAGTTCGTACATTTTGTGCAATTTGCGAGGTCCAATAATCAAGATTGGCATTGTTGACCTTATGAACATAGTGACGTCATTTATGAAATTACTATATTATAATGTTCAATGGGATTTTCGTCAATAACTCCCCATCAAATTGAGCCGAAATGCAGCATGGCATCCATCAACCAGCCTCAGCGTTGTGACTAAGGTGGCTTTGAGATAACCTTGAACTGACTATGAGGTCTACACCCTTAGTTGACCTCACCCAAACAATAACAAATCATTCGAAGCGCCGGAGCATGACAAACATAATGGCACAAAACCGCGACTCTGCAGTCGCTTTTGTCGATTTTTTTCATCGAATGCCGAAGGTATCTTGGGGTACTTGACCTGACATCAGACAGAGGGCACCAGTTGACCTGAGACTACCAGTTCGGCTACCAAACCAATCACTGCGTCTTGTAACAACACACACGCTCTGTTTTTAAGCGAAATCTTAGCTCAGTTAGAGCCAGGTCAAACGTAGAGGGGGTTTCACCCTCTCCCCCCCCCCCACTCACACTCGGTGTGTTTGCAGAGTGCGGCCAGCCTGTTGAACCTGTCGGTACGTCGAAAACCAATAGGTTCGGCGAGAGTTAAAGAAAATATTGCACTATCGACATGTTTCATGTCAGTTCACCTGTGAGGTCAAAATAACCTTATTTGGAATGGATCGTTTTTCTTGTTTTAACGTTACCATTTGGAGCTATTTCTGACATCATTTATTGACCCTTAACCCGCGCATGACTGGGGTATTTTTCCATAACGCGAGTAGTGACGGGGGGGGGGGACTCTCCAGAGCCCCCCCTCCTATCCCCGAAACTACTGGGCCGATCGTGAAAATTCAAACGGCGTCTGATAGCCCTGGAAAAACTGTCGAGCGAAACCTATTTTCATTGATCTCGAGGTAAACGATGACGTCACAGGTCAGGTCAAAGTCAGGTTTAGCCTGTCCCGTAGCTCAGTTGGTAGAGCATCGGACTCCCGGTAGTGAGAGCCCGGGTTCGAGACGCTCCGGCGCTCGATATACGAGACTCCTGACGGGGATGGTCTGCGGTTGGTGGGAGCAGCCGCAGCCAGTTGAAGTCAGTTGAGTGGGACAGGCCGTGTCCGGCTTTGAAGGGCACGTTAAACTTTGGCATCTAAATTCTCCCGTTACCCGGAATTGCGCGATCGGACGGTAGGGGTCGGGGTCTACGCAACAAGCTCTGCTTAGCGTGGGCTCCGGCTCTGTCAATCCGTCCATTCAAACATTCGAGCTAAATTTAAAAAAAAAAAAAAAAAAGTAAAAATTATCGAATTTTTGCTAGTTCACAATTTAGGCTCTGACTGCCGGACTGCCGGTCCGATCAGGCTCATTTTTGGTTTACGCACTCCTTAACGGATGCCTTAGATAGGTACCCTGAGGGTACCGAACTTTTACTTCGAATTGTTAAGGTCAAGGCCAGGTCATCCTAGGTCACGAAAATTGTATATCATGTATCGGTCACGTGACGCATGTTTTATGGTCCATTTTACTCGTAGATTTCGAAAATAGTGTTGTCTGTGTCATTTGAGGTCATTGTCAGCTGAATTTACCGGAGGTCAGGTCACTTTCAGGTCAGAAAAGGTCAAATTTTGAAAATGAAATTTTTCAACAAAAAAAGGTGCCTATCAGATGCAGTTTGAGCTCAGGAACACGATGGTGCCATTTATATTGCTGTACGACTTCAGAAACGTACTGAAAAATGGATTTGAAAAAAAAAAACATTAAATTGTAAAATTTTGACAATAATGCGAATAACTTAGCTATTTTTGAAGACATGGGGCTAAAAATTGCAAAGGTAGTTCATCGGTGTGTGTTATATCACATATATTCCGGTTTTTGCGAAAAATCAAAAACTTTTTGAAAAAAAAATCCATTTTTTTTTTGTAATTGTAAATACATATTTTCAAAATTTTCGAAATTTAGAAAATACGAGATAGCAGTTTGATAGCTACGTGTATTTGTAGTTCACTCATGCAAAGAAAATGGATCTAGCTTTAAAGGTAGTGTGCCAGCTTTCCTGGACCGTATGGAGTTAATGGCCCAGATAAGGAGAACCGGATTTTTAGAACTTATCCATACCTTCAAAACTCATGGAAACGCCTTAAATTCTTCAAATTTTGAGTACCCCAGTGCAAAATTCGCCCCGACGGGTTGTCGGTCGTACCCCAACCACATTTCACACCACTATGAACAATAAATGCACACACTGAAATCGCTATTACCGATATGCTCATCCAATCAAGTTTCGATAAACCCGTTCATCATCAGCTCCTGCGGTTTCGAACACGCCTGTTAGGTAGTGCGGTAGACCACGCCCAAAGCCAGGGCCCCGGTAACGTGAGGTAGCCGAGTCAGGGCAGCGTGCGCTGACCCAAGCCGGAGCCGCGCGTCCTCCCGGTGTCATGTGATAGCCCGGGGCTGCCCGCGGGGATGCGGTAGACCGCGCCCCCGGCTTGGGTCAGCGCACGCTGCCCCGACTCGGCTACCTCACGTTACCGGGGCCCTGGCTTTGGGCGCGGCTTCTGCTCATACTTTGTGGTGCGGTGGTGGTGCGTCGGGCTGCGCGCTCTGACTTCGGCCAAGAAAAATGCGTCAGCTGATCATTGTCATTTCTGCCACTTGCGTGTGGTGAAATGGGGTCATGACTTATGAGACGGCTTTTTCATATCAATTATTTTACATAAAATCATATTTCAAACCATAAATAATGTTCGACAGCCAAATAAAAGAAACAATACCAATACGGGCTTACAGTTTAAGGCTCGACATTGTGTTGTCTACGATTAGACAGCTGATAACTCATTCCCGTACGTCGTATGGTCGTAACACTATAATGACCTTTGCTTATTGTCACAAGTGCGCCGCATTCGCGATTGTTGCCGACGCCTGTTTGCAGGTGAGCCCACTACAGTTGTTAAACATATCTAAAAACCGATAAACTTTTAGGCGAAAAAGGCACTATTCCAGGCCCATTTTGTATTTTTTTTGCGATATTAGGTAAAAACAGAAGCTTCCTATCCTAGGAAAAATAAAATGGGAAATCTTTCAAAGGTGGCACACTACCTTTAAAACTGAGCTCTTGAGAGCGTTTGCCGTAATTCAGTATTTTGCATGAAAATCGGCCGACATGACGTCACTCTGACGTCATTTCCGGCCAAACTATGGTAGCTAGAAAGTTGAACTTTTAACACAAGGTGTCAAGTTGATGCCTCTGAGGGTACCGCAAGTTTCGTGTTGATCCGTCCAACGGTTTAGAAAATATTACTGAACAACGGGAGGGGGCTCTGCAGAGCCCCCCCCCCCCCCCCCACAGTCATGCGCGGGTTAATACATATTTACATTTAGACTGATGTATGTATTTGATGATTGTGTATATTTGTTTTCAGAGCGCGGAAGCGGTGGCCCCGATGTGAGGGTTCTGCCTAACAATCGGTCTCCGAAAGCTGCCACCATTCTCTACACCTTCCATTGGTCCATATTGCGCAATGGGTCGGACCAGCCGGCAAACAGTACGTGCTCTAGATATATTGGCTTCGCTTGATCTTTCTTCCCTTTACCTGTTCATGCTCTTTTGCTTATGTCTGTTTTGTCATTTTATTTATTTTGTAAAACTGTTTGCTAGGTATCCAAGAGAGAATGTAGTATGTACGAACTGCAGTACTTCCCAATGAGTTGACTGGCGCGTTCTTAACCTCACATCTTCCACCCATCGCAGGTGACACGGAGATGGGAGAGACGAAAACGGGCTCCCGCGTCATGAGCACGTCGGGTCGCTCGACGGCCGCCTCTGCTGAGGTGAGCTCTCTGTCGGCCGCCGAGGGCCGGCTGGCGCCCGACTCGCCAGCCACCTCCTCGGACACGGTGGAGCTCGATGAGCGCTCCGGCGAGATGGTGCAGGTGACGCTGGGCCACCCGTCCGGCGGCGCCGGCATCGTTTACGGGCCGCCTCCGCCCACCCTGTCCACCTTCTCCGCGGCGGCGGCGGCGGCGGCGGCCGCGCGCAGCCGGCCCACCAGTCTCGAGCGCGCCTCCAAGAGTCGCCAGCAGAGCCTGGAGCGGCGGCCCGGCTGCTCGCGCTCGCAGAGTCGCCAGTCGCACCACAGCGTCAGCTCGCAGCTGTACGGCGCCGGCGGCAGCCAGTACGGCGCGCAGGCGCACTACGAGGCCAGCTACGACCCGTTCGACGACCCGGCCGTCGAGGTCGCCATAGAGCCCGCAGGTGGGTTCCTTATGGGCCGTAGAGCCTATCGATGGATACACGGTCGCCATCATAGAACCCGCATGCAAGTTTGTTCGGGGTAACCAAAAATGGAAGAGCCTGGCTTCCACCACTGCACTCATGTTGTATGGTCTAAATTCGCTGGGGTAGATCTGACAGGCCTATAGAATAATTATTGATTTCCAAGGGTGATAATCGTTTTAAGCGGTACTGCGCACGTATAAAACAGAGCAACTTCTACCCTTAGCTCTCTCCGGCCCTATCGCTTTTATAGGGGAGGGTGGGTGCGACTACCCTTCGCCGTTCCTCCCTAATTGAGCTAGACTTTCTCGGAAAAAGTGAGTAAGTGTGCCGTTACGAGGCGTACTGATTGGTATCCAATTAATTTTTAACTCTTCACTTATGAAGGGCAGGGTGAAGTTGGATGGACTACTCCACTCGGTTTTCCTCGTATTACTCCCGTAATATCTGCGGGTTACGACGACACCGTCTCTACTCTCGGTTTAATCAGTTTTACACATACACTGACAATTTCATGAACCTGAACTAAACGACCTTTGACTTCTGACGTGTTTCTCGAGACCGTTAGGCCAGAATGGTGACTCGGCGTGTGTGGACGTAAAAACACCCTTAGAGGTAATTTTTAGCTGATTTTAAATTTGTCATTCATTTGAGCATTTTGGAAGTAGTTTGTAAGTCCTGTTGTGAAACATTCAATATGGCTAACACCTACCCAGAATAGCCGGCCTGATGGCTGACCTGACCTGAGCCTGACCTGACCTGACCTGACCTACCTCAAATAAAAATACATCGTGATTTAAAGACCGAAATCCAAAATTCAGGATCAGGGGCCGAAAATATCACAAACAAATTTCGCTGCATGAAGTACTATAAAAAGTACATATATAGCAGAAAGTACACATATGTGATTGCAGATTTGGATTTTTCGTGAGTTAGGTCACTGCCCTGACCAAGTTCAACCATTGACCTAGGACATTAATCCGCGCTGGGCTGGTGCTCGGCGCCACCCGCGTCGGGCCAGTGGTGTTTGAATTCATCTCCATGTCCGCTAATTCGGGTCTCAAAATCATGAAGAAAGGGCCTCAATAAATGTGTAGGTCAGGTCAATTGTCAGGTCACTAAAGGTCATCAAATGTCAAATTTTGCCTCTTTTAGCACTTGTTTACCAATCGGCCCATAATTAGGTAACGAATAGGAGCTACAAAGCTGCGGAAAAGCGCACCCAACAGCTATTTGAGGGCTCTTTCTAATTTACATTTTCATATTTGACCTGACGTTAGCCTTCATGTATAAAAACTGTCCAATATGAATTTTTTCGTTTTTTTTTTACTCTAAGTAAGCAGGGCACTTACTTTATAGGTATCGTGTTCCTTTCGTCGAGACGTCTAATGAACTCTAACTTGACATTAAAAGGTCATTTTTAAAATCTGACCTCAGGTCAAGCTCATGGGTGCATGTCATGGTGCATGAAGGTCATGGTGCATATTAATCGGTTTGTATCGTTGAGCTGAACACATCCAAGGTGTTTTCATTGTTCTATCATGTTCCTATCAAAAGTTATCGTCAAAACCTGCTGGAGACCTTTACTGACTTGAGATGACCTCAGGGGCATAAATAGGGGCTACTGGGTGCAATATTCAGGTTCACTAACCGCAAACTGTTGGAAAATTTTGTCAAACACTATTTGTTAGAATTATGTTTTTCAGTGGAAAAACAACTGGAGTCACTTCGTATACAACATTACCCTGTTTTAGTCTTACAAAAGTATTAACGTGTTTACAATGGTTTTCGTCCGAAAACGTCGCAGTTCAAGTTCATCCCATTGACTTATTTGGCCTGACCTTAGTTCACTGATTTCGAATATCCGAGATACACGTTTTGGAATTGGATATCATGTCACTCTTTCAATCTCTAAAAGCTTCAAAGCAGTTATTTGGTGTAAATGTTACGATCATGAAATTGTTTATGGCTGGATCATTTAACATGATCTGGTGACCTGACCTTGAGCGACCTGGGTCTGAACTTTTCGCGGCATGTGTTATAAGATGCAATTCCGCGCGGGTTAACCCGCGCCCTGGTGGGGTCTGTTTATAACGCGACCTGGTGGGGGGGGGCTATTTTTTGCCCCCCCCCCTCGTATCTCCGAAACTACTGGACGGATCCGCAAAATTCAAACGGCATTCGAAAGGCCTGTCAAATTTGTCGAGGGAAACCAAATTTCATTGACCTCGGGGTCACCAACGACGTCACAGGTCAGGTCAAAGATAAAATGTTTCACCGTTCACGGGTCTTCTAGGGAATGCGCTATAACACCGAGGAAAACGCATTTTGTCGAGAATCAGCGATAGGGCGTCAGTTGCCTAGTAGATATGTTGCTATTAGAGGTCACTGACAATACCAGGTCACGTCACAGGTCAGGTCACCAAGGGTCACAGGTCAGGTCACATGAGCCCAACTTTACTAAGGTTGTGTGATGCATGTTTTATGGCCAATTTTTCATTTCCAACTCAATGGTGTTGGTTATAAGACTATCAGGTAGGTCACTTTCTGGTGAAGTTCAGGTCAAGGTCAGGTCAAGGTCAGGCCAAAAAAGGTCAAATTTTAAAGTTGATAGTTTTGCATAAAATGGGTATTGATTCGATGCAGCTCGTCACGGGGAGTCTAATGATGGTCTTTGTTTTGCGCTACGGGGTCTAGAATTGCTAAAAATTGAGTTTGAAAATTTGACGTCATCAATTTTGAACAGTTTTTTCACTATAACTTCGCCAAAAAAAGAGGTATCAATCTCAAATTTGGTATTTGGATGGAAGGCGGTAAGGACTATCACATATATTCCGGTTTTTGCGAAATTCAAAAAACTTTTTGGATTTTTCGATCATTATATCCAAAAAATCTATTTTTTGATTTTTGGGGGTCAAAATCCAAAAATTTCAAAAATCCGAGATAGCAGTTTTGTAGGCCTGTCAATTCTACAGCTTTTATGTCCTTATCATTTTTCTGTATTTGCAAAGCTATAGGCCTGACAGCTCTTCCCGCGAAACCCTTTTTTGGGTCGAAAACGGCAGAACATGACGTCACTCTGACGTCATTTCCGGCCAACCTATCATAGCCTTTGGAAAAAAATTTTGGTCACCATGTGTAAAATTGATGTCCGGGAGGGTACTGAAAGTTTGGTGACGATCGGCGCAGCGGTTCTGGAGATATATCGAAAAGTCTGGAGGGGGGGGGGGCAAAAATAGCCCCTCCCCACCAGGTCGCGGGTTAATAAGAACGCTACATAGGAAAGCAATGAAGCCGCTTCATCTCACAGGCTCTGTGCTGCTTTTACTGATATTGGTCCCAGAATCGGATTGATAGAGAAGGATTTTATATGATCCCGCCGGCCACTTGTATTTTGCGAATGACAGATGCACTGTAGATACGGATGAACGCAATACTTCCGCATGAGATGAGGGGTCGCTGTTCGATACTATGAAAAGCTGGGTTTTGCTGATCACAACGTATTACAAAAGCATTTACTTGAGCAGCATTATTGACATGTGTCGAGCTGGCCGCCATTAAACTGATTGCGCGGTCAGCTGATGGCGATAAGGTGGCGCGGGCTCCTGTAGGTATATACCGCTCAGCTCAGCGCTGCGGGCGCAGTCCACTCGGAGGAGGAGGCCGGCTGACGCTCCGGTCTGCCCGCGGCCCAGATCGATCAACGTTCTGTCTCCGGGAGGGGTGGACGGCCCCGGCTCCGGCGGCCGCTGCACAATCATCATAGAGATGGCGCACAGACGACATAAAATGGCGCGGCAGCGCCGCCGAGAGGACAAAACAATGACATGTCTGATGGCTATCGTATGTATGGATATGGGTAAACGCAGGGGTGGCGCAAATCTGACACTATAGGTACTACTGTTTTCCGTAGGTATTATGTTCTTAATTCTGATAAATATGTATTTCATAATGAAATGTTCATCATGCGTTGAGCATTCGGTTCCTTTGTGCAGGGATTCCACACGCTCACTACAACCAATGTTTGAACCCGAATCTATTGGACTTGAGGATCGACCTTCTTTCTAAAAATAGATATATTAAAAATAATGCAAATATTGTCTGAACTTTAGATTTGTCCGAGAAACCACTAATTTTCAGATTGCACGGAAGGCGATATTACAATCAAAGCACTCAAAAGCAAGCCAGGTCGTAAATGTATTGAACTTTAACGCTTTGCCGAGACGCATCATGAGGTAACTTTTTTAGACCGCTCAAGTGTAATCAAATTAAGAAATTGGCAAGCATTAACCGTGCACCACCTGGGTTTTTCCTTACCCACGACAGCTTGTTTTTGGATCTGACCCCCCCCCCCCCCTCATCCACCCCCATCGTCGGTTGCGGGTTAAAATAATAAATTGCTCGGCAAGTGACTTCAGTTGGTCAGAAGATAGCAAATACAGTACTGATGCAGTGGTAGATTTCAGTACCACGGGTAACACAAAGCGGCTTAGCACAGCAGCGACAGCACGGATGCACAGATGCACCTATGGTCCAACAGATAATACAGTACCCCAGTCATAGTTGGTATGGATCGTACGACATCCGAGACCGACACCAATCAGCCATTCATAGCCCAGGTCCCGTCACTGATCACTCGGTGATGACACCAACTCCATCCCACCTATATCACACAACAGAGCACAATCAGCACACAAGGAGCGTCGTTCTCAGTCGGTAGACATTATCTGGCTACGGTCCAAGTGCAACACTGCATCCAAAATACCCCTTCACTTTTGCGCAGAAATCGGCATCAATACGTGCATTACGGTTCCATAAATCAGGCCGTAATCGCGGCTGCAACAGACGGTGCCTGACTCACAGGGTAATAAATGTAGCGTATTCCTGTCATATTTGCGAGCCCGGCCACTTTGCACCTTATGCACCAGCATAGGGCATTTTTCCCTTATGAACATACATACTAGCGACAATTGAACGTAAGGCATTTGACAATATTTCATTCAGATTACCGTATCATTTCTATAAGACACACGATCGCAGCCTTCGTCCATTCGATAAATTCTGAAAACGGTTTCGAGTATTTAGTACCCACTGAGGTTACCCAGGTACAGGGCTTGTCTCAGCCTGCGTGTTACCAGTAGGCATCCTTTTTCCAACACAGTTGGGAATATCTTAAAGGCTATGTTATCGGTCTCTCGGAAACCATAGCAGTTAGCACCGAGACGCGCAAAGCTTCCCGCCCCAGATTGTGCTAGCCTTTGTCTAACTGTTGCACCCGGTTAGTGGCGATTGGTGAAGGTTTATAGCTGGCCAAAAACAGAATTGCTTTTGGTTCCACAGTGGGGCGGAAAATGTGTTTAATGTTTGGCCCAATTGAAAGAATTGAGCATTGCGTTTCCCAGTACTGCGTTTATCGATCGATTGATAACATAGCCATTCGATTTACTCTCTGTTTTATCGAGGAAAAAACAGTTAGGTACCACGCAGTGAGAGGACCATGCACGTGGCCGTCCGGCGTTTACGAACTGACAGCGTTGGCTCCCCTCCCCGCTACCGCTATGGGGGAGGGGGCGGAGGTAGAGGGAGAGAGTCCGTCGTTCGGCTGTGACCCAGCCAGGCTCTGCCCCAAAGGCATAGGGAAGGGCAGGTCACTGGGTGCAGTCGCCGGGTTACTACCGGGGAGGGGGAGCGCGCCGAGCTGGCACCGATCTGCGCCGAGAGAGAGAGAGAGAGAGAGAGAGAGAGAGAGAGAGAGAGAGAGAGAGAGAGCCAGGGGGATTGAAGAAGAGAGAGAAAGATGGAGAGAGAGAGGATTGAAGGAGAGAGAGAGGTGTAAATAGAGAGGACGAGATAAAGAGAGAAAGTGAGTGATAATTGGTAATTGGAGAGAAAATGGAGAGAGGGGATAGAAATAGACAGGAAAAATATAACAAGATAGTTGGAAGGAAGAAGCACTTAAACCCACACCAGTCTGTGTTCCAGGCGCCTACCTGAGCCGATCGGAGAGCCACGCAAGCCACGCCAGCCACGCGAGCCACGCCAGCCACGCCACGTGTCCTCCAGAGGCGCTGGCCGGACCGCACCACAGCCACTCCAGCCAACGGGACGAGAGTGGCCGGCCAAAGCCGCCCGCCACCTTCAAGGTTAGCGCTCGGCGCACTGCTGATTCACAGAGGGACACTGCGGTAGTGTGTGACGTACCGCTACACACAATACTCACCGTCTCTACGGATCTGGGATGGGTTAGAAAAATTGCGGCCGCCGGCCACGCATGATATTGAACATATGATAGGCTTGGACGTTTTGTGGTAACTAACACTTTTATCATTGCTTAATAACATAAAATCAGCTACAACAAAGCGCTGTAATTGAAAAAGCAGACCTTGGTACGGAGCATGGGTGGGCTTAAAATCCACGTGTAAGTTACGCCTGAACTACCGTTCCTTATTACATAAATTATGTTGTGAAGTATGTACATGTATGAAGAAAAAAAATTATATCAGAAATAAACATCTGTCTTCGCGCTTAGCTATCCACGCCGCTTTGATTTTGGCCTGACATGACCTGGTAGGCTACAGCCCCGTTGTTGACCGGAGCCTCTGTCACGTTCAGGACGATCTGAAGCGAGCCCCCATAGAGGGTGCCAGCGGCACGGACCAGGGCTACACGGCAGATGACGAGTACGAGGAGAGGACCGTCAAACAGCTGCTCAGAAGGTGGGTGTGGGAAGGCGTTCAAAGGCACAACCAGACGGGACCGATGGGGTGCGACAGTGTCTCCGAGGCTACGACTATGTTAGCATTTCCTTACCAATTCCTCATCTTATCTCTGCATGCGTGCGTGCTCCTTCGTCTTTCCCGCCCCGTCCGGTCCCGTCCGGTCCCCATCCTGCCTCCGTCCCGTCTCAGTCCCGTCTCCATCCCGTCTCCGTCCCGTCTCCGTCCCGTCTCCGTCCCGTCTCCGTCCCGTCCGGTCCCCATCCTGCCTCCGTCCCGTCTCAGTCCCGTCTCCATCCCGTCTCCGTCCCGTCTCCGTCCCGTCTCCGTCCCGTCTCCGTCCCGTCCGGTCCCCATCCTGCCTCCATCCCGTCTCCGTCCCGTCTCAGTCCCGTCCCGTCTCCGTCTCGTCTCCGTCCCGTCTCCGTCCTATCTCCGCCCAGCCTCCTCTCCGTCTCCGTCCCGTCTCAGTCCCGTCTCCATCCCGTCTCCGTCCCGTCTCCGTCCCGTCTCCGTCCCGTCTCCGTCCCGTCTCCGTCCCGTCCCGTCTCCGTCTCGTCTCCGTCCCGTCTCCGTCGTCCGACCCACAGAGCAGATGATATGAGGGCCCACCCACTGCGCGACTCCCTTACGACGGAGCTCAGCCAGCGCGGCATTATTGCATTCCGCTCTCCCTGCGAGGCATGGCATATCGGCGTGTCATAGCGGCGCCAGACGACAGACAAACAGACACGCATACACACACAGCGCCACTGCTGCACTAATAAAACGCAGTTCACACATGACCGTCAGTCTGTCGGTGTCGGGCCCGTCACCGTCGACCTGACGGCCTGCAGCCCGTCAAACGAGAGTTGGGATTTGGTAGCTCCCATTGGCTGCCATATATTGTGACAGAAATGGCGCACCATTTTCGAGATGGACGCAGATGGGGGAAGGGGATGGGGGAGGGTAGAGGCCGAGAAGTTAAAAAATATTCTTTGAATTACAGAAATAAAATACCACGCTTTTACATTTTTATGTCAAATAATGCTGCAATTTTATTTTAATGAAAGACACATCGGTTCGCTAACTTAAATCAGGGAGCGAATCTCAAGATATCGTGCCGTAATAAACACTTCAATCTCCACAAATGGATAGAAAATGATATAAAATATCTTTAAAATGCATTTAACCCGGCCGGGCCCGGGGGGTAATTCCAACCACCGCAGCCCGGGGGGGGGCGTTTTTCGCCCCCCCTGTCTAACTCCGTAAATAAGGGAGCTAGGGAAACAAAAGCGACACCAAACGAAAGGTCCTTACGAGACGATTCTAAAGCATCCAAAATTTTTGACCTCAGGTCAATTTTCAAGGTCAGAGGTCAAGGTCAAAGGGAAAAACCGGCACATGTGTAGTGACCTCAAAGCAAGCGTTCTAGAGGACGGCAGGATACATAAAACCGGCAAAATTGGGTGTCCAACGAAAGAAGAGAATCTAAAGATTCCGAAAATGTGCTCAACATCAAAGGTCAAGGTCAAGGTCATGCTCAAAATTGACCTCAAACTTTGCACTTTTTCGTACATCTTGCGTGCTAACTTCCAAGATGTTTTGAAATGTTTTGAGGCTTATCAGGTCCCTATTTGTGGTTCATCTTACGATACAAGGCTGCTCAAAGGTCAAGGTCACAGAAGAGTATCCTTGCTAGAGGCTATTTCACTTATTCAAGTTAGTAGTCATAAATAAGACAATTTGGCCATCCGGGGGCTCTAAATGAAGGCTTAGAGGAAAATAGATGCCAGATTCGTGATCAGCGGGTACGAATCCATCATAAACGACCTTTCATGTGTCAAGGTCAACCAAAGGTCATTCGAGGTCACATGAGGTCAACATAAAATTTGACCTTTTCCAAACAAAATATATATCATTCGACGCGGCTTGACGAGGCGAATACGATGGTACCACTGCCGTAGCTCTAGGACCATTTTTGCCAAAGTTATTTGCGAAAAACTAAAACCACATTTCGGGGTCGTTGACCTGACCCCTGACCTCAGGTCACCAAAACTATTTTTATATTTTTCTCTAGGTCAAACGCTACACAACCGTGCTCGTAATTTGTCTTTATCTCTAAAACTCTATTTTTAGCAGCTATTTGAAGTTCGCGTCTGTGACGCCGAAGTTTGCCGTGCAGGGGTCTAGAAAAATCGACCCTGTGACGTCATCAAGAGGGCTAGGTCCAAATTTTTTACTTCAGAAGATGTCAAATTGATGGGAGAAAAGGTACTGAAAGTTTCGTTTTCCTATCCCTAAGCGTTTGGGAGCTATCGCAAATATTCGCCAGGGGGGGCGAAAAACGCCCCCCCCCCCGGGCCCGCGAGGGTTAAGCTTCATGCTGCATGATTACGTTCCTTTTCCTCTTCCTCCAACACGCAGACATTCAAACCGACGGGCCCGTCACCGTCAAAAGTTGAACATTGCTGAACTTTCCAAAGCGACGGCCGTCAGGTCCGGCGCCGGCGCAATCAGCTGTTGCCGGCCGTCAAACGCTGCCGGTTCACACATGCCCGTCGACCTGACGGCCGTCGCTCCGTCGGTTTCGGCCGTTTTGACGGTGTCGGGCCCGTCACCGGCAGACCTTACGGGCAAGTGTGAACTGCGTTTAACACATACCGACCGATCATGGCGTATGCATTATCAGGAGCGTTCTGTTAGGTAGGATCTAACTCGTATCCCTGGCTCTCTCCTAAGCTGTGACTCCACTTATGATGAGAATTTGGGTCATCACAACTTTTACATAACCTCCCCGCCCAGTCATTGGCAAGCATATAAACCCCAATTTTATATCGGGATCGGTCCTTCTATCGCACCTTCAATATTTACTCGGTAGACATTTTTCGCCTTTCTTGTCTATAGATGTCCAATGAGCCGTCAGCATATCGAGCTGCCCCAGTTCCTACTAACCTGAGCCCAGCCCTACAGCTCCGAGTGCCCTACCCGCAGCGGCAGCGACCGAGATAACTGAGACAGAACGCGGAGGACTTGCCGCGCTCAGCGCAGGCCATCAGTCAGAGTCTATTAACGAGACACAGCGCATATGCCCGTAACGAAATTCCCAGAAAACGAGCCGCAGGAGGACGCAATAATATCGCTGATGACGGTGATGACCATGGTCATCTTCGGGGAAAGAGAGAGAGAGAGAGAGAGAGAGAGAGAGAGAGAGAGAGAGAGAGAGAGAGGAGGAGGAGGAAGAGAAAGGATGGGAGAGACGATGACATGAAGATAGATGAACACGTTGAAAGATGATTAGGCATTAGCCAGTCAGGCAGTAACAATTTAACAGACCGTCATGCGTTATATGTAGATTACATAGCGATGCACGGAATTATCAAGGACGTGTTTCGTCACGGTAGCCCGGCAAATAATATGCCCCATCGAATTCCTATGACTTGCTAGGCATGGCGATATTATATTTTGACGCTTTTTTTCCGTTGTTCCAGAGCTCCAAGTGGTGATTTCAGGTTAGTTCTGATTCATGTGTCGGTAAATGGTGCATTACATATTTGCCACATTTCGCAAATGCTTATATTGCGGATGTTGACGTTCAAGTGCCTTTCAGATCTTATGTCGATTTCTCTTGTAAACAAATTATGCTAACCGTCACTTTTAACTAAAAGAGCGGTCTGTCGTCTGTATGCTAGTCAAGATACCGTCCCTGAAATTCTCTCTGCGTCAACATATCTACAGCGTCTACTGACTGCTGTTTCAGCACGGGTCAGAAGGGCGGCAGCACCCTGTCTCGCCGCATGTCGGCCAAGCTGGACGGCCTGTCGGACGACCGCTACATGGACACCAACGAGACGCTGCTGGTCATCCGCTCCCAGCTGCACAGCCTCACAAAGTCGATGGAGTCGTGTCAGAGCGAGGTGGGTGGAGAGGGGAGAAGAGAAGGAGAGGGAGAGAGAGGGAGGGGAAGGGGAGATAGAGCGAGGAGAGAGGAGAGAAGAAAAGGTGAGGGAGAGGCGTGGCCAGCGAGGGTGAAAGAGAAATAGGAGGGAAACAGGAAGAGATGTATTCGGAAGAGGTGGATGGGTGATCTGGCGACGCTTCCTTATCGGAGAGAGCAGAATCGTGTAGAGGTTTTTGTTGTTTTTTTTTCGACCGTGCTGCTACCACTTAGGAGACATGGGAAATAATGGATTACATAGACTAACGAGAGGTGGGCTACATGAATTATTGAAATAATCGAAATGCTGCTGCTTCGGGGGAGAGCTTATGTATGGAAACGTGTTGGAAGATAAACATATTGTCAGTGATGGTCAAATGTATGGTCAGCGATGAAACCCGATTAGCTGTTTGTTTGTGTTTGTCCGACGTCCCGATGGTGTACATAAGTGTGTTTGTCTGAAGCCCTGTTTTACTTGTTTCACTGTGTTTGATGACACACCAGCGTTTTTTTTTTTTCGCGACGTCCCTCAGGTGACCGAGGTTCGGAAAGACGTGCACATGATCCACCACGAGATCGACCAGCTGCAATCTGCCAAGGACGAGATGCTGGACCTGCGGGACTCGGTGGTGCGCCTGGAGCAGCAGCAGCGCCGCAGGAAAGCGCGCTCCATCGACCAGGTGAGGTCGCGACCGGTGCTCCGAGTGAGAGGAAAGATAGGGATAGGTAGTGTAAAATATGGGGGCTAATATGGAGGCTGTGCTACGGCTGTCTCAAAGGAGGATGAGGCAGGACGGAGGGACGGTGTGATGTGGTCTACAATTTAGTGAACAGCTGCAACGGAAAAAAAACAGACAAGGAATTATATATTGCGTAGCTATTTTGTATTGCTATGTTATAGCTATTTTGTATTCCTATTTTGAACTCCCATATTATTTTTTTTTTTTTGTATTCGGGCAGAAATTACTGACTGTAGAACTGAGTGTTCCGGAAAGAAGTAAAATTGTTGTGTGTAAGTTCCGAGGTCCCTGCCTGGCTGCTACCCGGCCCGGGGTTCTCTCGGCTCGTTAGAGCCGCTCGCGGCAGTCGGTAGGCTGGCGCTCTTGGCACCCGACGGTGGCTGTCGGATTACATCGCCGTACGCAGAGCTGGTCCTCGATGGAGCGGCTCCGACTCCCCCTCTCCTCGCTCCCTCTCCGCCCCCCCCCCCCACCACCACCGACCGCCTCCGGGGCTACGCTAATCCGACAGTGGGGACAACGAGGGAGATGTCTGTCGGTCTGTCGGTGTGTGTGTCGTCTAAGTGCTTTGAGGGTCGCTACGGATTTTAGGTCGACTGAATTCGTAGAATGGAAGGAGGTCAGGGTCACTAACGTATGTATGAAATATCGTGTTTTGTAAATAACGGAGGCCGAGCGGGGGCACAGCGGAAAGATGCGATAAATGGTTTGGTAATGAAACGATTAGCGCACGGGTGAATTAGCCGTTTGGAAATATTGGTAATGCTGCAATGCAGTAGAGGGAAATTCCCATCAGCGATTGATGTTAAGGAGCGTTTTCACTCGAGACGTTTTTAGGAAATGACTGAGTTAACCGTTTCATTGGTTCTAAAAGGAAGTTTTTTCTCTTCATCTAAACATCGGTGCTTTGTTATCCAAATATCGGTTCCTCGATAGAAATGCTTCGAGGTAATCCTCGTCCCATCTGACGTACTTTCTGCTGTTTTCCAGGGTCTGACGTGTTTCCTGGTGTCGGCCATCTTTTCGGCGGTGCTGGGGATGTTTCAGTTCGGCTACAACACGGGAGTCATCAACGCGCCCCAACAGGTCAGACCTTCCATCCTTATCGACATCAATTCACGGGTGGATTAGAAGACATCGTCGCATAATGATAGTTTTGGATAAATGTGTCAACATATAAAGAGACAAGCAACACTCGTAAGATAATCAAAATGACGAAATCTCACAGTTTGTGGAATTTCCATTATTTTGTAACCATCGCTGATATATTAATGGTATAGCTGATGGTAATGCATATTATGAGGGAATGAAAGAACGTTCCCATGCTCTGCAATTGTAATGGTCTCACGCTTCTTAGTTCCTGCTGTTTCTTTGTCACTGACCCTGTCCTCCCCTGCGCAGATAATCGAGGACTTTATCGCGTCGGTGTGGCTGTCGCGCTACGAGACGGAGATCGCTCCGACGACGCTCGACTTTATCTGGTCGGTGGCCGTGTCGATATTCGCCATCGGCGGCATGGTGGGCGGCTTCTCGGGCGGCTACATCGCCGACAGATTCGGCAGGTCAGCACAGTCGGCAGCACTGATGAGTTGTGTAGGCACATGTGTTCGCCTTTTGTCTGTGGTATGTGCCGGTGATGGCTTCCTTAACGTAACGTATCTTGCAATCGAGAAATCTGGATGTTTGCGGTAAAAGTTAAACATTTGGCTTCACAGTTGTCCTGCAATCCGGAGACTTGGGCCCCACCATGAAAATCATTGCGCTTGTTGAACGATTTAGCTTACTTATCAGCCAATTATGTTACTCGTGATCTATTGCATTGTTTGGATTTTACAGAAAAGGGGGTCTGATTTTCAACGACTTTGTGGGCCTGGCGGGGGCGACGCTGATGGGTCTGAGTCAGATCTCCTCCTCGTTCGAGATGCTCATCATTGGACGGCTCGTCATCGGATACAACTGTGGTACGTAAAAATCCACACGGAATAATTGTAAAGAGTACAACTGCAATATGTCCCAAGCACAAATCTCCATTGATATATAGCCGCGGTTCATTCAAATATTATGCTTGCAAAATAAAAATTGACTCGGAAGGGGACACAAAGCGGCATGAACGATGGAAAAAGTCCTCTACAGATGTAATGCCTGACTTTTGTTGCCGTGCTTAGGTGCGACCCGTGCTTCACAATCGTACGTTGTCGTGTGCTCAGAAGTCAGAGGTCCGGTGCCCAGGTATGTGTCTCAGACGTCTGAGATCACTCCAGTGAACCCAATGTGTTCTCACACCTCACACTTCACAGGTCTGAGTACATCTTTGGTCCCGATGTATGTGAGATGTCCGAGATCGCCCATTGAACCATCTTGCTTTCACAGGTCTGAGCACATCTCTGGTGCCCATGTATGTATCCGAGATCGCCCCAGTTAACCTGCGCGGCGGCGTGGGCATTGTGAACCAGCTGGCGGTTACCATCGGCCTCCTGTTGTCACAGGTAAGTACGGTAATAGATGACGCCCGTGTGATTACTGGTCATTACGTGACCTTCTGATTAAATAATAAAACACGTGATTAGTCTAATCATTATAGTAAATGTGTGGGTTTTTACTTTTTAGGGGTTAGAGGCGAATCAACGGCGATATAATTCTCATTATGCGCTCATTTATGTAGATGTGTGCCTATCAATGCAAACACAAATATTAGTAAGAGTAACGACGTAATGCATCATGAGAAAACGATGATTTCGTGGTTAATCACGCCGTGGTCGTTCTGCATTGACCCACCTAACGGTCTGTTTCCCACACAGGTGCTGGGCCTGGACCAGTTGTTAGGCACCGAGGAAGGATGGCCTCTGCTGCTCGGTGAGTCTGATACAACCCATGGACGTGATTACAGCAGTGCGGTGCTGTTAATTAGACGAAAGTGCAAACATTGACGTGTTTTATCAATGCTGCAGTATAGGATGAAGCATTACGGACCGTTTAGCCGCCTCAGTGAAAAATAGAGCGGTAAGGTCACAACTGCGCTCCATAAAGCAGATAGGCATAACATTTCATTGGTAAATGTCGTTGCTTGTTTACGGCTAAATGTTACAGTAGGCGGAGCTCCCTACATTCAAATCCATGCATTGTAACTCCTTGCCCGTGTTCTGACCCTCGCAGGTCTGGCAGTGTGTCCGGCTGCACTACAGCTGCTACTGTTGCCCATGTGTCCCGAGTCACCGCGGTATCTTCTCATTACCAGACAACGAGAACAAGAGGCCAGGAAAGGTACAGTGGGTCTATTTAAGATCTCCAGAGCCACCACGTGGCGCTACGGTCGGGGTAGGGCGAGTCCAAATCCGGAGGGAAGTGAGGTCACCGGTCATTGTGGGGGAAGGAGGGAGGGGGAGTGACGCGGTATCACGGCGCATGGGGCGTGCGTAGCGCCGGGAGTGGGCCGCCCGCCACTGCGCCGAGGCTGAGGGGAGGGGATGATGGTTGCGAGTGCGTTCACTCCGGTATGGTGGTATCCTGTTCATGTGGAACCAGCAAGAATGCGACTGAAGGGAATCATTATCTCAAACAAACGGACAAGCGAGAGGCAGCGCCAGTTCCAGCCAAAATCTTGAACAATGATAATTGAAATCTAGGACGTATTAAAAGCATGCAACTATTCAGTCGATAGTTGCATGATGACAGTCTTAGGCTTTTCTAAAATGTTATTTGAGTTGGGTATTTTTTCATTTGGCACGTTCAGTTTTGATGAGTTTATCGGGTCGAAAAGAATCCGAAAAGAAAGAGTTAAAATTGCTCCAGAAAAATGACCAAAAAATATTTTCTTAAAAATGAAACTAAGCTAGACATTTATAAGCGAAAATTTTGACTTTTTTAGAGGATTTTGGGGAAAGATGTTGGCGAAAGATGTCATCGTGCTTGTCTGTGTTGCAGTAGAAGAAAAGGTTTTGGTTCGTGTCCAGATAAAACCAGACCCGGGAGTGGGGCTCGAACTCACGACATCGCGTTCAGCTCGCAGGTGCCCCAACCTAAACGCTACGAGCACCTATCGCCCTGCGCAGCTTGCTCAGTGCTACGGCTATAGTTCGGCCAAAGTGTCTGACGTCTGTCAATGTCACGAGGCGAAGCCCCTAGGCAAATGTCCGTCCCGGTAGCTCGGTCGGTAGGGCTTTGGACTCCGTGTGGTGAGAGCGCACGTCCCGGTTGCAAAAGTCCGGGTTCGAAACACGACGTGTGCTTGACGTTTTTGAGCTCCTGACGGGTATGCTTGTGGTTGGTGGCAGGCCGCTGCCAGGCGAAGTCAGTGAGGGGATCGGCCGTGCGCGGCTTTGTGCGCACGTTAACCCTCGCACGACCAGGCCATTTCTCATAACACGAACGACCAGGGGGGGGGGGGGTTGTTACGACCCCCCCCCCTGGCGTTTCGAAACGGAAGGTCGTAGAGCTTATCGGAAAAAAACCAACGGATTGCTCTCAACGAGATCTCGCGATTGGTGGTATATTTTTTGGTCCTAGGTCAACATTTGACCTACTTTTGACCGGTCAAAGGTCAAATTTTCGGAAAAATAGACTTTTTTTCAACTTTCGGCGGCGATTGCGGCAAAACGGTGGGAGATATCGACTTGAAACCTTCACTATCGTGTTCCTTGATCAATTCTCTATCGTTTGGTATGTATTTCGTTTCCCTAGCTCTAAAAATGGCGCGTTGGGAGCGCCGGAAGTCGGCAAGGTCACAGTCGGCGGCAGAAATTCGAAAAATCAAAATTTAAATTTTTGAAATCTGATTGTATTTTTGGATTTGGGAGGTCCATTTGCTCCCTATAGAAGCTAATATTGCTGCATATTCCCATTGAGGTGACAAGAATTAGCAAAATAGTGGTTCGGGCGCTTTTCAAAAATAGTACCGGACGCTGTTCCTCTTGTGACGTCATAGCTCCGTGACCTGACCTGACCCGGTCAAATTTCTTATACCATATGATAGCCAATACTTGCCCCAACATGCATGGGAAGTTTCATCACGATCTATCAACCGATGTCCGTACCACCGGCAGGAAACCTCGGGCGTTGGCACTCAGTTTGTGAAAATCCGGCCGGAGGCTGTACCTCTTATGACGTCATAACTCCGTGACCTGACATGACCCGATCAATTTTTTTTCGGCAAAAGATGCGCAAAGGTTGCCCCAGAGGGCATTGAAAATTTCAGCCCGCTACGACAAGCCGTTTAGCGTGCACTTTGAAAAAACCTCAGGGGGGGTTGATACAACCCCCCCCCCCCCTAGGCGTTCTAGGGTTAAACTTTGGACTCTGAATTCTGCCATAGACCAGGAATTGCTTGATCGGAGGGTAGAGGGTAGGGTCAACGCAACTAGCTCAGCTTAGCGGGGACTCTTTCCTTATGATTCCTTTCATTCAAAAGGTTCGGGCCAAATATATATTAAAAAAGGGGGAGCCGAACCATGTTGGGTCGGGTTGAACCCGGAATTGGACCTGTGTCTTACACGCAATCATGGTCAGATAAAACAGAGGCCAATTTCGGGTCAAATATTTTTATTAACTGATCTTGTTGTTTTTTAGCTTACACGTATAATAACTTTAAGCTTTTTTTTAATCGAGACTTTATGCACAAAAATGTGGCATTCGTCCGCTTTTCCTCATCTCCTCTCAGCGACTTGATTTGACCTTAACTCTTACCAGCAAAAAATAAATCACCTGCGTGATAATTATTTGCCCAAGGGCGCTCTACGGAAGAAACGCCAGCCGGTCAAAAAATTGGCGAACGATACGATATTTCTAGTGCTTGAATTATATTCAATGAAAATTTCAGGAGACATAAATAATATTAATCCTTCGGGCGCTCGGAGCATTCGCTAGCATTCCATTGCCAGCTGCATTACCAATATCATATTTGCATTACTTTGGGTCATAGATAACATGAACTACCTGGATTGGACACTCGTTTTTGGCGCGAAAAATAAGAGGCCACTTTGGCCTCTTATTTTTAATGACGGATTTTTAGTCAGTATTTTGAGAGGCTGATATCTCAGCAACCGCTGGGCCGATTCGCCTGCGGTCTTTTTTGTTGGGTAGCTCCATCCTTTCTGCCCCGCAATTCACTTATCGTGATGCATTCAGGTGACCGTCGTGGCACGTGGCACGTGAAAAGTCGGGATGTTCAAGTCGCTCTGCTGGAGTAACAATTTTGAGAGGCCTATATCTCAGTAACCACTGGGGCGATTGACTTGCGGTAACTTTTGTAGAGTAGCTGTATCCCTTCTAACAAACATTGGATACTCTTGGTGCACGTGAGTGACCCCCGCTGCACGTGCAAAGTGCAAAAAACAGAAGAGGTGTTCAATTTGTTCCCATTACAGTAATTTAGCAACTACTGGGGCGATTTCGCTGAGACTTGGCATTCATGTAGGCAGTAGGCACCCACCGGGCAATGCATATCCGTATGTCATGGTTGGGGTGCTATTGCACGTGCGCACGTGCAGGGGTCGCTTCCAGATCTCGAGAACGGCTGGACCGATTGCGCTCAAATTTGGTACGCGATTAGAGACCGGTGAGAAGGGTGCCGTGCAAAAGTCAGTTGGGACCCATATGGCACGTGCGCACGTGCAGGGTGCCGCTTCCAGATCTCGAAAACGGCTGGGCCGACTGCGCTCAAATTTGGCACCTCGCAAGAGACCAGTAAGTAGAGTGCCGTGCACCGGGTAGGTTGTAGCTCTGCGCGTGCTCACGTGCTCACGTGCACACCCGTCTGTCATATCTCAGGAACGGAGTGACCGATTGCAATGAAATTTGGTGTGTGATTGGATGCTGGATGTGTATGAGTTTTTCTAAGTCGATGTAGGTGAGGTAATGCACGTGCGCACGTGCAGGTGTCGCCTCCAGATCTCGAGAACGGCTGGACCGATTGCGCTCAAATTTGTCACACAATTAGAGACCGTCGAGAAGGGTGCCTTGCGAAAGTCAGTTGGGACCCATATTGCACGTGCGCACGTGCAAGGTGCTGCTCCAACATCTGAAGAACGGCTGTGTCGATTGCAGTCATATTTGGCACATCGCAAGAGACCAATAGGTAGGGTGCCGTGCACCGAGGAGCCTGTAGATCTGCGCGTGCTCACGTGCGCACGTGCACACCCATCTGTCATATCTCAGGAACGAACGGACCGATTACAATGAAATTTTGTGTGATTGGATGCTGACCGTGTATGAGTTTTTCTAAGTCGACGAAGGTGTGATAATGCACGTGCGCACGTGCACACCGCACGCCCCATATTTACAGCTAAAACGGACAAGCCGATCTCAGTAAAAACTGGTGTGCGATTCGGAAATAACAAAGTGCATTAATTGTGTGCTCTAGCACTGAATATGCATGTGCGCAAGTACACACCCAACAGCAACAGCTTAAAAACTGGAAGGCCGATTTCGATCAAATTTGCCGTGCGATTAAGGGATAAGATGACAAAGTTAATTGACTGTGTGCATCATAATGGGTGTGAGTATGCACATATGAAGGTGCACAACCCATTTTTAGAGCTGAAAAACGGGCAGAGGCTGGTGGTGATCAGATTCGGGTCATATTAATAATAATAATAATAATAATAATAATAATAATAATAATAATAATAATAATAATCGATTGCGTAGCTCGCTCAGACTAGGGATTTCAGTTAGGTCAGGTATATACCTGACCTGAGCGTACTACCCAGCCTGAGTGAGCTACGCTATCGATTATGAACCGAATCTGATCACCACCTGCGTGCTCATTTTTCAGCTCTAAAAAATGGGTTGTGCTTATTCACACTTATTCTGATGCACACAGTCAATGCAATTTGTTGTCTTATCCCCTAATCGCACGGCAAATTTGATCGAAATCGGCCTTCCAGTTTTTAAGCTGTCAATGTTGGGTGTGCTCGTGCACGTGCGCACGTGCATTATCACACCTTCATCGACTTAGAAAAACTCATACACGGTCAGCATCCAATCACACGCCAGATTTCATTGTAATCGGTCCGTCCGTTCCTGAGATATGACAGATGGGTGCGCACGTGCGCACGTGAGCACGCGCGGAGAGCTGCAGGCTCCTCGGTGCACGGCACCCTACCAACTGGTCTCTTGCAATGTACCAAATATGATTGCAATCGACACAGTCGTTCTTCAGATGTGGGAGCGGCACCTTGCACGTGCGCACGTGCAATATGGGTCCCACCTGACTTTGGTAAGGCAACCTTCTCGCCGGCCTCTAGTCGTGTGACAAATTTGAGCGCAATCGGTCCAGCCGTTCTCGAGATCTGGAGGCGACCCGTGCACGTGCGCACGTGCATTACCTCACCTTCATCGACTTAGAAAAACTCATGCACATTCAGTATCCAATCACACACTAAATTTCATTGCAATCGGTCAGTCCGTTTCTGAGATATGACAGAGGGGTGTCACGTGAGCACGTGAGCACGCGCAGAGCTACAACCTACCCGGTGCACGGCACTCTACTTACTGGTCTCTTGCGAGGTGCCAAATTTGAGTGCAATCGGCCCAGCCGTTCTCGAGATCTGGAAGCGGCACCCTGCACGTGCGCACGTGCAATATGGGTCCCAGCTGACTTTTGCACGGCACCCTTCTCACCGGTCTCTAATCGTGTACCAAGTTTGAGCGCAATCGGTCCAGCCGTTCTCGAGATCTGGAAGCGACCCCTGCACGTGCGCACGTGCAATAGCACCCCAACCATGACATACGGATATGCATTGCCCGGTGGGTGCCTACTGCCTACATGAATGCCAAGTATCAGCGAAATCGCCCCAGTAGTTGCTGAGTTACTGTAATGGGAACACATTTAACACCTCTTCTGTTTTTTTGCACTTTGCACGTGCAGCGGGGGTCACTCACGTGCACCAAGAGTATCCAATGTTTGTTAGAAGGGATACAGCTACTTTACAAAAGTTACCGCAAGTCAATCGCCCCAGTGGTTACTGAGATATAGGCCTCTCAAAATTGTTACTCCAGCAGAACGACTTGAACACCCCGACTTTTCACGTGCCACGTGCCACGACGGTCACCTGAATGCATCACGATAAGCGAATTGCGGGGCAGAAAGGATGGAGCTACCCAACAAAAAAGAGCGCAGGCGAATCGGCCCAGCGATTGCTGAGATATCAGCCTCTCAAAAGACTGATTAAAAATCCGTCATTAAAAATAAGAGGCCAAAGTGGCCTCTTATTTTTCGCGCCAAAAACGAGTGTCCAATCGAGGTAGTTCATGTTATCTATGTTTGGGTTTATCATAGTTGACAGTAGATGAACCGGCCACAGTAAACCCATGCCTCATTATCCTTTCCTCCAAGCAGCCAAGCTCGGCCGCCCCGGCCCGGCCCACCACCGCGATATGGAACAGCACTGAAGTGCGCCATTTGCCTGCGGCAGTGCCCCACCGCGCCGGGGCTGTTTGACAGGTCACCCGCACCGTGACCTCGCCAATCGCCCCCCCCCCCCGCCCACCTCCCCATCGGGCCCAGCTCGGTATTGACCTCCCCTTGAATTTGGCATGGACTCGACTGAGGCTCAACGCCATCTAGTAACGTCTGGAGATCCTTACTAGATCCACTGTACGCAGAAAATGAAGAATGGGAAATATACCGTCTACCGATGTTGGCACCTTTGTATGGTCGCCATGTTTGCTCAACACTGGTCACCTTTCACGTGTGACCTATGTGACCCGTGACCTATGAGCATCTGACTCGTGACCGTTCTGACCTCTGACTGATGTGACCTCTGACCCGTGACCTTCACCCCGACAGCGCTGCGCCAGCTGCGGAACACGTCGCACATCGAGGACGACGTACAGGAGATGAAGGCCGAGGACCGGGCGCAGCAGTCGGAGGCGCGCATCACCATGGTGCAGCTGCTGCGCTCGCCCTCGCTGCGCGCGCCCCTCATGATCGCCATCATCATGCAGCTGTCACAGCAGCTCAGCGGCATCAACGCGGTCAGTGAAATCGAGAGGGGCACGGGCAAAGACGGGTCACCGGCTGGCTGGAGCTAGGAAATGAGTTGGTCGGGACGCGGGACCGGCTCATCACAGCGACAAGATGCCACCACCAGTGCAGTGGTTCTCTCTCGACTCGGTAGATGACGGTAGGGATAGACGCCTGAATCTAGACTGTGCCGCCGGTCTGGTAATGCCGTTTACGGAGACGAGACCGTGAGGTAAGACAACAAAAGCGCTAGATTGGACACATCTCACTTATGATTCTGCAAAAATGAAGTATTTGGATCGCTAACGGTAACATCGTCCGACGACCGACACCAAATGTACCGACGGGCGGTATTCTTAGTTACAGCTATTGCCGATAGATGGCACTAAAAGCGGACGCCTGAAGGTAGGCTGTACCGCTTGGCTCAGTCACAGTCTGTTTCAAAACGGCGTAGGGGAAAGTGGGGTAAGACGGGCACCTTAACTTTGGAGCCATTTTTCGGCCGGTTAGAAACATCATAGAAACGGGAAACTGGGTGAAAACCTTTTTCAGACATTTTACTTTCATTTGCCAGAAGATGAGACTTAGACCTGATTCAACAAATAAACTGCAGCTATTTTTGCAAAACCTTGCAAAAACCCGTCTTACCCCACCCCATGGGGTAAGACGGTCACATGGGTAGGGCAAGACGGCCAGCTTCTTTCACCGATCAGCGCAGCTCGCAACAAATGCCCGAGATTAGCCGCATTTATACAGTCGCTCGTTGGTCTCAAGTGCTTCGGAAATGGCAGTATACGAGATTCGTGCAGAAGGCGTATGCTCCTATATAGGCCCTAGTTCAGAAGCCATGTAGAACCGTTTTTCACATTCATTATTCGAGAATAAACTGTGCCGAAGGAATATTGCTAACATGTCTGTGAGTATCGGAATCGAACATATTCTTATTAGAAATGCTTCTTTTTTCCTACAGCAACAAAAATATTTTCACCATTACAGACCCATTGGGTTCATAGTTGCCCGTCTTACCCCAAACTCAATGTCAGAAGTTCAGCACGATTTTTCGCTGTGGACAATTTGATGCAGACAAAGCAAATCCGCCGTAAATGAACACTGTTGGCATATGAGTGTACCACAAGTGATTGCGAGTTTTTAACTCTATAGTGCTGTACACAAAAGCTTGCACAATACATTATGGATGTTTTCAATGAAATGAGTGTTTTAAAGAAATCAAAATAAAAGATTATCGACTGAACACAAATTCACCAGACTTGAATGGTGGTGTGTAGTGGGAAAGGCAATTCTGGTCCTAACTTTTCTTGCTCGTAGCGCTATTGGTTTGGTCTGCAGAAGGGGTGCCCGTCTTACCTACCCTGACCGTCTTACCCCACTTTCCCCTAAATATAACCTTTTACCTTTCTGGTCTCGCAATGTCGCTCGCACAAATTGTTCAGTACCGTCCAGATACCCGCTGGAAATGTCTTGCTTACTGATAAACAATGATCCGGTCGATGCGATGCTTGCCAAAACTTTGCAATAAACTTTTCTTCTCTCTGTTGATTCAAATATCAATACCTACAAATGATATTCGACAGTTTTTCTTTGATAATTATCGAAAAGGTGAAAATAAAAATCACTGTATTTGATGGTTGTGTAAGATTACAGGCTCCAATACCATATAAGTAATTTATCTGAAAGTGATTCTCCGTGTTATCATCGGTAAAATTTGACGTCACAACAAACCCGATCATTTTGAATGGCAAAAAGATCTCTTCATGCATATCTTATTTTTCCCTCCGCCCTCCTCAGGTGTTCTACTACTCGACCAACATATTCAGCGACGCTCAGTTGTCGCTGCAGAAGGCCAAGTACGCCACCATGGGCGTCGGCGTGGTGATGGTGCTGATGACAATCGTCTCGATCGCGCTGATCGAGCGCGAGGGCCGGCGCACGCTGCACCTCTGGGGCCTGGGCGGCATGTTCTTCTTCTCCGTGTTCATCACCATCTCGTTCCTGGTGAAGCAGATGATCTCGTGGATCGCCTACCTGGCCGTCATCTCCACGTTCGGCTTCGTCATCTTCTTCGCCGTGGGGCCCGGCTCCATTCCGTGGATGATCACCGCCGAGCTCTTCTCTCAGGGTGAGCCGAAACGGCATGCTCGTCCACTTTGTAGCGTATCAATCATATATGCTTGGTTCTGGTTTAACCCTCGCATGTGTGCGGCGTTTGCCAGCTTCTAATGTGTAGGGGGGGGGGGTCGGTTGGACCCCCCCCTTGCCGTTTGGCCCCTGATCGAGCTAGAGCTTCGCGGAAAAAAACGAGCGTGTTGCCCGTGACGAGAGGAAGCCGATGATACCCAATTTTAAGGTCCTAGGTCATTGGTTGACCTTCCAGGTCAGGTCAATGACCCAAAGTCGGGAAAATCGGGACCTGTTAGAAAGTCGTAAAGTGTGGCTGCTAAGGGGTTTTTCGGGGTGCTGATCACGAACATCGTGTTAGTTTTGATCACAGATGATGTCTTTAAGCATTTAGACCAGGTCGGGTCAGGTCAGGTCAGGTCAACCAGTATGCGTCGTGACGGGTATTCGTAGTACGTGTCAACCGCCTCTGACAGCTTCGTAACATGTTACGAAGGCACCAAAACTACTTCGTAAATGTTCAAATGGTTGCTAAATTCGAATTCAGCTCCAAAAACTAGCCTAGAAACATGTACAGCTCGAAAAAGTGAACCGAGGTCACCCGAGGTCACCAAAGGTCAATGACCTGACCTGACCTTCAGGTGACCTTGACACCCACCCTAATGCATGGAAGCAACATCAAATCACATGTTTAAACGTTTGAAACCACGAAAAGCTTCCAAACACGCGGCTAATACGAGCTGACATACGCAGAATCGCGATTCCGGCCAAACATGGTCTCGGAAAAGAGGTCACAGGTCAAAGGTCATTTGGGTCAGGGTCATGAAATTTTCAGGGTAGGTGTAAAATTGATCAATGTGAGGGTACTGAAAGTTTCGTCGCGATCGGCCGCTTTTTACGCGGGTTATTCGCGAAAAACCATGAGGTGGGTCCATCCGACCCCCCCCCCCCCTACACATGCGAGGGTTAAATATTCGTTTTAATTTCCTGCCGGCTGGAAATCTATAACGTTATGAGGTAGAGTGATATCGACAAATCCGAGCCGTTTTGTAACAGGTTATGTGCATTGACAGGTCAGTGTCAGCAGCGTTTGACACGGGCCGCACCCATTCCCAGGACCGCGTCCGGCGGCCATGAGTATAGCTGTGCTCATCAACTGGGTGTGCAACTTCCTGGTTGGCATCGCCTTCCTCCCGCTCAAGGTGAGAGCCGGAGTGAGACGTTTGTTCTTGTACATACCTCCGTCGTATGTAATGTCCTCAAAGCTCACCACTGGCTCAGGGCTCTGGTCCGACATGACATCGTTCTTTGGATGTGATAGCGTTTGGAGATGACCTCACGAAGAGTGGCTTGGATCTTTTCAGAATCTTCTAGAAGATTACACATTTCTTCCGTTCTCCATCCTTCTCGGTGTATTTTGGATCTTCACGTTCAAAAGCGTGCCGGAAACCAAGGGGAAGACATTTGAAGAGATTTCAGGCATTTTCAGACCTTCACAACTGTACGTATTATCTTGCTGGCCCTTTTTTGCAGATTGCTGTAACGGTTTTCACTCAACACTGACAGGTGTTTGAAGTAACACGCGGATGCACTTCATCATTAACAGCATTGTGTGATAAACTTTATTTATGCATCGTGAAGTCGAACGTTTGTAATAGTTTTTAACCGACCTAACACTTACTGACTACCCGTTGGTCAGCTTTGTCACTTGAACACACGATTTGTGTATCGACTGTATATGTGACCGACCCTGTTTGTGTGTGTGTGTCGGTGCCAGGCTGGCCGGCGGCTCGGAGCCTATGCTGGAAGACCACAACTATGGGTATGTAGCGCTGTGAGCACAGTGGTCACAGGGCACGCATCCATTCAACTCTGACCGACTCGTCACGTCATTCTTGTCGTTCGTGACATTTTTTTCTGTCAAGTATAGCAACATCTTCGTCTGTCATATTTCGACCGTTCCCCTCGACCAAAACAGCGCTCTACATCAAGTCAGGTAGTCGCACATTTGCACTCTAAGTTGGACTAGGAACATTCGGATGTTCAACGGCAATTTTGAAGGTCCATGCCTGATCATTACGGCCTTTGCTGTGGAAACGCTTTTATGTGCGGCATAATAACGCGGGCGGCATACTTCTATGACAAAACGCTTAGATGACTGAGCTAACTTACCATAAAGTTAATGAAAAAATAAAATAAAGTGTTTAAGCAAGCCACTGGATATTTTGCACATTCTACTCAGTCCCACCAAATGTGTGAGCAGGGTAAATACGCGACATTTCTGTCCCCGAGGTGGGCGGCTGAGCGGTGACGGTTGCCCGTTTCAGGAGCACAGTGAACTGTTTGAACGCTGTTGTGTACGACGAGCACCCGATGCTCGAGGCGGCCAGGTTCCACGGACAATGTAAGCGGCCCGACAGCGCTGCTCGCTGCTGCTCCGAACACCCGACGCCGGCCCCTCTCTGTTAGTCGTCTGTCTGTCTGTCTGCCTGTATGTCTGTCATCTCTGCGCGCGCTCTCTTCCCTCTCTTTCCACTTGTCTGTCGATCCTATTTCCATTGGCAGGTCTGCTATATGTATGTTCCCTGCCCTGTCCCCGCTCTCTGCACTCCCTTTCAAAGGATGGTTCTCCGGTCCCCACCCGTGTTTCGCTAGATGCTCTCCTTTCTTGATGTTGTGGTGTTTGCTTTGTTTGGTGTGGTGCTGGATGTAGTGTAGGGCATGACGATACTCCAGAGTCCAGTTACAAAAGTCTCATTGTGTTGCTAAGAACGAGCATCTTAGAATAGGTACACTACACGTACGTACACGTATGTACTTGGATACATTATCCATGGAACGTCCTAATGGGCTTTTATGCCTTAAAATTGTCATTCATTTTTTTCCGGGTTACATGTCAGGATTACTACAAATCGGCTCAAGAGACGATCTCATTTCAACTGTCGATGCCTGGTTTATGCATGTTTACTTCTTCAAAAAGATATACTTGTTAAAAACAGGCATTTTACACATGTACATATCACAGCTCTGCAGAGCTAGAGCATGGTAATTTACATTATCTATGTAAAACCATTAGCTAAAAACTGAGAAATTCTGAGTTTGTGGAAGCAATAGACGACTTAGCGTAGGAGACCCGTTTGGATGCACGCGACACGTTTGGACACAGCAGATTGCACGTCTTACACACCACAAGCTCGATGGACCGTTTAGCCCAGCCGGTGGCCGCATCGTGCAAGTGACATGGATGTTGTTGCCGCGTTCATTGTAATGGCGTTATTCGTGCTCTGTGTAATTGATTGATGTAAGACGCCAATATCAATATTTTATTTGTTTTGCGTGTGCGTGGTGGCTTGGAGTTAGTGCGTTTCTTTCGCCGTGCGTCGTTTTAGCTCCGCCTGCAAGTTGTATCGGTTTCTGTGGAAGACCATGGCCTGACAGTCTCAAGGCTATAGAAATACGTCTACTTCAACAGCTGATCCATAGAAATAAGTCTACTTCAACAGCTGATCCGAGTTGCTGGGCGCTGGCTGCAGTTTATTTCAGCTGCGTGTGACTTTGGAGAGGTTCAGCACATTCACGAAGTGTTCCGGTTTCCAGCTCCTTAATTTGGCGCAACAATGCAGCTCGTCTCCGCTCCTGTCCGCGTCAGCTTCCATCTGTGTTTAGTGTTCACGTTATGGTCACTTCATGTCCATCCATGTAGGTATCCTGCTCGAACAGTGCACGACGAACTTCGTTGCATTTACCAACTGTTCCAGTCCCCAGCGCGCTCGTTAACGGCGTTTCACATTTCTTACAAAGCACTGTTCCAGCGGTGTTCGGCTTCATTTCAACGCCGTTCATCGCGTTCCTTCTGTATCTATTTCAGCTCAGTCTATGATCACTTTCATCATCACTACTCATTTAGCCCCTTTTTAGGCCCGTCAATGCTCATCATCAGGATTATTCTTCCAGCTCCGGAAAACTATCATTATTTGCAGGTTTCTTGGTCGCTTCATGTTTCATCGCCAGCCCACCCTGTGCCATTTATCTCTTTACGCGTGTCTCATCGCTTTCGTGACGCTGATCCCGCTGGTGTGTCCGGTTGCAGCTCCGTCTGAGCGGTCCGAGAGTGAGCCGGAGCCGACGCCGCGCTGCACCAGCCTCCACACGTCGCTGGAGCGGCCGTCCCGGTACGGCGGCGCCTCGAGCGTGGCCGGCGGCGCCACGCCCACCCTGGGGCCGCGGCTGCTCGACCGGCGCAGCCTGGACCGGCTGGAGCGGCGCAGCCTGGATCAGCTCGACCGGCTGGAGCGGCTGCAGGGCCGGCCGGCCGGCGCGCCGCTGGCATGACCGACGCCCGGTGGTGGGCCCTCGCAGGACTCTCCGCGGCCGGCGCTCAGCGACGAGCGCACCAACAGCGAGTCGGAGAGCGTCAGCGGCCACGAGGAGCTGTGGCGGCCCAACCACCTGCTGGCTAGCGACGATACCAGCTCCTGAGCGGGCGCCGCCCGCCGGCCAGCCCCGCGGCGCCGCCGGCATGCGGCGCGGCTCCGGCGCCCCGCGCGGGCCACGGGTACGGGCCGACGGGCGCCGAGAGGGCGCCGCCGCGCCCCGCAGCAGCGGCGCCCTCGCACACTCGATAATCATAAGATGATGAAGCTCAATATTTCTAGCTGGCGAGGGCTTGGGTCTAGCGATTAGAGTAGCGCTGCTGTTAGCTGTAGATAGTTCTTACGATCCTCTTTGGCCTTTCTCACCAGTGAGGGTGTTGGCGGGGACGCCAGTCCTGTCAGCAGGTTCGCTCACTACACACCAGGTCGTTCATTGTTTGACAGCCTCTCAGTGACTCGACTGATGCTAAAACAGTACTGCACTGCCCAGACACCTTTACAGAAGCTTTGTCCCAGTGATTGTGACACCATCTTCCAAATGGTTCAACGATGGAGCTCGTGGCAGCGAGGCCGTATGTTTGTGTATGTGCGTGTGTGGATGCGCGCGAGTCCGGGCGTCCCAGAGCTGCGGGCGAGATGCAATGAATACGCTTACTCTGAACAGTTGTGTTGCAGCCCTGTAGACCGCCGCCTGCTAGATATGCGATCGAGTCGACGCTATTGGATGAGTGCGATAGCTGTGTGGAGTGCTAGCGGTATCGGACTGCGGGACGATGGGTTTGACGCCGGTGTTATGGGACGGTGGGTGAGACTCGGGCGTTACGGGACGAGTAGGGTGGGACGCCGGCGTTACGGGACAGCCGCCGACGTTCTGTGATGGTCCGTTCTGTTACCGAGCGCCCCGGACAGCCGCCGGCGTTCTGTGATGGTCAGATCTGTTACCGAGCGCGCTGGTCCGGTCGTGCTGTTGTTGATCTCTCCGCCGTCGCGGCTCTGAGCCGTTCCACGCCCCGCCGCGCGCCCTGCCCCGGACTGATGCGGCGGCGCGCGGCCGGCCAATGCTTTCATCGCCCCGGCGCGGCCGTGCGTCTCCGGTGGCCGTCCCCCGCGGACTGTCAACTGTCGTGTCGTCGTGTCGCCGTGCGAGTGTGAGAGCGGGGAGTGGGTGCGTCCGGGCGGGGCGGCCGGCGGCCGGTGCTCTGAGCGCCGTCCGCCGGCCAGCAGTCAGCAGTGCCGCGCCTGTTTTTATACCGATCCCTGTGCCAACAGCGGCCGGCCGCGGCCCGCCGGGCGGGCGCTCAGCGCCGCCCCACGGGCCAGCGCACTCGATGTAGGCTTCGTCTCGAGTGTCTCTCAACGCGTGTCAGGATGTAGTGAGAACGGTACCAGTGCAATAGAAGCTCCAAACGACGCTACCGCTGACGGATTTGGAATACGGCCCGGTGCTGACACTCTTATAACGCACACCCAAATATATCATCTGATCAACCGGAGTGTGTTCAGTGTTCACCAGGAGGGGCATCCGCATATCAGTATCTGAAGGAGTCAATTTAGGCTGCCGATTAGAGACCACAGTCTGGGTGGCCCTGGCCAGTGGCCACGGGTAATTCAGGTTTTCCAACACGCATCTGAACCGATACCGACATACAGCCGCACGTCATGGCCTGTTAAGAAATTAACGTTAGCTGATGCCCTGCCAGCAGAATGGTCCTCGATTGATTCCACTACGACTAAAGAAAGATCACTCTGGAGGTCAGTGTAAACCAGATCAAAAGTCATCAGCTTCATTCAAACAGCCCTCTTTGATAGGCAAAACATGGTGTATCCGTACCAGTCCAAGAGCGTCATATGCGTCGAGAGATGTGAGGTGTGACGTTGATGACTTCTGGTGGTCTGGTATAGCAATCAATGTGTCTCTCGTCCCTGTCAGATCCATTTACCCTTCCTCCCCTCCGCCTAATAGTCAGTTCAAGTTGCCCCACCCCCATCGTCACACACACGGTCTGTCGGCGGGCAGGGTGAGATGTATTGAGCTGTCCAACTGTCGGCCCGGCCACTGCCGGCCGACCGGCTGAGATCCCCACCGCTCAGATATGTCTGCGGCACCGGGCACCGCTCACAACGCCGCCGCTGCCCACACGCGCACACACTCGTATACACACATACACCAGCCGACCCCGGAGCACGACCTACGGTAGTCTCGTCTCGTCTACTTGGCTTGTCGGACGGCCTCCAGCACACACCCTACCGTCGAGGCTGCTCTGGCCGGCCCGCCGCAGGGCAGACTGGCCGGCCCACTGGACGGTCTACCGAAACACTACCGTTAATACACACTACCAAAGGAAGAGACAGCGCGAACGAGCGAGGCGCGCCCGCGGCGAAAACCACACCACTATTAGGCGAAGAACCTTGTACATAGGTCGTATTAAAACACCCACTATTTTCCCCTCTAAAAAAGCAAAAAAGTCTGACAGTGCCCGCGGTAAAATGGCGAGCCGGCAGTCTTTGGTTTGCCATAAATAGAACTGATGATGATAGACAACAAGGCCGTGGCCGGTGTCAGCTCCGGAGCTGCGGAGCGACACGCTTATGGTTGCGCGTAACGGCGGAGCAGTCCGCCAGGCAGGTACAGACACTCCTTATCCTTGGCTTTATGCGCGGGCTGTGAGGGAGGGCAGGAAAAAACGCGCCAGCCACGGCGGTGGCGCGCCCGGGAGCACATTGTGAGAGTTCGTGAATCAAGCACTAAGGCAGGACATACCTAACCTAGCCTGTCCACTGATGTGATGAGAGCTGTCAATTTCGGCCGGCCGTCGCCCGCCCGCGGCGGACGCGCGCATGGTGCCGCCGGCGCCGCGGGACCAGTCCAGGCCGGGCGCCGGACGTTGGCAGTAAGAGCGTACACTTCCCATCTCAGGCCATGGTGTGGTGTGCGGTCCCAGTCCGTGCGCCCGACTCGGGCCGGCCCCCGGCACCGGCGCCGCCCGCCGCGAGGCAGAAAGGTCACGGGCCGGTCACGGCCGAAACGGCCCTCCGGTGAACGGTAACTGTGGCTGGGTGAATGTGGCGTGATGAGTTGGCAGGGAGGTGCAAGGTGAATTTATCAGACGCCCTCGCGCACGGACGAGGAAAAATGGCATGGGACGTTGTTTGTGGACTATGTGCCTGTGCTACGCTGAGGAGTGATTAAGAGCTCGGATGGACACTGCCGAACCCAGGCAGAGCTCTCAGAGACCCGGAAGACAGATCTGAGCGACGCGGAAACGGGGGACGGAAACCGGAGAACGGACGCGCGCGTCGCGACGAAACACACCACCCCCTGGGCCAGACCGGACCGGAGCCGACCCGGCTCGCCGTCCTGCGCGGACGCGGGCTCGCACTCGGCACACTCGCACACCCGCGCGCCGCCGGCGGGACGGCCGCGCCGGCCGCCGCCGGGAATGGCGCCTCTGTCGGCGCGGCGCCGGCGCGCGCTCACTCGCAGACGCGGCGACGGACGGCGGCGGCGCGCTCAGGCGAAGTACATGACCTGGTTGGTGTCCTGGTGGACGGTGACGGCGCGCGCCATCGCAGACGGCGTGCGGTCGTCGGAGTTGCCGGACAGGTGAGAGCCCTCGCCAGAGCACGACGAGTGGTACGTCGGGTCGCTGAAATGGAAACATAAACAGGTTAGTAGGGGATTGACCAGGGGGAGCAAAGCATGTGCCATCACGCGCTGGAAGGGATGTCACGCAGCAGCCAAGTGATTTAATAATATCCGCTTCTGCGCTGCAGCTGCTGATCATGACTCCATTGTCCGTTGACACAAAAATGTTCGAAGAAGCAGGCTGTTACCCGCTTGCAGGTCGCAAAGACAACTAAAGCATGTAATGTTGTACCGTGACATTTTGAATGAGCCACTGATCAGTCCCTCATATCAACCCCCAGCTGCACTCCTACCCAGTCCAGCTGCCGCGAAAGTGCGGTGACTGACCTGTCGTGCTCCTTCTCCACCAGGTGGTAGCGCGCCCGGAAAGCCACCAGGTGGGCGTAGTAGGCCGGCGCCGGGATGCTGACCGAGCGCGTGCAGCGCACATACGTGTGGCACAGCTGGTAGGTCAGCTGCTGCAGCTCGTCGCTGTCGAACCGGTTGTCGTCCCACAGCACGTGGTAGTGGCTCGGACGAGAGGTGCCCTGGCGGAGACAGGGAGAGAGGCGGTCAGGGTGAGTTGGTAGCTTTACTAGCCATGGGATGGAAGCATTGTGATGTTAATTGCCAATGGTGACAGATTGCAATCATACCGGAACCAAGAACAAAAACAAGATAACAATAACAAGATATAATAACTAACTATAATAATAAGATTAGATAGCAAACAAGATATAAGCACTCGTTGGTTTCCGTCCCACTCCCGAGCTCTTTACATCATGTCTAATTCCAAGGTGCCAGAACAAAATGAGATATCCATGGCTACAACGTTTGCCTAAATGGCAGCGTTAAACAGCTCACGGAACCACTCTCATACAAATCCGCCCTCACAACCCGTCAGCCGACGTATGACCGGCCACGCACCTGGATGCCCTGGTGGGAGCAGAGATAGAAGTCGAACTCTGTCGGATGGGTGATATGAGAGTCCACAGTGGTGCCGGCCGGGATGTTGCCGCTCTTGCCGCTCTGCTCCTTCTTGTCGGAGCAGAAGAGGCGCGTGTGGTGGCGCTTCTGCACCACGATGAACGTGATGCCCGGCTTGTAGTCGAGCTCCAGCTTCATGCACGCCTCACGGATGGCAGTGAGCTCGTGCTGCAGCACCAGCTGGAACTGGCCCTCGGACACGCCGTCCCGGTACATGATAATGCGGTTCGGCTTGAAGCGGGTCGACTTGAAGAACTGCACCAGCAGCTCGCGCACCATGTAGCTCAGTTCCTGAATCACCTCCTGATAACGGCACACAGAGGTTGAGTCAGACTTTAACTGCTTGCAATAAATACAGGTTTTCACAGAGATCAGCGCAGCTCATTCGAAAACCACGACCAGATCTATAGGTAGTTAACAGTCAGGATTCCAAACGATGTTCGGATAGTTTGGACCAAACGGACGCAAGTTGGGTCTGGAGTAAAAGAAGCTATAACCCAGCCGCGAGCTGCAGTGTTCGATAGTCATTTATCCAATCTAAGAGCACGAAGCTGTCTGTGCTTCAGTCGCTAGTCCCGACTACCACCAACGTTACTCGCCTGGGCCACTGGACCGTCTGCGTCTCAAGCAGACCGCACCACCCGATACCGACAATACCGGGTCACTGTAATTGACCCGTCTGTGCTGCTGGACGGACCCCACGGCCCACTGCCACTTCCGTCTGTAACCTGACTGACCTGTCTGTGCTGCTGGACGCGGACGGTGGCCGCGTACCGCGACGGGTGGCCGTCCATGGAGCCCACCACAGCCGCGATCGACGGCTTCTTGTTGTCGCCGGCCGGCGGGTGCGTCACGTCGGCGCCCAGGAAGATCACCGGCTCATTGAACACCTGCCGGAGAACGAGGGACGGTTGGGTCAGATTGGGAGACAGCCGGACATGTCGTACGGTAAGCGACCGTCAGGGAACATTACAGGACTACCACCTAAACACGAGGCCAAATGAGGCTTAAAAAAACAAAAACAAAAAATATTTGAACTCTTCACCGAAGTAGATTATTTGTAGTCCGTCGAGTGCAGCTTTTCAGCCTCGTCCGCAGCTGCGGTTGCTCTTACCTTGGGTCGGATGCTGGGCACCAGGATGCTGTTGACGCCTCCCAGCTTGACGTTGATCTTGAGGCAGAGGTTGGAGAGCGTCTGCGGCGACGTCTTGTTGACGTTCTTGGCCTGCACACACTGCGTGGCCAGTCCAAGCACCGTGTCGCCCACTCTCTTCACCTCGGCTGCAGGGGCGGAGAGAAACCGTCAGCGGGCGCAGTCGATAAAAACATACTAGGCACAGGCGGAAGCCGACACGGAATGAGCAGAGATCACGTCTGGCTGCTGCCACAACATATTGTCCTTCCGTTAAAACACTGACAGAGCAGCAATCAGAGCCAGTTGATGACAGCACGTACCGTAGACGGGCGTCTTGCCGGGCAGCACCACCACCACCAGCTGCAGGCCCTGGAAGTTGGTCTTGAGGTAGCCAAACATGGGCTGCACCTGATCAGGACCCGTGGCATACTTGCAGAAACACGGCTGCGACAGAGCGAAAAACAGGGTTCGTGACATGGCTCTGCGCGGTGTTTTCTTAGACATTTGGCCTTGGTACCGGTTAATGACCGGTGGCGGTGTTCGACCTGTTTTGTTACATAATACGCCCAAAAGTGGTTGGCGAAGGCACAAGGACGGACGAAAAACGAGGAAATTCAACCGCCCACGCGATAAAACACAAACCGGTCGCCCCACGTCTTCAGAACCGCCCTGTCTCTGTAGGTCGCCAAATCCAATATCTCGTCCCGTGCCACTGCCCACTGTCCTATAATGGGCTTGAAGGCCTTAGAGCCCCTCTCCTTTCCTCTCCCATCCACTCCTCCCTCTCTCCCCTCGCTCCTCCCTCTCTCCCTCCGTTCCGCTTTTTCCTTCCTCCTCCTCCTCCCCTCACCTGTCCGATGATGGGCATGCCGGCGTCGGTGGAGATCTTCTGGAGCTGCTGGGTGAAGTTCCGCAGCGCGTTCTCGCTCACGGTCCGCTGAGGCGCGAAACAGGCGATGGCCCAGACGCGGATCTCGACGCCGCTGTAGAACTGCTTGCCGCGCATGTCCCAGACGCCGGCGTTCGGCACCGCCTGCTGCTTAGTCTGTGGAGAGTGGTAACAGTCGGCGAGTGTCACCCCATGCCTCAATCGCCTGCTGGTAATTCGCCGGTCTCCGGATAAAATGACCATTTAAGAGTCGCTGCACGCATAACACCGTTCAGCTGGCAGGCACAACAGATAATTTGCGAATTCTGAACTAATCCCAGACATTCTGCACCCCCTGCAGACAACCGGCCGATTTCCCGTATTAAACTCACCCGTCCGCCGTACTGGAGTCTCGGCGGCGGCAGTTATACACGGTCGATACCCTCCTGTTACAACTCCCCGGTCTCCCCATCCCGAACTCACCCGTCCGCCATACTGGAGTCTCGGCGGCGGCAGCACCCGGCCGCGCACGTCCATCATCTTCTGCTCGATGTTGAGCCCGAACTCCTGGACGTACGGGTCCGTGTTGAAGTCGGCCCACACCTTCCTGATAAGCGTGTTGATCTCGCGCTCGCGGTCGGGCGCCGAGCGCGCCGTCGCCTTGATCATGGTCGAGGTCTGCATGTCGGTCAGCTTCTTGATGCAGCGCTGGCCGGCCACGATGGTGCACACCTGCGGAGAGAAACGGACGCGTGAAAGAAACGCCGTGAGCCAGATGACCGCTCGCCAGATGGTACAGGTTGGGACACTCTAGGACCTCACACAGTGCAATTTATGAGCTAGAGTTGAGCAGAAAAGCACTCCGCACCATCCAAAGACCACAAAATATTGTAGAAACACCCACCACCACCACTCAGTACTCACCTCCAGCGGCAGGTAGGTGTGTTTGTGCTCCTGGCCGACCTGCAGACAGGGCAGGTGCGGGAAGCGCAGCTTCATCCGGTACTTGTCCAGGAAGTACTTGGCCACCGTGCACTCCACCGTCTGACCATTCTCCAGCTGCAGAGGGAACGACTGCATCTGCGCCGGCCGGCGGGTGACGTTGCACACGCGGTACTTGCGCCGCATCGAGCCGCAGTGCGTGATCTCGATCTTCAGGCCGCGGATCTCCTTGGTGAACTTGACGCGCTGAGAGTCAGTGAGCGGCTTCCGCTGTTCGCTGACCTCGCGGATGTCGAGAACCTCGCACATAAAGTCCACCACCGCCTGGGACTTGTAGAAGGCCGTGGCAGACACTGGAACGGGTCAGAGGCGGCGGTCAGAGATCAGGTAGGTCGCGATGGAGGGATGGACGAGCGGCAGTCTGCGTACTGCAGCGCACATACGGCAGCGGCGACGAAGCAAATATAGGGGTGAAAGACGTGGACGTCCCATGCCAAAAGCACTTCCACCCGAAGAGCGCTAAAAAATAGATGACCGGTGCAGACATAATAAAAGACATTTTATAAGTGCTCCAGAGTTACTGAAACAGACGTCCATCCGCTCCAGTTTTTAGTCATATAGCACACGTACGGCCCTCCAGGTATTTAGTGGTGGGTTGCCAACATCACAAAAGCGATCTGCATTGATGAATACGTTTAAAGGTAGTGTGCCACCTTCCAATGATTTCCCACTTTATTTTTCCTAGGATAAGAAGCTTCTGTTTTTACCTAATATCGCAAAAAAAAAATCAAAAATGGGCCTGGAATAGTGCCTTTTTCGCCTAAAAGTTTATCGGTTTTTCGATATGTATAACAACTGTAGTGGGCTGACCTGCAAACAGGCGTCGGCAACAATCGCGAATGCGGCGCACATGTGACAATAAGCAAAGGTCATTATAGAGTTACGACGTACGGGAATGAGTTATCAGCTGTCTAATCGTAGACAACACAATGTCGAACCTTAAACTGTAAGCCTGTATTGGTATTGTTTCTTTTATTTGGCTGCCGAACATTATTTAATATTTATGGTTTGAAATATGATTTTATGTAAAATAATTGATACGAAAAAGCCGTCTCTTAAGTTATGTCTCTTAACCCTCGCATGTGTAGGGGGGGGGGGGTCGGATGGACCCCCCACCCCCCACGGTTTTTCGCGAATAACTCGCGTAAAAAGCGGCCGATCGCGACGAAACTTTCAGTACCCTCGCATTGATCAATTTGACACCTACCCTGAAAATTTCATGACCCTGACCCAAATGACCTTTGACCTGTGACCTCTTTTCCGAGACCATGTTTGGCCAGAATCGCGATTCGGCGTACGGCTCTCCAGTAAAAGTCTTGTTGGTTTTGCTTTTCCGGACATATCTGGTCCTATATAATGTTTAAATGCATAAGTATCAACCCAGATTATGTGTATGCACATTTACCACGAGACTGTGAAATTTCATCGTTGTATGCCAAATACTTTCCGAAATATCCACCAAAAACCTCATTTTCTGCCGTTTGGGGTATTCTGGCCGCAATCTTCCTGGGATCGCCTATGACATCCATGGTGCCACCTAGCGAGAGGGACGCGGAAACACAGAATCATGAATGAATCGAGCGCATAGTAAACGGTGTATGGAAGGGAGACTCGGCAGAGGCTATCCGGGTGGCCAGCGCGCGGCGCGCCCTTAGGCATCGGCCGACCCTTCGGACCGCGTGGGGCCAGAGGTCGCGCTCGGGAAGTCTCGGCTCTGGATTTTAGCGCTGTGCAGTCAGGAAGGGAGGGGAGGATAGCGCTAGCCCGACTGACTAGTATCTCGGCTGATTCGTGTTGGATGGAACGGATCACAGAACGGGATGGTGGCTAGTGGTGGATGATGGGATGGTGGTTAGGTTAGTGCGTACTGCGGAACGTAGCTGAACATGCTTTTTTCATGGCAAACAACACGCAGCATAATGTGCAGGATTATGCCAGAACTCATACAAAAAGGAACTAATATTTCGGCCGAGGGAGTGGATGAGTGCCGTGACAAAGCATGACGATGCTGCCAAAATCGGGATGCTTGTTTGCTCCCATTTTTTTAAATTAAGTTTTAACCCTAACATGCAGCGCTTGATCCGAACTTAGAGGTCCCCGACTGACCTTGGACCTTAAAATCGCACCCGTCCGGCGCGCCACCTTTTCTTCAGGGGCGCTCTTCTTGGTTGTGTCTGTTCTTACCAATAACAAAAGCAAATCGAATGTATAATAAAAAAGGCATACCTCAAACACAGTTTAATTCACATCCGCTCGTGTGCATACTTGTTTTTACCTATACCTTCTCGCATCATAATATATCACTTCAGTGCTTAACCTTCAACGGAATTTTGGGTTTTCTGCATATACCCCGGCCGAGGGGGGGGGGGGGCGATTACGACCCCTCTCCGTCTTTTTGCCTCTAATTGAGCTAGCGCCTTGCGGATAAAACTGAGCGCGTGCGTCGTATGAGATGCAGCAACTGGTACCCGAGTTGGATGTCTCAGGTCCACCGATAAACTCTGAGGTCAGTATAAGTGCTCCAAGTCGCGGGATCGGTTTTTGGTAAACAACTTCACCTTAAGTGGTTACAGAGCCAAGAGTTTTGCATGCTCAAACGCGTCGAATAGTTTACGCTTTGTTTTTGTTGAGGTCAATTTAAGGTGTTTACCTCAGGTCATGTCAGGGCAGAGCCACTCAGGCCACGAGGCTGACTCAAGGAGGTCATATCGCTTCTTCGATGCGGTAGGTCCTTACAAGTCCACTGGTGGCTTCCCGACTCGCTAGCTCAATTTGATCGGGACTTTTTGGTGAAATCTCCTGTGACCTTAGTGACGTCATAAATGAAGTCGCCTAACTTTAAGAATGGAAAAGTGAATGCTGGGGCTTGCAAAAATTTTATAAAATCGCGAATTCATGCGCTTGAGACAGCTTTAGATGGCTCCCGGCGCTAAAATAAGTTTTCATAGTTCCCAATTGATTAATAATCGTGAGGTTGCGTGACCGACCTGACTTCAGGTGACTCTTAAGAAAAATACGAGATAGCTACACACAAGTTGTGAGGCCTCTGGGAGATAGCACTAGATCATTAAGCTTCATTCCCCGTTGAAAAGTCCCCTGGCACGAAGGGTGCTGCGACGTCGCGACATTTTGGGGCCTTACAGAGGTTCACTTTTGACGCCATTGGTCAACGGCCTGACCTTAACCTTCGCACTTGTAGGAGGGTGTCGAACAGACCTCCTACCCTCAGTTTTTCGCAAATAACTCGCGCAAAAAGCGGCTGATTGCGGCGAAACTTTCAGTACCCTCGAGTTATTCAATATTACGCCTACCCTATAATTTGCATGACCCTGACTCAAAAGACCTTTGACTTGTGACCTGTTTTCCGACACCATGTTTTGCCGGAATTGCGTTTTGACGTATTTCGAGTAGAACGCGTTTTATTGTCTTTTTGTGGCTTTAAGCGATTAAACATGTGAAAGGATGTTGATCGCATGGATTCTGTGGGTATCAAGGTCACGTGAAGATCAGTCAGGTCACTGACCTTTGATGACCTTTGTTCACTCTTTCGAGTTCTACATGTTTCTAGGGTAGATTTTGGAGTTGATTTCGCATTTAGAAACCGTTTGAACATTTAAGAAGTAGTTTTGGTTCACTCGTAACATGTGACCTGACCTGACCTGACCCGACCTGGCCTAAATGCACGAAAACATCATCTGTGATCAAAACTAACTTGAATTTCGTGATCAGCACCCAGCAAAACCCTATAACAGCTTCACTTTACGAAGCTCTAACAGGTCCCGATTCCCCGACTTTTGAGCTATATTGACCTGTCAACCAATGACCTAGGACCTTAACCCACGCCGGCGCAGGCCATTTTGCGTCCTTCGACGGCACAAGGGGGTTGGTATGACCCCCCCCCCTCGCGTTTGGCCCCTGATCGAGCTAGAGCTTCGCGAAAAAAAACGAGCGTGTTGCCCATCACGAGAGGAAGCCGATGATACCCAATTTTAAGGTCCTAGGTCATCGGGTGACCTTCCAGGTCAGGTCAATGACCCAAAAACCGGGAAAATCGGGACCTGTTAGAAAGTCGTAAAGTGTGGCTGCTATGTGGTTTTCCGGGGTGCTGATCACGAATATCGTATTAGTTTTAATCAGAGATAATGTCTAAGCATTTAGACCAGGTCGGGTCAGGTCAGGTCAGGTCAGGTCAACCGGTAGGGGTTGTGACGGGTATTCGTAATACATACGTGTCAACCGCCTCTGACAGCGTAAATGTTCAAATGGTTGCTAAATTCAAATTCAGCTCCAAAAACTAGCCTAGAAGCATGTAAAACTCGAAAAAGTGAACCGAGGTCACCCGAGGTCACCAAAGGTCAATGACCTGACCTGACCTTCAGCTGACCTTGAAACCCACCCTAATGTATGGGAGCAACATCAAATCACATGTTTAAACGTTTGAAACCACGAAAAGCTTGCAAACGCGCGGCTAATGCGAGCCGACATACGCCGAATCGCGATTCCGGCCAAACATGGTCTCGGAAAAGAGGTCACAGGTCAAAGGTCATTTGGGTCAGGGTCAAAAATTTTCAGGGTAGGTGTAAAATTGATCAATGCGAGGGTACTGAAAGTTTCGCCGCGATCGGCCGCTTTTTACGCGAGTTATTCGCGAAAAACCTTAGGGGGGGGGTTGCATCAACCCCCCTGTGCCGGCGATGGTTAAAATTGGGTATCATCGGCCACTTCTCGTCACGGGCAACACGCTCTTTTTCGGCGAAGCTCTAGCTCGATTAGGGGCTGAACGGCAAAGGGGTCCAACGGACCCTCCTCCCCCTCTTTACGACAGACGCTGGCAAAACACCAATATGGGCGAGGGTGAAAATACAGCTGCTGTCATAAAAATTCAGCTTGAACCAAAGGTCAGGCTTGCCAAATTTCAGCTCTCGCAGCTATCAACAAAAATAAACTTTTGGAGGCGGCACCCGCCTCCCCCCCCCCCCCCCCCTCCTCTCGGCCAGACTGCCAGCGAGGTTGCGTATCATACATGTTACAAAGCATCATATCAAGATGACACACCCCAGCAGCCTGAACAAAAACTTTTTACCCACGCTAGTCTATCGGCACCATAGCACATGGTCGAGACTGTCGTCAGCCACGGACGCGCACTCGACCAACCCCTGAGCCCGTTGACTGCGGGTGACCTTGACATGTCTAGCCTGATCGGCGGCCGGCCGCTGTCGTGCGGTCGTTACACGCGGAGGGGAGAGAGACACAAAGTTCTACGTTATAGCTGACCTCTGACCTTTCCCTGCGCCCTGGTCACCGACCCCGCTCCATGTCGCTGGGCGGTGGCATGGCGGTGGAAACCGGTTCTAGCCTCTACACATGCCACCATTCTAACCCTCCCCTCCCCACGCTACTACGCGGCGTGGAGTACGCTCGTGCGTAACTGGGCGGAGCAAGGGGTCACGCGATACAGGGGCGGAACTGGTTGCCCTCCCGCTCGCCGAGCGACCAACGACTAATACCCTGGAGAACCGTACGTCGGCTCGCATTAGCCGCGCGTTTGCAAGCTTTTCGTGGTTTCAAACGTTCAAACATGTGATTTGATGTTGCTCCCATGCATTATGGTGGGTGTCAAGGTCACCTGAAGGTCAGGTCAGGTCATTGACCTTTGGTGACCTCGGGTGACCTCGGTTCACTTTTTCGAGTTTTACATGTTTCTAGGCTAGTTTTTGGAGCTGAATTCGAATTTAGCAACCATTTGAGCATTTACGAAGTAGTTTTGGTGCCTTCGTAACATGTTACGAAGCTGTCAGAAGCGGTTGACACGTACTACGAATACCCGTCACGACGCCTACTGATTGACCTGACCTGACCTGACCCGACCTGGTCTAAATGCTTAAAGACATCATCTGTGATCAAAACTAACACGATATTCGTGATCAGCACCCCGAAAAACCCCTTAGCAGCCACACTTTACGACTTTCTAATAGGTCCCGATTTTCCCGACTTTGGGTCATTGACCTGACCTGGAAGGTCAACCAATGACCTAGGACCTTAAAATTGGGTATCATCGGCTTCCTCTCGTCACGGGCAACACGCTCGTTTTTTCCGCGAAGCTCTAGCTCGATCAGGGGCCAAACGGCAAGGGGGGTCCAACCGACCCCCCCCCCCTACACATTAGAAGCTGGAAAACGCCGCACACATGCGAGGGTTAAGTTATGACACCATTTCACCACACGCAAGTGCCAGAAATAACAATGATCAGCTGACGCATTTTTCTTGGCCGAAGTCAGAGCGCGCGGCCGGACGCACCACCACCGCACCACAAAGTATGAGCAGAAGCCGCGCCCAAAGCCAGGGCCCCGGTAACGTGAGGTAGCCGAGTGACCAGGGCAGCGTGCGCTGACCCAAGCCGGGGCCGCGGCTTTGGGCGCGGTCTACCGCATCCCCGCGGGCAGCCCCGGGCTATCACATGACACCGGGAGGACGCGCGGCCCCGGCTTGGGTCAGCGCACGCTGCCCCGACTCGGCTACCTCACGTTACCGGGGCCCTGGCTTTGGGCGCGGTCTACCGCACCACCTAACAGGCGTGTTCGAAACCGCAGGCGATGATGATGAACGGGTTTATCGAGACTTGATTGGATGAGTCTATCGGTAATAGCGATTTCAGTGTGTGCATTTATTGTTCATAGTGGTGTGAAATGTGGTTGGGGTACGACCGACAACCCGTCGGGGCGAATTTCGCACTGGGGTACTCAAAATTTGAAGAATTTAAGACGTTTCCATGAGTTTTGAAGGTATGGATAAGTTCTAAAAATCCGGTTCTCCTTATCTGGGCCATTAACTCCACACGGTCCAGGAAAGCTGGCACACTACCTTTAATGGCTGTTGAAAACCATTGCCGAAGTGTGTGCACGAGCCCTCTTCTCATTTCTATCGAGTCATTTTACAGGAGTATCTCTGTCATTCAAGGTTATTACACCAAAAGCACATAGGCTAACCAACCACTCTTTTGCTGGAGGGCCATACACTCACACCGCCACTTACCATCGATGTTGAGCATCATTTTCCACTGGCTGGGCCGGACCGACTGATGGAAGCCGAACCACACCTCCCGGCCGCCGCCCAGCGGGTGGTAGTAGCCCTCGGGCGCCGAGAAGAACGACCGGCCCACCGGCGTGTACTTCATGGACGGCAGGTGACGCATCACCACGTCCAGCGCCTGGACGGCGTCCGTGGGGATGGCACGCTGCCGTCCCTCCAGCGCCTCCTCCAGCTCGTACAGGGACACCTGCGCCTCCCACCGGATCGACACGTGGAACACGCGGTCCTTGGCCTCGCCCGGCAGCGTCACCTCCAGGTCCATCTTGTCCTTGCCGATGGGGAGAGGGTCGCGCGTGTACATGTTGCTGCGGCCGTCAAACACGGGCTTCATCGTACTGAAGATCTTGGCGTACGATGTCACCATCGTCTCGATGATGTCCCTGGTGTGGGAGAGAAGGGAGGATGTCAGACGATGCCTCTTCGACAGCGTCACACACATCGCGACTACCTGCACACTAAAAAGATCATACACACAAAACAGCAGGCAACCGTCCTGCAAAACGAACTATCCACATATTCTGACCGTGCACTGCTCGACAGACGTTTCAGAAGAACGAGTAAGAATAAACCTGCTACGACTCGGCTGGTCGTAGCATTGGCTACTCGGCTGGTCTCGCCCTCTTCAAAGGACGGCCACTCAACTCCGGCCAGCCGCTGGGGACGCACCTGTTGACCTTCCTGGGACACTTGTCGGGCTGGATGCCGATGACGTAGTGGTTGACGAAGCCGCGCGGCATGCTGATCTGGAAGTGGTTGGCTCGCAGCTGGATGCTGCGGCCCTCCCGGCCCAGGTTCGGCCGCCGCGGGGCCGAGAAGACTGAAACGGCACAGGGATCGGTCAGAGGCGCAGTCCTCAGATGGTGCCAGATAGTGAAACAAGAGACCATGGTCAGGGCAGGGCAGGTCAGGTCAGGTCAGGGCAGGGCGCCGGCAGTAAACTGGCAGTATCGGACCTAGGACGCAGCACACGAAATTAGGAACTGATCGACCCAGATGCAGCGATCTGGAGGCAAAACAAACGGAAAACACGACAGCCAGTATTTTCCTAAGCGATGTACCGATTTAAGTATGTCGTTGCGATTGTTATGATGGGGGATACTTTACAGTTTACACTCGGGTAATTGCAAATCGGCTGACCATTGCGGACTCGGGAATTCATAGGCATATGCGGTATATATAATGTATGACATGCATTAAAAGACCGCAGGTAGTTCCCTGTGCATTTGCAATGTCTGCGACCGGGTGCAAGCGGCCCGAACCCGCTCGACCGGCTGCTTCACGCAGAACAGAGCGGGAAGAACCAGTTCGACGCGCACCCCTCCCCCCTCCCCCACCACCACCGTACGGTCGAGCGGTGACCCCAGACACCGACCGGGCTGCACGCACGTGCCGGCCGGCGGGACGGGACGAGACAAACACCTCATCAAAGCAGTCAGCTGATGAATAACGGTTCGCGGACGCCGCAAATACGAGGACAAACGCAACAGCTGTTTACTGGCTACTGCATATCTTAGGAAGTTTTTAAACCCATTTCAAATGTGCTATCATCAATCATGCAATGTCATGAAGTATACTGCGCTGACTCATCTTCTAGCATGCTTCTTCGTTTTCTTAATAAAAAAAAATGAGGCAAGTGTGTTCTTGTCAGAAAGGACAATTAGTGAAATTACAAGCTTGATGTCTGTTTACGTTCTTTTGAAGGTTGCTAAACACGGGACTAAAATTCGGATCGCACACGAACACGCCGTCCATCAACGTTCCGTTGTGAGGGCAGCGTGGTGACACGCTGATTCAGGGGATTAACTGGACAGCTGCGATCGGCGGACTACTCACAGGGCATACCTATCGAGCTCGGGGCAACTCCCTGGGCGTCCAGGGCTACTCACTGAGCGTCCAGGGCTACTCACTGGGCATGGACCAAGAGGTTCAGTGCGGTCGGAGCCCGGAGGGCTCTGGGAGGGCTGGGCATGTCGGCCAGGGGCCAGGCATGACTCAGGCTCGGTGCTACTCACTAATGTCGGCCAGGAGGGGATGTGAGGACTCTGGGCTACTCACTGGGCATGTCGGCCAGGAGGGCCGGTGCGGTCGGAGGACAGACTACTCACTGGGCATGTCGGCCAGGAGGGCCGGTGCGGTCGGCGCTACCGCGGATGGGGCGCTGCTGCCGGCGGCGTGCAGCAGTGTGACGGGAGTCATTCCGGCCGGCGGTCCCACCGAGCCGGCCGCGGGCAGCGCCGTCTGCCCGGGCTGGCCAGCTGAAAAACACCGATACACAGCCGTCAGACATGGGGACAAGGTGCCAGGCACATGAGCTGCAGTGAGCACACAATCAGACACAGTGGCCAGTGCTGGACAGGCAGGGAATGCACAATTAGACACACAGGCCAGCAGCCAGACACATGGGGAACACACAATTCGACTCAGTGGACAGAGTTAGCAGTTAGCACACACATTGGTGGGCCCTGTGGGATATGCCTCAATTGAGCATTATTGACATTGAGAGGAAGACCTCACCATATACTCCCAGCCAAGAATGGGTGCTCAAAAGTAAAAATATATTAATCGGCGTCGGGCCGGTGCTCCGCGACTTCCACATCGGGCCGGGGGGTGTCAGAACCCCCCCCCCTCCCCTCCCCCCGTCTAACTCGGGTCCTGGTGAACGTAGCGACACAAGGTAGGCAGCATTCGAAAGTGCGTAAAAAAAATTGATGGAAACATTTCGGTCGTTTTTAGGTCAGGTCAAAGGTCAGGTCGCCAGAGGTCATCAAAGGTCAAATTTAGTCCATTTCAACAATTTTGGAACCTGCCAATGGCTCATTCGGGAACCAATAGAGCTATAGCGCCGCGGAAAAGCGCATTCGATGGCCCTTAAACAGACCTTTACTACACCTTTTTGCAATTGAATTCAACCATTGGCCATAACTGTTTGAGGAGCCATTTCGGCAATCGGCATTGAGCACAACTATTCCACCGTTGCGTGTTTCATTTCAGCTATTCGACAAAACAGATTGAACCCTGAAATGAGCGATCTGCAAAACAGTTTGACACTTCGCCATGACTTCGGCAATGAGCAAAACACATCGGCATTTGGTGGTATCACTTAAGCAATGTTCAAAACAGAATAAAAGGATATCCAGGCTAGTTTTTCAAATGGACTTAACACACATCGACCATTCACCACTTAAGAATAAACATTATGGGCATTTCTAAGCAATAAGTCAGCCGTCCCTTATAGCTGCCTTCTAAATGGGACAGCACGGTAATTGCCAGGCAAGCTTACATGCAGTACGTCTATCTTACCAGCGAGCAATGCCAATCAATGCGGCCGACATATTTGGTTTAAAATTACCTTTGACGTCATTTTAGTCAAAAGGAAAAACAAGTTGTTCCCTTCACGTTTTATTTTTGCTTGCAATATTTTGCTTTTTACATATAATGCTACACACACAGCTGAATTAAATATGTCCAATGCATGCATTAAAGTCATTTCCGTTAGTAGGGGAGACCCGGGAGGTATGGGCCGGTTTTGTGAAAAGGCAATTTTCTTCCAGTGGGCAGTAGCTAGACCCGATTTTTCACTCTGTGTACGTGAAATTGTCTTTCGCCTGCAACGTGTGCCTGATATTAGGCATCTGGGATCAACTATTTTGTCTCGAGACAACTTTCAATAAATCATGTGCTTTTTCGATTCATCAAAATACACCGGGAGGTATGGGCCATGGCCCGGGAGGTATGGGCCGCTGCCATGTTTCATATTCTTTTCTCGACAATGAGAACAATACTCGTGGCTGGTATCTACCTTGATCTCTCTTAGAGCCCAGGAACCGCATAAGCGGCCAACAGCTTACTTCATGGAGGTCACTTGGGCCCATATGTATTTTGGTAAACTCAATCATCCACCATGAAATCAGATCAATAATATTTTTCTGTTCCAATGAAAGTTGAAGCTAAATTTTCGACCTTGCGCGACAAAAATAAAACTTATTGACGGGGACATTCAAAGAAAGCATCATTTTATTGATTTCGGATCACTGGAGGTGGGTGGCCCGAACCTCCCGGTAAGGACACCAGAATGTGCGTAGCATCTCAGCTCATAATCTTGCAAGAAAGCTTCAAATTACCTATCCAGTCTTAACCCGCGCCCGGCTGGGGGTCCTGGATTTCCACGCCCTGCTGGGGGGGGGGGTGTCTGAACACCCCCCCTTCTAACTCGGCTCCTGGGCCACGTAGCGACACGCGGAAGGCGGCGTTCGAAAGAGCGTCAAAAATAATGAGGAAATCACTTCGGTCATTTTTTTGGTCAGGTCAAAGGTCAGGTCACCAGAGGTCATTGAAGGCAAAATTTCGCCGATTTCAAGGTCGAATGTCGACAATTTCCAAGAAGCCAACGCATAACTCGGGAACCAATAGAGCTACAGCGCCGCGGAAAAGCGCATTCGATAGCCCTATTAACGCCCTTTCTGAGTAATTCTCTCAGATTTGACCTAACGTCAACGGTTTTGCCTGCAGGGGGCAAAAACTGCAAAAATAGCCGATTTTTTCGGAAACAGTTTTTCTGCAATAACTTTTGACTCAAGCCTTGTACGAGCTTACTTTTACCGGCATCGTGTTCCTCTCGTCAAGACGCATCGAATGAACTATAACTTGACCTTGAAAGGTCAACTTGAAAATTTGACCTCAGGTCAAGGTCATGACCTGACCGGAAAGGGTCATGTTGCATATCAGTCGATCGGTATCGTCGAGCTGAACACATCTAAGACGTTTTCATCGCTCTAGCATGCCTCTATCAAAAGTTATTTGCGAAAAACTGTTAGATACCATTCGTGACCTAAGATGACCTCAGGGCATTAACATGGGTCACGGACACCATTTTCATGTTCAGTGTGTCTAAACCACTTGTAATTCAGTGTTTGGGAGTGTTTATAATGTCTTTCGTCCAAAAGAGGCGCATTTCAATTTTCTCCCATTGACTTATAATGGGGAAGTCGCAAAATTGACCTGACCTTAGGTCATCGATATCAAAATTCTGAGATATACATTTTGTACATGCTATTGCTCTTAGCAATCGCTGAAAGTTTCAAAGCGATCGGTCACTCGGTGTAGCTATGACAGACATTGAAACTTTTTATGAGGTGAGGTCACTTCAAGTGACCTGGTGACCTGACCTTGAATGACCTTGGTCTGAAATTTTCACAACATGTGTAGAATTGATGTATGATAAGGTGTACCAAAAACGGCGGCGCTCCGCGCCGCCGTTTTTGAGATATTTGCGAAAAACCACAAGGGGGGTGTTCAAACACCCCCCCCCAGCAGGGCGCGGGTTAAGTTGCATGCTTTACACTTAATGTTAGCGATGATCGGACATCATAAAACGAGCCTGGATCAAATTTATCACAAATTTTATGTATGTACCGTATGTTACTCGAAGAGGGCAAAACGCTTTATCACCGCTCATTTCCAAAGAAGACTGAGGAAGATTTTGAAAATAACGTGGGCTGTATAACGGAATGGCTGCTACCAGTTAACGCCATTAAAAGTGTAAAAATACGCAACACTTCTTCAAAACTGTGGTGGCCCATACCTCCAGGGGGCCCATACCTCCCGGGTCTCCCCTACCATTCCAGCCTGGCACGCCTACGTTGGTCGGTGGGCACTTAATTACAAAAACTTCGATTATGTTATTCGCCTATTCAAAGACGAGCTCTTTATTCGCGCATCGAATAAACAAACTGTCCTCATGGCGCATTGCTGACGGGCACCATGCACATGTCTGCCACGACGGTCGCCTTGGCATCCCGGAACTCTCATGAGGGCAAGATTTTGCCAACTTATGAGGCCCATCTCATTTCAAACCTCAGGGCAATACCATTCACCTGACTAATGACTTAGAATGAGCGCAAAGTGTTGTTTACCAGTGGGGTTTACGCACAAAGAAACATGGTGAGCTCCCGGGCTCAGCCGGACGTACGCTGGGCGTGCAGGCTGAGGTCGGTCTCGTCCAGTGAACACTCACCGGCCCCCCGGTGCGCTAGTTCCATCATCCACTCTGTTGTATGAGGGAAATGGCAAGGATTGGGCCCCATGAGCTGCTCCATGCCCTCTGCGGCCGCCAGTGCACGCGTTTAATTGTTTTGATCATTGCTGATCTGTTTTTAAGAATGCTGAAATTTCCATAGACGGTTTTGGCCAATAATGAATTCCCGGCTGCTCAATGACGAATAGTTTCGACCATTGACGATTTGTTTTGCACAATGTTTAACCATTCGCTCAATGTCGAGGTGTAGAGGAGGATCGCCGAACAGTTTTGAACAATGGTGATTCTTTGTGACCAACCGACCATTTGTAGCGCCATCTACAGGGTGACACAAAAAAAGCGGTCATCACCAAAATTCGAATAACTTCGGAAGTTTTATTGAGATCATCACCAAACTTCGGCCACTTTAGGTCACACCTATGTAGCAGACATCCACTAAGTTTCAAGTCTTCACTACGAATACTTTTAGTACAGTGTGTGTTTTACTGACGCTCCACAATGTCCTCCAGGTGAGCGCCCCGGCGCTGCAGGGCGTAGGCACACCTGCATCCGGCGGGCAAAGTCGCCGATAACCCGATAAGAATAACGTTCCAGGGGTAGCACACCCCCTGAGCACTGTCTCCAGAGGCCATTGCACTCTGTAAAGTGCACAGCCATCGGGTTATCGACAACTTTGCCCGCCGGATGCAAGTGTGCCTACGCCCTGCAGCGCCGTGGCGCTCACCTGGAGCACATTGTGGAGCGTCAGTAAAACACACACACTGTACTAAAAGTATTCGTAGTGAATACTTGAAACTTGGTGGATGTATGCTACATAGGTGTAACCTTAAGTGGCCGAAGTTTGGTGATGATCTGAATAAAACTTCCGAAGTTATTCGAAATTTGGTGATGACCGTTTTTTTTTTTTGTGTCACCCTGTATATGGCGAATGTGTACAAATGTTTTGCCCAATGGTCAAAAGCTAACGCAAAAAGGTGTAGTATTGTCCTCAGACTTGACCTCAGGTAACGGTTTAGCCTCAGCGGAGCAAAGACTCTAAAAGTAGCAGTATTCACGAGAAAAAAAACGGTAATTACTTTTGACTCAACAGAGCTGTGACATTACTTTTGCCAGCATCATGTTCCTCTCGTCGAGACGCGTCGAATGAACTAGGTATTAGATGACTTTGAAGGGTCATTTTAAAAAATTGACCTCAGGTCAAGGTCATGAGTATGACCAGACTGGAGAGGGTCATGTTCCATATCAGTCAATTTGTATCGAGCTGAACACATCGGAGGTGTTGACATCGCTATAGCATGTCTCTATCAAAAGTTATTGTAGAAAAAACTGCTGTGGACCTTTCATGACATGATATGACCTCAGGGACATAGGAGAGGTCACAGGTGCTATTTTTCTATTCCGCTTGTCAAGCATACCAGTAACTTGATGTTAGAGTGTTTGGAATGACGTTCGTCCAAAAGAGGCTTTTTCAATTTTCTCCCACCTTAGGTCACTAATATCAAAATTCAAAGATAAACATTTTGTAGATACTGTCACTTATCAATCACTGAAAGGTTCAAGGTGATTGTTCAGTCGGTGTAGATATGATGAGTATTCATACTTTTTCTGAGGTGAGGTCACTTGAAGTGACCTGTGACGTATGAACAGGTGTGCCAAAAAACGAAAAACCGGAGGGGGATGTGTGTTCAAACACACACCCCCAATATATAATGGCAAATGCATGTTAGGACATAAGCACAGGCCTGAATGGTGGACCTATGATCCCAGTGGAAATGGAAGGTTGGGCATTGGGACACATTGGATCCACAAGACAAACAGCATGCATCTATAATCCAAAAGAAATTGATAACAAACCATGGGAGAGGCCCTATTATCTCTGAGGCTCCCAAAGAGCAGCCTGTGAACCATGATTTCAGTCATTAACATGTCAATTAGAGTAACAGGCCATCAAACCTTTATGACTTGGCACTCTTGTGAAGAACTATGCTCAAAATGATCCATAAATAAGTGTTTTGCTAAAACTGTTTAAACTATGATAAAAAGATCATAAAATAAGATGTTTTAAACATGATCCTAGCACAAAAACCAAGAAGGTTGAAAAATATCCAACTAAGATAAGTTCATTTGAGCCATTCAGGCAAACATCAGTGCAAAGCAACTGAAACAAACCAAAACAGTAACAGTAAAGGTGGAAAACAGCAGTTATTCAGCTCAGTGTTTTTTGTTTGTTTTTTTACAAATCATGGCAGTAGAACTACTATTTTGGTAAAATTACAGAACATTTTTAGATAGATACAGGTGCTTGATGTATATCAATAGGTGTTTGTTATTTTCTTTTCAGCAAAGTATTGCAACATTGCACAAACTAGGAAATGATCTTCTGAAAAGCAGGCCATCATATTAATGGAAAAGGTCATTTCCCTCTTTTGCGCTCTTTTAAAATGGAAGAAATCCACAAAACAAAATTATGAAAAGAAAGAACACATCTTAATAAGGTAGAAAAGTGAGATCACACATAGATACCAGATACCTTTTACACAAAACATTTATAAGTTACACCCAACCACATGTTGAGTCAGACAAGGTTGTGTTACGTTAGGAATGGTTAGGTGAGGTTAGATTAGGTTTTATCATTTCTGCTAGTAGTGTACCCGTTTTTCAGCATTAACCCGCGCACCGACGGGGGTCTGCGCCAACTTCGCACCGATGGGGGGGGGGCGGATGACCGCCCCCCCCCCCCTGAGATCTCGAGAACGAAGCAAGATAGCGACAAGCGGTAAACGGCATCGGATACGCACGGCCAAGATCTACAATTTTTACTAAGGTCATTTTCAGGTCAGGTCAAAGATGACGTCACAGGGGTCGAAAGTCAAAATGGCGGCGCGAGATATGGAGAGTTTTTCTCGAATAACTTTCGAATTAGTAAAGATAGGAACAAACTAAATGCATCATCGTGATCCTCTCGTCAATCCGCATCGAATGATGTATATGTTGACCTCGAAAGGTCAAGGTCAAAGGTTGACCTCAGGTCACGTGACCTCGAGGTCATCATGTATATCATTCGATGCGTCTTGACGAGCTGAACACAATGAGACCATCCACGCGTCTGTATCTTGTTCCTGTACGGAGTTATCGGCTAAAAACCTTTGGTGACCTTTGATGACATCACATGACCTCACAGCTGCCCAACAGCAAAACAGACCTCAAGGTAGTGAAGGTTGATCGTATATGAAGTCATGTATGGTACCTATGTGGGGCCATTCCGACCCGTTTTAGTGGTAAAAACAGGGAGTTGATTTTTCCCCCATTGACTTATAATGGGGAGGTCGCGAAATTGACCTGACCTTAGGTCACCGATATCAAAATTCCGAGATATACAAGTTGTAGCTACTAATGACCTAATAATACCTTGCGACTTTCAAAGGCCTCTGACATCTACTGTAGCTCTGGCACAGTGACAAAGTTGCAAAAAGTGACTTGAGGTTGGGTCATTCAAAGTGACCTAGTGACCTGACCTTAAAAGGTAGGAGGTTCAAACTTGCACACCTTGTGTAAAATTGATGAGGTTATAGTCATACCAAATTTCGCGGCGCGTAGCGGTTTTCCCGCTATTCGCGAAAAACCTCAGGGGGGCGGATATCCGCCCCCCCCCCCCCGTCGGTGCGCGGGTTAATGATTGCATGAACAATTTTCTAGATTGATGCATGGTTTGTGAAATTATGGTGTTGGTGTGGTTTTTGTTCAATTTTGAGCATGAGGCGCAAAAGAGGGATTTGACCATGGAAAATGCTAAAAGTGTCATATGACAGCATTGAAATTATAGCAGTGAAGTAGACTAATTCCAAATAGTTCTTATTTTCAGAAAAAAAAAACTGAAAAAGGTTAGGTTAGGCGCGAAGGCATCAGTTTAATTTCTAGGCACTGTCTGAAATAGGTAAACATAATGTTTGTTTTTCAAGCATTAATCATGACCAAAAATTATTTGTTTTGTAAGAAAATATAACAAAAAGCAAAATGTTTTTAAGACACTGCATGTAGGTACTGGTACTTGACCTTCTTTCTGGATACCATATCTACTTATTAGATACCTCAACCTGCACCTTGATTGAGCAAACCCTAGAAAATGCATCATACGACACACGCAGGGAAAACCTTATCAGTGTAAATTGAGGATTCAGGTAATGGAATCGGAATAACGACTCAGAAAAGTTCACTCGATCATTGTTCAGTCTCAACAACAATGTAAACATAAGGAGACGGCGCGAGAACGAGAATCAGACTGACTTACGTTGCCCGACCGGATACATTTCGTTTCTCCTGTCCCGACCCGTTTTAAAGCCACATTTAACCGCGAATCAAAACGTCCTCCCCGTCCTCCAAAACCAAGCCACCAGCAGCCCGCCGCTCCGCGGGAGCCTCGCTCGACAACAACGGCCAATTTACTGCGAAGTTTCCCAATATGGCGTCATTAGTGATGGACAAAAGCTTGAAGTATTGTTAACTCGATACTTGTTCAACTAAAATGTGGAATTGCTATATTTATCAGCTTGAAGAATTTCGTTAACCCTATTAGTGGCAGGCTCCTGGCTACCCCCTATTAGTGGCAGGGGGGGGCTGTTTACGACCCCCCCTTGATATCTCGAGATCTAACGGGCCGATTTTCAAAATTCAAACGGCATTCGATTTCGCTCAACGTGATCTACATTTCTAAAAAATAAAAAATTAAAAAATGTCAATAGGGGGGGTAGAGGGGGGTAAAAACGGGCAAATTGCAGATACATTTTAGACTGTTTATCACGGCCAGGTTTCTGAACCAATCTTAACGCAACTTTTGCCGATCGATAGAGAATGAACCAAGAATTCACATGGATCCTAAAAATATGCATTTTCAAAAATCATAGGCGGATACAGATAATTGAGATTGGGGGTACACAAAAAGTATAGTAAATAAGGTTTTTGTTGGTACTGTTTCTAAAAAGGGTGGCAATGGTCTTGTTATGTTACAATTTTCTTATGAGAAAACGACTACAATTGTATTATTCTTGCATAGGCGGTGTCAGGGCACCTATGTTTGTTGGGAGGTAAAACATAACCCCCCTTTTTGGACGCCTGGATCCGCCTATTATAGCAAAAACGTGTCAAAAGAGGATGCACAATATCTGTATATGTTATCACATGATACCTTTCATTCACTGTTCGTAAAACTGGTGCAGCATCGTGATCTTCGCCCAAATGACTCGCTTCACGAATAGAACCCCCCAATTCCCAGTGCTCTGGAGCCGCCCCTGGTAAAGTTATGAACTTGAAATTTTCAGGGAATGTGCCCAATTTAGTTTTAGGAAAAGTCAGAAAATTTCAGCATCGTAGCTTCATCGGTTTCGGAGATATTCCCGAAAAACCTGAGGGGTGGATAAAAACAACCCCCCCCTGCCACTAATAGGGTTAAAAGTGACAAGTCCTTCAACTTTTGATATCTATAAAATATAAAATTGATAATTTGCTATGGTGAACCTCCGCTGAATTTCCGTCACAGCGAATTCTCTGTTGCCCACGCCATCTACTGATGAGACGTAACTGCCCTCTGGCGAGAGAATTATGTGACAACATCAGCCCGTGGGGTAACCAGACAAAAGATCGTAAAGCAGAAGATCGTAAGGCAGAAGATCGTAGGAAGTTGATCGTATGCAAAAGATCGTAATGGATAAAGACCGTGCGACATAATGCTCGTACGGACAAAATATCGTATTCGCTAAAGATCGTCAAGGAAAATGATCGCATCATAGGTATGCCAAAAAGTCGTAATCGATAAAGATCGTACGATATAATGCTCGTGCGGACAGAAGATCGAATTCGCTAAAGATCGTCGAGGAAAAGGATATTTAGCCAAAAGATCGTATGGGATAAAGATCGTATAGTACGGCTATAATCTTCGCATAGACGAAAGACCGTATTCGCAAAAGATCGTCGAGGTAAATTATTGTACGCCAAATGATCGTATGAGATAAAGATCGTACAGTCAAAATATGGTAGGGGAAAGTGGGTGTATTGCGCCCTCCTGACCAATTGCGCCCACCAACATTCCCACGAATTCAATGGCGTGTTTATAATTTTGTGTTCGAAAACAATATTTTCACCACCTGATAGTTCATTTTATGGCCCAAGCTCTCCGACGAAGCCAATCAGCAGGGCTCGGTCACGCCATCAAAGATATTACGGCGTTTTCTTAGCTTTTTTGCAGTATTTTGAACCGTTGGCTATAAAAATCTGTTATACGTGTGTGATTTTCAGAGTGATATTTAGAAAGAAAGCCCATTTTTTCATTATATTTCACTTAAACAATAAACTTCCTTCAGCATATTTATTATAACTTCTACGCTTTTATAAAAAAAGTACCTCAATTCTAATTGCGCCCATGGCAATTGCGCCATGGGGGCGCAAATAGAATAATGGTGTAGCTATTGTATCACGACAGTATGAATGCATCATTAACTGATTGCAATAAAGAAGGAGTTTAATGCCCGGCAGGGGAGCAGCCCGCTGTCGCCAGTCCGCAAATTATTTCCCTCGTAAAACTTATAATGCAACTGCCATTTAGGCTGCGAACTTGTGATGTAATTGACAAAATACGGCATTTTCAACATTGACTCGGGCGTGAGGGGTGACAGCTATGATCAAAAAGTAAAAACTGATGTCAATAAGTTGTCGAAATGATAAAAATTAATAATTTTGAGAGAAACGATTGAAAATTTAACCGTATAGGGGCATACTTTCACATATATCTAGTCGGTTACATAAAACGTTTTCGTTGCACTTTTACAAACATACGGACACATGTAAAGTTATTTACCTGGGCAAAAAACATCACGATTTATATCGACATTTATTATTTATCCAGCCTGATTAACATTATAAATGTTTAAGTAAGCCGCAATGACATTACACTGCCGGGGTGTATGCATTCCATCTCATTCGCTTGGCCATGTTTAAGTATAGGGCGCAATTGGATTCTAATTGCGCCATCCCCCTGGCGCAATTTACAGCAGTTGTCGGTAAATGCGCCCTTTTGTATGCTTCTGAAAAAGCAGCTGTCGGAAGCAAACGAAACATTCTTAATTGATCGGGAGGCTCTTAAATCGTAGCTAATGAGTTCCTCTTTGAAGTGGTTACCAGTGCATGCTTATATCTCCAGCTGTTTTCTTACAATTAGCGTTTTCCCTTAAGGTGGCGCAATTCACCCTCCTTCCCCTATTCACATGGTGCAACCCAACTCCAGCGCAAACAAATCTTATCAATTTCTGTGTTCGCGTACCTAGTTAGTGGCCGTCGTAAGCTCGACCATAGGTACATTGATGTTATTTCAGAACTTGGATGGCTCAATGACACCTAAAACAACGCAACGCGATGTATAAGTGCATGTACCGAATAAATGAATGCATGTGCTGCCGTTTCATGTACCTATTTTCATGCATTGTTTTTGAAGTGCATACAACTAAGTTAAAGGAAATAGTTCACTTTCACGAAATTATTTTTTTGCAATGGATTTATGATTTTTTATGTTCAAAATGATCAGCAAAGAAAATAAAACCTATTTATAACAAAAGATTATTTTCTATATTTTGATATAGGAAGAACTTTTCAGTTTCTGTAAGGCACAGGCGATCCAGTATGAAAAGAGCATGGGTCCCGAAAATTCTTCAGAAACTAGAGAAATTATCGCGGCCACCGGCATTTGGGCGATCTGCTGCTGCTGAATGTCCTTATTGATCAGTACGAGAATTTCTCTAGAGTTCTCGTAGATAATTTCTCTAGTTTCTGAAGAATTTTCGGTACCCATGCTCTTTTCATACTGGATGCGAATATATGCAAGGCACACATCGACACCTTTTTCGGGACGAGAAATAGAATATCTTTGCCTAGGGTGATCGTTGGGCTGTAAAAGCTCCTGATTTATGCTCGTCTCAGCCCAGGCTACGGAACTGCTATTCCAGTTCAAAACCCATGTTAAAAAGTGAACTATTTCCTTTAACCCTCGCCGGCACAGGCCATTTTGAGTCTTTCGACGGCACAAGGGGGGATGGGGGTTGGTACGACCCCCCCCCCCCTCGCGTTTGGCCCCTGATGGAGCTAGAGCTTCGCGGAAAAAAACGAGCGTGTTGCCTGTCACGATAGGAAGCCAATGATACCCAATTTTAAGATCCTAGGTCATCGGTTGACCTTCCAGGTCAGGTCAATGACCCAAAAATCGGGAATATCGGGACCTGTTAGAAAGTCTTAAAATGTGGCTGCTAAGGAATTTTCCGGGGTGCTGATCACGAATATCGTGCTAGTTTTGATCACAGATGATGTCGTTAAGCGTTTAGACCAGGTCGGGTCAGGTCAGGTCAGGTCAACCGGTAGAGGTCGTGACGGGTATTCGTAGTAGGTACCTACCTGACATCCGTCTCTGACAGCTTCGTAACATGTTACGAAGGTACCAAAACTACTTCGTAAATATTCAAATGGTTGCTAAATTCGAATTCAGCTCCAAAAACTAGCCTAGAAACATGTAAAACTCGAAAAAGTGAACCGAGGTCGGTCACCAAAGGTCAATGACGGTCCTGACCTGACCTTCAGGTGACCTTGACACCCACCCTAATGCATGGGAGCAACATCAAATCACATGTTTGAACGTTTGAAACCACGAAAAGCTTGCAAACGCGCGGCTAATGCGAGCCGACATACGCCTAATCGCGATTTCGGCCAAACATGGTCTCGGAAAAGGTCACAGGTCAAAGGTCATTTGGGTCAGGGTCATGAAATTTTAAGGGTAGGTGTAAAATTGATCAATGCGAGGCTACTGAAAGTTTCGTCGCGATCGGCCGCTTTTTACGCGAGTTATTCGCGAAAAACCTTAGGGAGGGCTGTATCAACCCCCCCCCCCCCGTGCCGGCCAGGGTTAAATACATGTTCCAGACGGAAGGAACTTCATGTGGGTAAGCGATAATGAAAATGTATGTAGGGGAGGGTGGGGCAAAGTGGCCACCCGAGGCAAAGCGGCCACCCGGGGCAAAGCGGCCACCCATCGTTTTAGCCCTTCACAGCTGGCGTCAGTTTAGTTTTAATAATATTCTTCGATATTCTTCGATATTCGATATTCTTCCAATAATATTTCTCTTCGTGGTCGTTCGAATGAGCCAGACCGAGTTTTCAGGCCCATCGCGGCCATTATTCTGTGAAACACGGAAAAAAACATTTCTTGCCAGGTTACCAACATATATGTTTACAGTTTTTAACCCTCGCCCGTAAACGGCGATCTGCCACCTTCGCCCATGCAGGGGGGGGGGGGGGTTGGTGCGACCCCCCCTTGGCGTTTGAAAACGGAGCGTCGTAGAGCTTAGCGGAAAAGACCAACGGATTGCTCTCGCCAAGATCTCGCGATTGGTGGCATATTTTTTGGTCCTAGGTCAACATTTGACCTACTTTTGACCGGCCAAAGGTCAAATTTTCGGAAAAATATACTTTTTTCAACTTTCCGCGGCAATTGCGGCAAAACGGTGGGAGATATCGACTTGAAACCTTCACTATCGTGTTCCTTGATCAATTCTCTATCGTTTGGTATGTATTTCGTTTCCCTAGCTCTAAAAATGGCGCGTTGGGAGCGCCGGAAGTCGGCAAGGTCACAGTCGGCGGCAGAAATTCGAAAAATCAAACTTTAAATTTTTGAAATCTGATTGTATTTTTGGATTTGGGAGGTCCATTTGCTCCCTATAGAAGCTAATATTGCTGCATATTCCCATTGAGGTGACAAGAATTAGCAAAATAGTGGTTCGGGCGCTTTTCAAAAATAGTACCGGACGCTGTTCCTCTTGTGACGTCATAGCTCCGTGACCTGACCTGACCCGGTCAAGTTTCTTATACCATATGATAGCCAATACTTGCCCCAACATGCATGGGAAGTTTCATCACGATCCATCAACCGATGTCCGTACCACCGGCAGGAAACCTCGGGCGTTGGCACTCAGTTTGTAAAAATCCGGCCGGAGGCTGTTCCCTTTGTGACGTCATATCTCCGTGACCTGACATGACCCGGTCAAATTTTTTTTTTTATCAAAAGATGCGCAAGGTTTGCCCCATAAGGTACCCAAACTTTGGCGGCGCTGCGCGCCGCCGTTTTTGCACTATTTCCGAAAAGCGTCAGGGGGGGTTGCACCAACCCCCCCTACATGGGCGAGGGTTAACCCGCGGCCCTGTGGCGGTCTCAGCCAACTTCGCCCTAGTGTGTGTGTGTGTGTGTAGGGGGGGGGCATATGTTACCACCCACCTCTAACTCAAAAACGAGGGCTAGAAAGACGCGGTAAAAGCAGTCGATAGCTCTCAATGCGTACGTTTGAAAGTATTTCATTATTTACTTTAACCTTACGATCTTTTATCGTACGATCTTTTACAACATACGATATTTATATTACCTACGATTATTTTCCTGCGATATTTTTCATACGATCGTCGATCAATTGCTTTACGATATTTTGCTTACGATCTTTTACAACATACGATCTTTATCTTACGATCATTTTCCTACGATCCTTTTCTTGGTTACCAATATAAATAATCCGACACATTAGTGTTCCAAATTCCTTCACTCTCATACAGGTCTCCCGCGGAGCGGAAGGTCACCGGTTGACCAGAGACCTCTGGTGTCAGTCGCTCAGTCTCGTGGCGGTGAAGAACTGAACAGCTCGTCTTTCCGCGAGGCTCTATATAGCTTAACCCGCGCCCCGTTGGGCGAATTATGGACACTACCATCAGACACCTTCTCCCTTTCCAGATCTCGGAAAGTTATCGACAGATTTTCAAAATCAAAACGGTGTTCGATAGCCGCACCGAAAAAAAAAAAACAGGTGACGAAAATTCCGTTTACTCAATGTTATAACACATAAGGCTATAACAATGACAATTAGGGCTTGTATTGTGCATTTTCTGTATCTTCAAAACTGTAGCCATGACAGCTTTTCTCGCAAAGCTTTTTTTGCGTCGAAAATGTCGGACCATAACGTTATTCTGACGTTATTTGTGGCCAACTTATCGCCACTTAAAGAAATTGTTGGAATCTGTAAAAATGACACTCGGGGGTCTTGAAACTTTGGCGACTGTATCTGCAATGCCTTAGGAGATATCGATGGAAACATGGAGAGGGGCCGTTTTGCCCCTCCCCCTCTCAGTCTCAATGGCGCACGGTAATTTATGGGCGAAACAGCGAGATGGTGACTTCACCCACTCTCCTTCTCGACCAACGCCGATGGGTTTGGCGTCGGATAACCCTCGTGTATAATTATACGATGAATTCGGATGGGCCCCTCGGCTCATTACTAGCAACTATCATACAAAGTTGCGGATCTCGCCAAAATTTTAAAGTACCCTCGGGTTAATCAAGTTGACACCTACCTAAAAATGCATGACCCTGACCCGTTGCGACCTGATTAACCGCTCAGAGACGCCCGCTGGCCTGCCTGCTGACCCGACGAGGCACTCAGAGCAGCCCGCTGACCCTTTGCAGTTGAGCCGCCCGCCCGCTGACCTGACGAGCCACCGCCTCCCCCCGCCCGCTGACCTGACGAGCCGCCGCCTCCCCCCGCCCGCTGACCTGACGAGCCGCCGCCTCCCCCGCCCCAGCCCGCTGACCCCTTGACCCGCCTGCCCGCTGACCTGACGAGCCGTTCTGAGCCTGAGCCCGCTGACCAGACGACCAGTCGAGCCACCCACCCACTGACCTGACAAGCCGCCACCTCCCCCTTCCTCCAACCGCGGCGCCTGCCCGCTGACCTGACGAGCCGCCGCGCCGCCTCCCCCCCCCCCCGCCCACTGACCTGACGAGCCGCCACCGGACGCCGGTGAAAACAGGGCGCCGGAGGGCATATTAGTCACGTGACATTTGGAACTTCTCCCCCCTCCGTAGACCTTCTACATGCTAAACGTCACGTGTGAATTTCACGAACCTACAGGGTGTAACGAAATTATCCGGGCATCGTTCTTCCCGCTCTTATTAGAGAACAAAACAGTCGGGGGCTTTCTCGTTTATTTACCGATGTAGCCACCGTTCATCTTAACACAGTCACTCATGCGCTGGGGCATCCCAGCCACTAGACTCTCCAGCACACTGCTTTTGATCCGGCGCCACGCCGTCTTGACCTGTGTCTCCAGGTGATCCGTGCTGGTGGCGGGTGGCTTCTGATTCACCTCCTGCTGGATAATAGCCCACAAGTTCTCAATGGGATTGAGGTCAGGGCTATTCCCAGGCCACACCCCGTTGGCCCAGAAGGATGGGAGGTTCTCACGGCACCAGTCTTGAGTCCTTTTGGCGCTGTGAGGCGGTGCGCCGTCCTGCATGAACACCGCTTGGCTTGGATCGGGCATCAGCGCGCGTTTGGAAACCGGGCCCTCCTGTGCAATCCGGTTGAGCGCCTCCAGACATTCGTTGGCCAGGATGTTGCTCCGATAGTACTCGCCGTTGATGGTCGTTTTTTGGGGCACCACGTGCAGCTGGGACAGCGCACGGTAGCTGAACATGCCCCAGACGTGGATTTTGGCCGGATGCTTCACGCTGGGGACCGTCGGTACGTCCGAGCTGCTGGCCGCCCACACACGGTCGTTTTGGCGGTTCGGAGGATGAAATAGCTCGAACGGTGACTCGTCCGACCAGACCGCCTTCCGCCATTCTTCCTCCGACCTGTGCAGGTGCTCTCGAGCGAACTTCAGTCGGTGAGCTCGTTGTTTTTCAGTCAGTTTTGGCGTCCTTTTCAGTTTGAACGGGCGCATGGCCAGGTTGTTGCGCAGGTAGCGGTGAATCATCATATGGGACGTCTTGTACCCTGCCTTGGTAAGCCTTCGAGCCAGTTTTCGAGTTGATTGGTGACGTTTCTCCGTCGCCATCCTGATAACCCTCTTGGCCACTGGGTGAAGGGCGGTCTTGCGGCCACGGCCGGGCTGGGTTTGCAGCCCAAGTCCCAGCTTATCACGCTTCAGCCAGACGTGCAGCTGGCTCCTGCTGATACCCAGCTGCTGGCAGACCATCTTCTGGCTCATGCCGCCATGGACCATCCCCACAGCTTTGCTGCGAAAGGAGAGGCTGTACTCTTTTCTCGTCATTGCTCTGAACGAAAACTGCCAAGTGACACCGGCGGTGGCTCGACCCGTACTGACGGCATGGGTCACCACCCAAGGTCAGGTCACCCTGGTGGTGATGACCGGAACCATAGGTACGAATTTATCTAAGTTCCACGCTCCTATCGTCAGAAAGAAAGCAATGCGAACGGATACGGCGAAAAAATTGATGTCCGGATAATTTCGTTACACCCTGTAGATCAAATCGCCCCAGGCACCCTGTTTTCACCGTCGTCCCCGCCACCTCCCCCGCCCGCTGACGTGACGAGCCGCCGCCTCCTCCCACCCACTGACCTGGCGAGCCGCCGCCTCCCCCCGCCCGCTGACCTGACGAGCCGCTGCGCTGAGAGGACGGCGACGTGCTGACGGTGAGTTCGCTGCTGCTCCCGCTGGGCGACGGTAGCTCCGGCGGCGACAGCCGCGGCGGAGGGTAACGGGCCATCGCCTTCATCAACTGATCGTCGATGTAGTAAAAGCTGAACTGTTTGGCGGCTTGATCCATGGTTGCAGGTTGTTGATAAAACTCCTCAGCACAGTCACAGGGCGGTAAAATGTTTCCCGCACACCGTCAATAAGTAAAAGACCAGGCGTCTCGGTAAGGAACGCCTGGACGGCCGTCCGCTCGCTAGCTCTGATGCGGCGGCACTGGGGGCGGCCGTGGCCGGCGGCACCGCCCGGGTCAGACGGGTCACGCCCGGAGGCGGGACGCCGCAGAGGCGCACTCAGGGCCGGTAACGCGGGGGGAGGCGAATGTCCGCGGCTCGTGTGGTAGGCAGGCTGAGAGGCCGGACCGAACCAGACTGCGATGTCTCCGCTCACCAGGAACATGTGATTTTAAGTGATAAAATCATACATTAGTCGGGTTATATACAAATATGCTCGAAATGAGAATAGAAGTGATAATGGCCGGTGAAGGTCATGTCACGATTAGACAAAGGAAAATTGAACTTTAATCTGAAAAACATAAGCAATTGAAGCATCATCAATATACCTACAATCTGAGCTCAGAATCCAATGGAAGCATTTTTACAAATTTATTCGGTCCGATCTTATTTTATTGATGGTGATTGACGTGTTTCCTTCTGCTTGAGAATACATACACCGTCTACAGCTGAAAACTCTTGCACAGAAAGCTTACATAAAATTTAAAAAATGGGGGGAATAGCAATGACGTCATTGCTATTCCCCCATTTTTTAAAATTTATGCGCAATGTTCCAATTGGCAACAGGTATTTGATAACACCTTAACATTTTCAAATACACAAAATTTCTAAATTTCGAAAGCACCATGGCAAGGTGCTTTCGGGAGGCGAAATGGCACTACAGTTATTGTTTATTCTATAAGGAAACAAGTAACCTACTAAAAGATAAAAAATAAACTAGACTGGTAATTTCAGTAGTTTATTCTTGCATAACTTAATGTCGATCAAACATCAAACCGATCTCAGAAGTTATTTCCAATGACAACCAATAATGCAGCAGGTTTGTCAACTCACAACAAAACATTTAGGTGTGGTAGATATTACAAAGAACGAGAGAGAGAGAGAGAGAGGGAGAGAGAGAGAGAGAGAGAGAGAGAGAGAGAGAGAGGGAGAGAGAGAGAGAGGGAGAGAGGGGGAGAGAGAGAGAGAGAGAGAGGGAGAGAGAGAGAGAGAGAGTGAGAGTGAGAGAGAGAGAGAGAGAGAGAGAGAGAGAGAGAGAGAGAGAGAGAGAGAGAGAGAGAGAGAGAGAGAGAGAGAGGAGACGCCCGTAATTGTCGACCGAAATGCGACATGACTTTTTCCGGTCGTAATGACCTTGACCTGAGACAAATTTTCAAGCTAACCTTGAACCCGCGCCCCGCTGGGGTCCTGGATTTCCACGCCCTGTGGTAATGGTGGTGGGGAGGGGGTCGAGTACCCCCCCCCCCCCCACGCACACACACTAAAGCAGCTCGTGGGACACGTAGCGACACGCGGTAAACGGTATTCGGAGGACGTTCAAAATAAGAACGAAAACACTTCAGTCATTTTCTAGCTAGGGTCAAAGGTAACGTCACCAGAGGTCATCACAAGTAAAGCGTTACCTATTTTAACATTTTTCGAAACAACGGCGCTCATAACTCGGGAACCAATAGAGCTTAAGCACCGTGGAAAAACGCAATCGATAGCGATAGCCCTTTTTTCCGTCTTCTGGGATGTGCTCCCAGATTTGACCTCAGGTTAACGGTTTGCCTCCAGAGGGTAAAAACAAAAAAAAAACGTTTAAAAAAAATCCTTCAATAACCTTTGACTCAAGATAATTTCTTTTGCCAGCATTGTGCTCCTCTCGTCGAGGCGCGTCGAATTAACTATATTTTGACCTTGAAAGATCAACTTGAAAATTTGACCACAGGTCCAGGTCACGACCTGACTGGGCAAGGTCATGTTGCATATCAGTCGATCCGTATCGTCAAGCCGAACACAGATAGGGCGTTTTTCATCGCTCTGGCATGCCTGTATCAGAAGTTGTTATAAAAACTGTTAGATACCATTCGTAATTTGAGATGACCATAGGGACATAAGCATTGGGTGTCATTTGTCATGTTCAGTGTTCGTACTTCGGTGTTTGAAAGTGCTTAGAATGACGTTCGTTCAAAAGAGGTGCCTTTCAAATGTCTCCCATTAACTTATAATGGACAGGTCACAAAATTGACCTGACCCTAGGTCACCGATATCAACATTCTAAGATTAATATTTTGTACATATCGATGCTCTTATCAATTGCTGAAATTTGCGAGCCATGACGTTACTGGGAAACCAAGTCAGAGAAGGACGGTTTTCTCCCCCAGCCCGCGCTATATGCCGGTTTTCCGCGCGAGCTGATTACTGCATTGTCGACACATGCAAGGCTCTGGCAAATGGCCGTTGCAATCATCCTCTGAAGTCTGACGTAATGAGTAATGACCACACACTTCTGGCGTCATTTGTCCAAAGCACAATCAGCTAGACCTGATGACCTCTTTATAATTCAACAAATGACCGGCAGAACGGCCCAGCATATGTGCTTATGTGCTGCCAACGATCGAATGTAGTGCCAGGTAAGGTGTACATATGCACATATGCAGCTGGCCTTCACCTATACGATAAACCATTGAGTGTCCTTTAGCAGGTTATGTTTGATGGATCGCCGTCGTGAATGACCACCGGGATAGAAAAAAAAACAAGACAGAGCAGAGCGAGGAGGGACTGTCGGCACGGCTGTCGGCACACAGCTGTCGGCACGTGTGGGAAATGAGGCGAGGAAAGGGACAAATCTGGGCACACCGACAACTGAGGCACATGATCCCACTGGTATAGAACAAGTTCAAATGCCACTGCAACTTCATATGATCACTACACCACTTGCTCAAATATGTGTTTATTGCACGTAGGTAACTACATATAGGGTAATGCCACCGTTTTGACCAAACTATGCATTGATCCATCTCATTCTCAAACCTGCATTAGCGGACAATGCTATAAGTTAAAACTAGCATTCCCTACCAATGTGCTTCAAACACTTTTTGAACGAAGAACGAGCGGGCGCAATAGTGAGCCTTGCACCGTGCGACCGCCCATAATGAGCCCTGCAACTGATTGTGTGGGTCACATATTTATTCGGTCCCTGATAGTGCACTGCTTTTTATTTATAGTGACCGTGCTGCTTTCATATAGCGCAACTGGCCAAACTATTTTTGACTAGTCGTAGCGGCCCCTTGCTCGTGCGCACGTGCAAACTGAGATTCAAACTGACTTCTATGGGGACCAGTAAGACTGCAAGGATGTCAAAATCGGACGCGGTGTTCTGGATTACATTCTCTTACTTCTCTTACTATGCACTGCCTGGCCTCTCCCGCCGTCCTAATTGAGGACAGACTGCGGCAGTGGTTTCTCTCCCCTCCGTCTGCCGAGGCAGCTGTGCACCAGCAGCTCGAGGCCGAACGCGGCGGCTGCCAGCGCCCAGCCGGTGACCAGCAGCTCCACTGTGGCGCGCAGCCGGCTCAGCGGCAGCGCGGAGACGCGCGGCGGCCGCTGCGCGCGCTGCAGCGCCGCCGTGACGCGCAGCTCGTCCGTGCGCCGCATCAGCCGCATCCAGTGCTGGATCAGTCCGGCGGCGTGCAGACGCGAGATGAGCGCGTTGAGACGACCCAGCAGGGGCGTGTTGCGCTGCATGGAGAACCCCACCAGGAAGGTGAAGGCGCGCTGGTCGGCCAGCCGGATGCTCTCCGGGTGCACGCGGCCCTCCGTCTCGATGATGAGCCGGTGACGCAGTGTGATGTAGTACTGCACCTCCTCTAGCAGACAGACGCGGTCGGACGGGTCCAGCATGCGGTACATGGTGCGCAGGTTGTTGCCTTTGACCCAGCGCGCGCGCAGACCGTCGAACAGCGGTCCCTGCGGCGCCAGCATGGCCGCGTCATAGGCGCCGTACTCGGAGTGCGTCACCACCTGGTAGTCGTGTTCGACGGCGTCCCAGAGCGTCATCGGCGACCAATAGACGCGCGGCGCAGTCAGCTTGGCGGCCAGTCCGGTCACCAGCGCCGTGCTGAGAACGATACACGCGGCGCTCCACACCCCCACCAGCAGCCGGCGTGGCGTGTCCGCCGGCAGCCGCGTCACCGGCTGCGCCCACAGACCCCGGAATGCGTCCTCCACCTGTCTGAGCAGCTGCCGTCCAGCGGCGGCCGGGTCAGGGCGGCTCATCAGCGTGCCGCCGAGAGCTACCAGCAGCCCCAGGCCGGCGACCACCGCCCAGCTGACGGGGGGCAGCAGGCCGCCAAGACTGACCTGCTGTCCCAGCGGTACGCGACCAGAGACCAGCGCCACCTCCTCGAGGAAGGTATGTGCGCTGAACTGGGTGGCCGCCGCCCGCTCGCCGTTCACGAACAGACCGGCCACGGCGGCGTCAGCGCGGCCGCGCCACACCTCGCCCACGTTTCCCGTCCACGTGCCGTCGACGATCTGGCCCCAGCCGCCGTCCGGAGAGCGACGGAAGCGCAGTGTGAGGTTGACGCGCTCGGCGAACGTCTCTAGGATGAGCGCGTCCGGGCCGGGAAGAGGGTGCTGACACAGCGCGCCGGCCTTCTGAATAGCGTCACCGCACACAAAGTACGGCTTGAAATCGACGAAGTAAGCCTCGAATGGTCGGCCGTGGTAGCTATTCCTGTCGAGCAGGGAATGAGGCTCTCCGGAGAGCAGGCGAGACGCCGGTTCGGAGCGCATTGAGCCGTCGTAGCCGCGCTGGTGGACGGTAATGGCCCCGGCGCCGGCTGAGGGTACCTCCACGCACAGCGGCAGAGCGGCTTTGGAGAGCAGCGGCATCTGGAACAGCCGGCGGCAGCGGACGGCTGGTGATGGCAGCAGTACCACCTCCCCGCCGATCCAGTGGTGCGGTTTCACGGCGCCCAGCTGTTCAAAATCCGTCAGGTCACCCACCACCAGCTTCAGACCGTCCTTAGGAGTAACCAGGTCTCGGTAGAGCGTAGCGTTATCGCAGGGCGCGCAGTGATGAATGGTGACGTGGAGCTGCCAGTGAAGAGCACCACTGAGCGCCACCCCATCCCCGCCGCTACCGGTCACCAGCGTCAGAGGCTGATGGTGCAGCAGGCCGGCAGTCACCAGCCCGTGCACCACGTCCGCCTGACGCTGCGCCCGTCGGGCTGCGTCGGAAACGTCACCAGCCTCCAGCAAGGAGTTGCCGTGGGCACCGACCAGCGGCAGGACGACCAGCAGGACCAGAACTACCGTCCTCCACATTCTGAGCTGTGCAGGTTTAGCTTGCTTATTCATTTCAGTGAGGCTTCAGCTGCTGCCGCCAGAAGCCAGCGATGTCGACTGTGAGCCCGTTCCACCTCTGCCGACCATTTATCGCCCCTACGTCGGCGTTTAGAATCCAATCAGCGCAGGATAGCCGCATGTCTATTGATCGACTGCTTATCATGGTCATTTCGAAAACTAATCTCATGAAGACAGCTGGAGCAACATTCGTTGAAGCGTTAGCTCTAAATACCCACTAGCCATGCCCATGCATTGAATACCAAACGCTGTCTTGCGGGCTAGCATACTTTCAGGCGTTTTCGCACTGCCATCTAGGGGCTCTCTTGGAACTATAGCATTTTTTGTTCGACAAATATGGCGCAGCAGACAGCTCATTAGAAAGAGCTTTGTGTTCTAAAATCATGCTAGTGCATTTGTTTTCGCTGACGATATCTGCAGTACGCTCATTCATTCGCCAGATGTCATGTTATTTAGCAAAAGCAGGCACGCATGTCAAGTATAGAATTAAATATTGAATCCGGGGTATAGAGCTATCTGTTGTGATCTTAAAAACCGAGGGTTAAAACGCCAAAAAGAAACTTATTATTCAGTGATAAGTGTGCTTTCAGGCTTGAAACCGTCCAAGGACGAGCAACAGAAAAATGTCTTTAAAAGCGATGCCCCTGCTTTTCCTCAACATGGGAGGAGAAATGATTTATATTCTAGACCAGAGGTTGAGGGCACAAGAAATCCATCAAGCAAAGGCTGAAAAAGGTAAATATTGAATTTGCTATGCAACTGCATGAACGATATTGTAGGGGTGGAACAGTTTCATGCAGTATTTTTCTTATTTCTTACTTAGTGTAAGACTATACTGATCTCTATTCTCTGGTTTCTTGTACTGGACTAGGCCTGGGCCTTGTTCAAGTGTCTGCGGCTACCGCAGCTCCTGCGGTCTAAAAGGCAGGGCTTAGCTAGCGGCCAATCAGGGGACATATACAGACTCCAGTTTCTGCCCTCCTGATTGGCCGCTAGCTTAGCTAAGCCCAGCCTTTTTTACTGTGTGAGCTGCGGCAGCGGCAGTCACTTTAACAAGATCCTGTTATTGTGCAGGCAATTTGTATGTTTAGGCTTTTGGAAACGTTTGTAACTTCTGCTGTAGTTCAAATATCAAGTTTTTTCCTTGTTTGAAAAAGTAAGTTTTAAACATTCTACATTCATGATTTTATTATCGAACTATTGCTGCCTGTTGGTAACTGTATTTTGAATCTGATGTATTTTATACATTAGGTACCTAGGTATGTACTTAATTAATTTTTGATCCATCAGAAATTCACAGGTCCAACAATTCTTAGGACCTTGTTTCTCCTGCAGTGCTGGATGACATCCTGGGTCTGATGTGCACCAGCCGGTTCATTGAGGAGCTGTTCAGACCGCAGTCCATCTACTCGGCTCAGAGTCTGCGGACCATCTTCTACCGGCTGGCCCACAGCTCCATCATGAGGCTCAACAAACAGAGCATGGACAAAGTAAGCCAAAGCTGTTATGAAAAGCTTGCAGACCAGACATGCTAGATAGTGAAATTAAGACAGATTTTGTTTAGCAGAAGCTTACAATGATATGCTATTATCTTTCTTATTTCTGTACAGTTAACCATGCCTTTTTTATCTGTTACCATCATTCCTTTTTATGGTTTACAATGAGCACCCTCTGGTTATCAGTTATTTCATGGCCGGTGGCTGGTGACCTTTGGTGTCTCTCAATATCTGCGACCCTGTCTGACCAGTGACCTGCTCCCCTCCTGCCATTAGCTGTACGACCTGATGGCCATGGTGTTCAAGTACCAGGTGGAGCAGTGCTCACACCCGCGCCAGCTGCTCATGGTCACCCTGAACCACCTGGACAGCATGGCTTGCTTTGCCACCGCACCCCGCGTCAGCAAGCAGGTGCAGACAGCTTACGATCTGGCCGTGCAGGTGAGCTGGAGGCTGGAGCAGCACTATATGGACTGGGTTCTGCTTTTTGTTGGGGAAGCGTAAATAACAATGGGCAGCAGTGGACTCGCTTGAAAGGGGATCACCAGCATTTGAACGGTAAAATGCTGATTATCGGTTTTTATGATCAAATGTTACGGGTGAGGAAAAGGAAACAACCAATGCCAAAAGCCCAGCGGTGATGAAGGAACTGTCTGATCTGGACTTATTATTTTTTAGCCTTATGTGTTTTGCGCCGATTTAGGTAGCAGGTAAAGGTTTGAATAGCTTGTCCTATTCAAAACTCGATAAAATTCGTAGCCTTTGACGTACTTCGATCGGGTGTCTCCACGGTTGGGTGACCGTGCTGGTGGCCCGTCTTCCCCACAGTGTTACGGCAATCTCCCCGAGGGAGAGATGCAGGACATCCGCTACGACATCCTCAACTTCTTCCTCGACTACCGAGTCAAGGTGTCCATCTTCCTCAAGGAGAAGCGGCAGAATCCCAGCGGCACGTTTGTGATCGATGTCACCGGACCTCTGCCAGAGGGTAAGAGTGGGCTCTGCTGGAGGGTAAGAGCAAAGTTTAGCAGAAGGTCAGATCGGACTCTGATTGAGGGTAAGAACGGGGTCTAACAGGGGATAGGAATGAACGTTATCTTAGGATAAAGGCAGACTCTGTCAGAGGGTAAGAGCAGCCCGTCTTCAGGATGGAATGGACGTATGCGTCGTAAGGACGAGAAGAGAATAAGTTTTCAGTCGCAGATAATTTCGTGGAATGTCGCTGGCCCTCGATGTGGCCGTATTTCGGCAGCACTGCGTTTTGTTCTCAGACGTGTCGATGCCCAGCTATGTCAGCTGGTTTACACTATCAGACCGAGCTTTAATATCGTTGTATTCTCCTCCATCAGGTGTGTCGATGCCGGGCGAGATCCGCTACTTTGACGAGCGTGGTGAGATCACCAGCACCTGCCGGTACCCGTGTAAGGAGCTACCCGGTGAGCCGGCGCGCTCCGGAACCCTGGCGCAGAACGGAGACCGAGGCACCACGCTCGGCACCAACATGTCAGTATGAAATACCTACGGGGTAGTGTTCATGGATGATGTCGATCTGAGAGGACTCGGTGGTGATGGCTGGAAGTGTCTGAGGACATTAGGATCGGAGTGCTATCTGAAGTTCATACAAAAAGGTGTAGGACAGATAAAGGGTAGGTATTGAAAGGCATGTAAACATGGCAACAGCCTATTTTTGAGTCTATGTTATATGTTAGATAGCTAACCGTCACATGGTATTGCAGCACACTACGGTAGCACATTTTTTTGTGACCGTTTCTGGAAAATTACGCACTATTCATTTAACGTTGATACGTTATCTGACAGTTTCCCGTCCGTCTGCAGCTACAGCAGCCAGGGCAGCGAGCCGGTGTCGGCGGGCCCGACCGGCAGTGGCGGTGCAGGGGACGAGCCGCCCACCACCTCGCCCTCGCCCTCTCCCGCCTCGCCGGTCTGTGGCTCCGGTCCGACGGCCGAGCGAGCCGCCCAGGCGCTGGAGCTGCTAGCTCAGCTGATCGGCCAGGGCGGCCAGCAGAAGTGCGAGATTCGTTTGAACCTGCCCGGACCGGCCGCTGCTGCCGCCGCTGCTGCCAGGTCAGTACGGTTGGCAGCTGTTGTACTCACAGCTTCTGATGTGTTTCTTCATAGATAACATGATTCATGTTATCTGTGGTTTCTTATATCCCTGCAATGTGGTATTGTTACTGTCTACTGAGTGTGTCGTCCTCACTCGTCAGTTTCTCCCCGGAGCTGTGTCTGTCAATGTCTCTTCACTGCTAACCCTGGTCAACTAACTGTCGTCACTGACTGTGAGTCTGTCTCCTCTGGCAGCGGCGCGGCGGCCGACGGTAGCAACCAGCCGGTGCAGGGCACGCGCGGCCGCAGCGACCACCTGCAGAAGGTGATGGAGGACATGACGATCGGCGAGCCGCCAGCCAGCGGCGGGCAGCAGGACCTGCTGAACATGATGGACGCTCTGTCGGAGTAGCTGTGTCCGAGCCGAGCGTCTGGAGCAGATGGAGCCGCAGCGGATACCCTGCAACGGTCAGCGGGAATGGGACGCTGCCTCGGCGGAGACCGACAGTCAACGATTGTTTATCGAGCAGAGGAGGCGCGCTATGCGATTAGAAGAGTAGTTCTGACGTCTTACCTTCGTCGCGGTGTGCTGTCCTGAAAGCGGTGTCCCTTTCGCCCTTCCCCGGACAGTTCAGTTCAGTTCGTGTCCACTGGCCTGCGCCGCCATAGGCGATTTTGGCCGCGTTGGCGTTTTTCCGTAGATGGTGGTGGCTGGTGTGTCCTGTCCTTTATCCACAGTGTGCTGTCCCCTTTCCGCATTGTGTGCTATCCTCTGGCCGTGTGTCGGTGTGATGTCCCCTTATCCCAATGTGCTGAGGCCTCTCTGTCGGTGCAAAATCCCCCTAACTGCAGACCGTCTCCCCCTGCCATCTCCCCATTGACGGTGTGCTATCCCACCATCACAGTGTGCCGCCCTTCTGCAGTGTTTCCCACCAGTGTGCTGTCTGCCGCACTCTCCCTGCCCCATTGCCAGCCCGTATCGGCCGTTTGTCCGGTGATCTCATTTGCTGTGACTCTAGTCTGCGCATTGCGTCTAGTCTATCAAAGCTAGTTCAGACCGTTCTAGGCTATCGTCTACACAGACTAGGCTGCGCGTCGCGTCTGTCGATTGCCGCCAGTAGCGTGGGACAGCTTACTGCTTATAGCCGAGCTGCTCGCCATTCGCAGCCCCCTGGCTTGCACCATGCGACTCGCATAGTGCCTGCCGCAGTGTTGTGTTGCTCTCTGTAGTGTAGCGCGATGTAGTGTAGTGTAGCTAGCAGTGTGCAGTGTCCACTGTCCAGGGCGGTGCCGGCGCGTGCGAAGTCTGCCCCACTGACAGGGGCACAGGGGCGCCTACCTCCGCCGCGTCTCGCCCTCCCACCTTGCCGCTGTGCCGCACTGTTTGCGGTGTAGCCCGGTGACACTGCCGCGTCACCAGTCTGCCGTCAAAGCTGGGATCGGGTGTGGAAGCTGGAAGCACGTCAGTGGACGTAAACGCCACCGCTGCGACAAATATTGATCCAATTCATGTCGTGTTCTCTAGCCTACCGCCACTCCAGAGTCCCGACTATGCTACGTCTAGTCCAGCGTCCCGGTGCCACTCAGCTTATTGCGTGATTTGGCCTTTTATATAAAGAGTGACCATTACCGGAGTCAGCCAATACTCCGCCCTGGCCGGCTGCGATAGCCACATGTCGGCTTCCATTCCGTTACCGTTTTGGTTCGCCCGGCACCGCTTTAACCCAGCGTATCCCTGCAAAGCAGCCTTCCAGTAAAGCACAGCATCTACCGCTGCGGTGCAGTCCAATCCAGCGCTGGTGTGATTCAGCCTATTTCAGCCTAAGAACATTCCATTACTCTGCCATCCAGACCTGTCTAGTACCGGTTCGGTGCGGCATATCCCATTACTATGGCGTCCAGAGCCGCCCAGTACCACTGAGTTACAGTCCACACCAGGAGGCGGTCATGAGATCCAAGCCAATTCCGTTACTGTGCCGTCCAGACCCGTCCAGTACATGCTGACGTCATTGCCGGCGGGGCGGTTGAGTGGTGACAGCTGTTTGCTGTGAACTTTCCGTCCAAAATAGTGTATATCGAGTGTTAAAGATGTCTAGGTGTCTAGTCGAGAATCAAATCTAGTCGGAAAATCTAGTCTTCTCCATTTCTGTCAATTGGTTATTCCACTCTCTCGCTTGGTCATACACTGTTTCGCATCTATCTCATTCTCTCTCTCTCTCTCTCTCTCTCTCTCTCTCTCTCTCTCTCTCTCTCTCTCTCTCTCTCTCTCTCTCTCTCTCTCTCTCTCTCTCTCTCTCTCTCTCTCTCTCTCTCTCTCTCTCCCTCTCCCTCTCTCTCTCTCTCTCTCTCTCTCTCTCTCTGTCTGTCTCTCTGTCTCTCTGTCTCTCTGTCTCTCTGTCTCTCTGTCTCTCTCTGTGTCTCTCTCTGTGTCTCTCTCTGTGTCTCTCTCTGTGTCTCTCTCTGTGTCTCTCTCTCTGTGTCTCTCTCTGTGTCTCTCTCTGTGTCTCTCTCTGTGTCTCTCTCTCTCTCTCTCTCTCTCTCTCTCTCTGTCTCTCTCTCTCTCTGTCTCTCTCTCTCTGTCTCTCTCTCTCTGTCTCTCTCTCTCTCTCTCTGTCTCTCTCTCTGTCTCTCTCTCTCTCTCTCTCTCTCTCTCTCTCTCTCTCTCTCTCTCTATCTCTCCCTCTTAGTCTCTCCTTTCCCCTTTTCTCCCCTGTCTCCATCTCTGTCTCCTCTCCCTCGCTCTTATCCTCCCTTTTCTAGCGCTCAATCTTCCATCCGTTTTTCCTTCCTATATCTGGTATTTCACTTTTATCTGCTCCCGTAGCTACTGCCACGGAGCTCTATTGTGTGATGTTGAATGGTTCATGTACGAATTAGTGTGCATCAAATATACGCGCTTCTGCTTCGCTCTTTCTATTAATAGCGGCTTTCAGCAATGCTTGAATTTGGTGACTTTTTGATTGGAGTCATATAGATGACTTATGTTAGTGTCAATGATTTGCTTCGTAAGCAGTTAGGCATCTAAAACAATGTTCCTGGGACCTGGGATGACATATATTCTTAACATCAGCGAACTATGAATGTCAACAGACTCTGGAAACTACACCGCTTTGACAGCGGAATTCTATTGATGATACGAACCTCAGCTACCCGACTAAATCACAGTATAATCTCACTGGACAGCTTGACCCACCAGCGCCGCCTGGCTGTGCGGGTCGAGCTGTCATCACTGTACGCTATCACTGCTGAAATGGGTACTCGTATTGCACAACTGGCGTCTCTTCTGGCGCGGGCTGTACAGTATGTCTAAAAAGAATGTACCGTCGCCACTACGTGGCGCTGGTGTCGCGAGCCGGTAGTTGGCTGAATCCGCACCAGACCACACATTCCCAAGCGCTAGGTGACAGCTGCGCAGCGGCCGGTAGTAGCGTAAGCCCGAACCTTCGTGACACGACCCCGGGGGGGGGGGGGAAGGGAGAGAGGGAGGGGAGCGGGCGGGGCAGCGCGTGCTGGGAGGGGTGCTCCGGCAAGCTGGCAGTTGCCGCGGCCAAAGGTCAAGGGGTCACACACCAAGCGAACGGACGCTGATGTGGGTTCGTGGGGATCGTGAACTTGTGTGTGGTAGGTGCGTCTTGCGATCAGCGATGCACGGGTGATACGCCATGGGTCTAAGCCAAATGATTCGGGGGAGAGCTGAAGAAAAATACCTGGTTAACTACGGCGAATAATGGTGCTGAAAAATGGAAAGTATGGGTCAATGCAAGCCTTCATGACTATAAACTTTTCCGAGGGCGCAAAGGCCAGCATTGAATAACGACATCCGGATCGAAATTAGCAATGATTTATAATTACATGCCGAAGTAATAGCGTTGCAAAACCCACCTAGTAAATTGTCAAATCGGATTCATACCGACTTGAATTAAACTATCATAAATTAAATTGTTTATAAGATCTCTATGCTTTGACCAGCTTCGTGACCTGACGGGCTGTGACCTGACCTTGACCCGAGGTTAACACCTTAACTTGATCTCACCCGAAGAAAAAGTATACCATTCGACACGCCTGAGCTAGACAAACACGATGCTGCTAAAATCGCGGATCTGCGATCATGTTTAGCGAAGCTATTTACCAAAAACCGAACCTGTGCCTTGGGCCACTTGACCTAACCTCAGAAGTCATCGGCTGATCCTGGTCCTTAAAATCGGAGACCAATCGCTGCATTTCGTAACGACGCGCACGATCGTTTCTTTCGTGAGGCTCTAGCTCATTAAGGGGCGAATCGGCAAATGGGGTTGTTCCCTCACTTCCAACCCCCCAACGCCCCCTCGGTATTCAGAAAACCTGAAGGTCCGGTGAGGGTTAAAACGTTGCTCCTGAACGAGGAAGAAATGTAAAAGTCAAAGCTCTATAGACGTCCTGTAAAAGTGGCCATAATAAATAAATTGGTTAGAGATAAGATACTTTTTAAACGACTTCCTCATATATAATCGGGTGCTGGGACCAATCTTATAAACGCTTTAGAATGGACAGGGCGTCACTGGCTAAAGTTTGGGTGCAGGAAATGGCTATTAAATGCAAAATGATTTTCATGCATTTCAGTCAATTGTATATTGACGGTCCCAGTGGCCGAGCTAAAAAAGTTTGGTAGTGTTTTGCATCTTTTACGCCCTAAGAATTGAAACTACACCATCTATTGAAGTGGGCGGGCTTATTTGAATGGGAGGGCGCATTATGCGTCAATCGTGTGCTTTCGTTTGTTTTGGACTGTATTTTACGACATCCACTGCTGGTATCACTATTAATATTATCTAATGCCGTGAATACGACAGCATTCCATTTATAAGATTGGGCCAATGGAGTCGCGCCCTGCGAGCTCGGTTTTCCGCTCGGCCGCTACGGGCCGAGGAAGTCGGTCTTCGCCTGAGGGCAGGACGGAGGTCAGCGAGGGAGCGCGGGGTCAGCCAGGTATCGCCCAGTGCCGAGCAGATGCCGCTCCCTCCCCTCTCTTCCCCTCTTCTCCCCTCCCCACCTCTGTATAGATGGGGAGGGACCGAACTGCCAATGACATGCGAGCGGTCAAGGCCGCTCGCGCGGCAGCGACCCTGGCGGCCGGGTGCCGCAACTGGGATTCAGCCAAGTTACCGATTCGCCTCCTGTGGGAGAGCCAAACCAGGGGACATACTTTTTAGACATACTGTACCTTACGCACGTTTGCCCTCTGCTTCAAATGTTCTTGTGGTATCGGGGTCACCCGGCGTTTGCGCCAAGCGAGCCGCGATGTCTTAGCAACGTTACTCCATCGGACACCAGAGATCGCAGACAGAACCGAGCTGGTCGCTTGCCGATTCACGACAGGTTCCCAGCTATTGAATCCCGCATCTTTACTAGAAAATCATGTTCTTTTTCTTACAGTATCCTGCTGTTTTTCGTCGATCAATGTGTAGCTGATTAACTGATCGGCATTCCCGTATTCTTTTGCGTGATTTCAGGGATCATATTCGCTTGATCGTCGCTCCAATGTCATGTCGACCACAGCTTTATCTCCATCTTTGACTAGATGCTTCCGTATTTCCGTCTCCGTGCTCTCGATGTCTTGTGTCGTCGAGCGAGCTCTAAGACTTCTTCGGTCACCGGTCGACGCTCGGCCGTCACCGATCCTCTGCAATACCCCGACTCTCCTCCTCCGCTCTCTCTTCACTGGTTCACCAGCCGTAGTGACACCAGTGCCACCATCACCAGCACCAGGAGCGGTGGTGCGGCAGCCACTGGTGCCGCTGGTGACACGGTGCGACACTGACCGTCCCTGTGGGGCCTCAGCTCTCCGCCCGAGGTCAGCGCGCGCACACACACCAGGTACTTTTGGCCGGCGAGCAGCGGCGCCAGGCGCGCTGTGCGCTCCGTGTAGGACACCGCCTCGGTGGCGCTCGGACGCGTCTCGTTCAGCGCCCGCGCCAGGATGACGAAGTCGCCGACGTCCTCGCGGGTGTTGACGTACCAGGAGAGCCGTAGCGCGCCGTCCTCCTCCCTGAAAGTAGAACGGCGGGAAGAGGTGTGAGGGGCAAACATATTTGACAGATTGGCCGTGTCCACGAGTGCTTGTTTCTGAGAGGTTTAGTTAGTGAAATTTACTTTTTGGTTTAGCGTTTTCTACTTTATCCCGATTGAGGTTTAGCCCATTGTTCTCACATGGCTCTCCTGAGGCCTGCACACTATTTTCTTTATTCTCAATGTTCCTAGACAGTTAATGCGCACCAGCGTCCCTCACCGACCCCCCTCCACCCTCCGTCCAGCCATTACCACACTATCCCTCGCTCTTCTCTCACATCCTATCCCCACCCCCAGTTCCGTATCCTGTCGATCCCTCTACCGTCCCCGCTCAACTCCTCACCCATCCACGCTGCGGAACACAATGTCCGGTTTCTCCTGGTACACGCTGGCGTCCTGCTCGGGTCCGATGCAGGTCAGAGCCGCCACGTCCAGCTCGGTGACGATCTGACCGCGCATCTCGGCCGGCGTCTCGCAGGCGACGGAGGCCCACGGGGAGTCGGGCTCGGCCGTCCGGTCGTCCATCCAGGAGCGGAGGCGGCGCAGCGCGCAGTCGCACCGCAGCTGGTTACCTGCGGGATAGGATGGACGGGATAATTTGTAACGAGCTGGTTAGCTGAAGAAGGGATAGTTAGGGAACGCGCAGGTAATTTCGGGAGGTGTGGTAAATCTTGTTAGCGCTGTTACCTTGGTGAGGAACACGCTGGAACACGTTAGAATGTGACGGTACATGACGTCGGGGTGATGTAGCATGACAGCACTCGCATAGATGAAGCTGACAATTCTGTCTGCTCAGTTTTCTCATTAGTATACTGAAAGACTGATGGCTCCGGCGCTCCAGGGTGGAACAATTGACTGCCATTCTGGCGTTCGTTTACCTTGGTAGAAGACCTGCGTTCCGTTCTCGATCCAGGGCATCAGCTGGTCGTAGAACCGGCGCACCCGGTTGTTGGAGACGTCCAGCAGCGTGAGGTTCACCATCTCCGACATCGCCTCCACCGGCAGCGTGATCAGGAAGTTGTCGTTCAGCTTCAGCTTCAGCATCTTCGGCTGCAGGCACATATACACGAAGGAATTGTTGGGCGACCTACACTACGGAATAGTTGTTTACATAGTGGCACACTAGGGTTACCCGCGTGCTCCGCAACGCGAAGGGTTATTTTTGACCCGTGGGTATTGGGTTGGTCTGTGTCGATTTGGTTGGTATCCATTTCGTTCGATTGCTTTTTGACGGCCAAGCATTTTGTAATAAAAAGATACATCGCATCGAGGTGCCCGTGTCGTATTATCCATGCGTTCTACTTTATGAATGATTCGAAAACTGGCGTGAAGCCTTTTGAGGGCCATCGATGAATTTCGCTAAAAATGGCAATGTAATGGTTTGGAACATTTACATTTTTAAGAATACTGTTGCCCGTCATGCAAAAATGAAGAGTGAATATTGGACAGAATTGAATGCTCTTTCCAACGGTGCCATTTTTAATTGCCAGAGATATCAGATCATGGAGCAAAACCCGTGTGATTAATAAAGTAGCACAAAATTGACAAACACCATTTTCTCCCGTGATTTGCACCACCTTGATTTGGATCAATAAGCTTTTCGCAATTTTTCCATGAGAGGCGGTACATTTCTCTTGCCAAAAGGCGTTGATTCAACTCGCTCCATTTAACGGTCACCTAAAAATAAAATTAATTCCAAAATCCCTCAAAAACCGCAATTTTTCAAATAAAAGTGCCCTCTCCGGTGCACGTGGCGCGTGCTATCCTCTGCGTTGCACACCGTTCAATAGCTCGTTCAATTCTGTACACGATGCTGTTTTCCCCGTGCCGGTCGGACCCCTGGTCACCAAGATATTGCACGGGAACTGGACCCGTGTCGGCCAAAATTAGCCGTTTTCGCCCGATTTCGCACGCCGATTTATACATGTAAAGTCTATGACGCGAATTTGCACTTTTTGAGCACGCGCCACGCGCTCCCTATCAATCCGATCGAGCTGAGACCCCTCAAAGGCACGTCGCGCATCCTTGATCTATGAGTTGTGCAAATTTCAGCGCGCTAGGTGCAACAGTCTGGCCTGTAGTCCACGCAAAGCACCACCAAGTCGGGACCTCGGTAACGGACAGACGCACCCTCCTCAAATAGTAATATAGACTAGGGTTACCCGCGTGCTCCGCAACGCGAAGAAGGGTTATTTGTGACCCGTGGGTATTGGGTTGGTCTGTGTCGATTTGGTTGGTATCCATTTCGTTCGAATGCTTTTTGATGGCCAAAACAAAAAAGATACATCGCATCGAGGTGTCCGTGTCGTATTATCATGCGTTCTACTTTAGAATGATTCGAAAACTGGCGTGAAGTCTTTTGAGGGCCATCGATGAATTTCGCTAAAAATGACAATGTAATGGTTTGGAATATTTACATTTTTTTAAAGAATACTGTTGCTTATAATGTAAAAATGAAGATTGAGCCTTGGACAGAATTGAATGCTCTTTCCAACGGTACCATTTTCAACTGCCAAACGTATCAGGTTATACAGCAAAACCCGTGTGAATAATAAAGTGGCACATCATCGACACACACCATTTTCTCCCGTGATTTGTACCACCTTGGCGTCGATCAATTAGCTTTTCACAATTTTCCCATGAGAGGCGGTACATTTCTCTTGCCCACAGGCGTTGTTTCAACTCGCTCTGTTTAACGGTCACCTAAAAATAAAATCAATTCCAAAATCCGTCAAAAACCGCATTTTTCAACAAAAGTGCCCTCACGGGTGCACGTGGCACGTGCCTTCCTCTGCATCGTACACCATTCGACAGCCCGCTCAATTATCTACACGATGCTGTTTTCCCCGTGCCGATCGGGCCCAGGGTTACCGAGATATTGCACGGGGATCGGACCCGTGTCGGACAAATTCGGCCATTTTCGCCCGATTTTGCAAGGCGATTTATACATGTAAAGTCTATGACGCGAATTTGCACTTTTTGAGCACGCGCCACGCGCTCCCTATCAATCCGATCGAGCTGAGACCCCTCAAAGGCACGTCGCGCATCCTTGATCTATAAGTTGTGCAAATTTCACCACGCTAGGTGCAACGGTCTGGCCTGTAGTCCACGCAAAGCACGACCAAGTCGGGACCTCGGTAACGGACAGACGCACCCTCCTCAAATAGTAATATAGACAAGCGGCTGCGCCACTTGCTTTGCTGCGTGGTAGGAAAAATTGCGGCACCAGCCAATTTGCTTTCGAATGGTGTTTGATTCATGTCGATGTGTCGTCTAGAAGCATAGATATGGACGGAATTGTGAAGAGAATTTAAAAAAGAACTGTTCTGAGGGCGTTGGTGGATGAAATTTGGGTGATACGGGGTCAAGACGGGTCAAAGGGGTCAGCCCCGGTCACTTTGGGTCAGGCCAGGTCACATAGGTCACCTCTCGTCCGCTGGGATCAGCCCGGGCCACTGTTCTGCTTTTGTCTCCACCACTACCCCTACCCCTACCACTACCCCTACCACTACCCCTACCCTACCCCTACCCCTACCCCTACTCCTACCCCTGTCCCCTACCACTACCCCTACCACTACCCCTACCACTACCCCTACCACTACCCCTACCCCTACCACTACCCCTACCACTACCACTACTACTACCCATACCACTACCCCTACCACTACCCCTACCACTACCCCTACCACTACCCTTACCACTACACTACCCCTACCACTACCCCTACCACTACCCCTACTCCTACCAACACCGCTGGGTCATGTCAGGTCACAGAATAATTCGTGCCATTCCATTGCCCTTACTCGATTTTGTCGGAAATGGCGCTTTGTGGCAAATGTGGCGCATTGCGGCAAATGCGGCGCATCTGTACCTGTTGTTTGAGCATGCATCTTGACACCAAATTACACCCATATCGGACTATATTTGACAAAACTGTGCGAGTTGCGGCGAAAATGACGCCCTGAGATAATTGTGGCGCATTGCGGCAAACGCGGTGCATTTGTAAACTCGTATCACAAACTGTTGCCATTCAACGAAAATCTACACAATCTCTCGCCACTATTTATTCAAATTAAAACTTGCCCATCCGCCAATGCGAGGTACTCGCCGCCGATCGGCATGCATTTAGTCCCCAAAGTTTGTCGACCCCGGCTCTCAATGAAGATCTACGAACCGATCAAAATTTCATTGGCGTTCTTCCAGCGCGCCCCACGCGCGAACCGTGCACCCCAGCGAGTCGGAACCTAGAAAAGGCGCTGACCCGGTCTATCACCTATAAGGTGTGCAAATTTCAACCCCCTACGATATACCGTCTGCCCTGTAGGCGAGTGGAATTGAACCCACTACCCATCCAGGATGATGCGCCTGGATATATTGCAGACGGTGCGAACTGTAATATATTGGGGAGACCAAGTGCGGACAGACAAACAGACAGATGGATCCTGTTCGATTAGTTATTTAGACAAGCGGCTGCGCCACTTGCTTTGCTGCGTGGTAGGAACAAATTGCGGCACCAGCCAATTTGCTTTCGAATGGTGTTCGATTCAAATCGATGTGTCGTCTAGAAGCATAGATATGGACGGAAATGTGAAGAGATTTAAAAAAGAACTGCTCTGAGAGCTTTGTTGGGTGAAATTTGGCTGATACGGGGTCAAGACGGGTCAAGAGGTCAGCCTCGGTCACTTTGGGTCAGGCCAGGTCACATAGGTCACCTCTCGTCCGATGGGATCAGCCCGGGCCACTATTCTACTTTTGCCTCCACTACTACCCCTACCCCTACCCCTACCACTACCCCTACCACTACCCCTACCACTACCCCTACCACTACCTCTACCCCTACCCCTACTCCTACCCCTACCCCTACCACTACCCCTACCACTACCCCTACCACTACCCCTACCACTACCTCTACCCCTACCCCTACTCCTACCCCTACCCCTACCACTACCCCTACCACTACCCCTACCACTACCCCTACCACTACCCCTACCACTACCCCTAGTACTACCCCTACTACTACCCCTACTACTACCCCTACCACTACCCCTACCACTACCCCTATTACTACCCCTACTACTACCCCTACCACTACCAACACCGCTGGGTCATGTCAGGTCACAGAATAATTGGATCCATTCAGTACCAATATCAGACTTAAAGTGTTCCCAGCCCTGCCCCTATTCGTGCCATTCCATTACACTTAATCGTATTTGTCGGAAATGGCGCTTTGTGGCATATGTGGCGCACTACGACAAACGCGGCGCATTTTCACCCGACGATTGAGCATGCATCTTGGCACCAAATTGCACTCATATCGGACTATATTTGACAAAACTGTGCGATTTGCGGCGAAAATGACGCCCTGAGATAATTGTGGCGCATTGCGGCAAACGCGGTGCATTTGTATACTCGTATCACAAACTGTTTCCATTGAACGAAAATCAACACGCTCTCTCGCCACTTTTCATTCAAATTAATAACTTGCCGATCCGCCAATGCGAGGCACTCGCCGCCGATCGGCATGCATTTAGTCCACAAAGTTTGTCGACCCCGGCTCTCAATGAAGATCTACGAACCGATCAAAATTTCATTGGCGTTCTTTCAGCGCGCCCCACGCGCAAACCGTGCACCCCAGCGAGCCGAAACCTAGAAAAGGCACTGACCCGCTCTGTCACCTATAAGGTGTGCAAATTTCAACCCCCTACGATATACCGTCTGCCCTGTAGGCCGGCTAAATTGAACCCACTACACGGCGTGGCGGACAAACAGACAGACAGACAGATGGATCCTGTTGAAATAGTAGTATAGACAAGCGGCTGCGCCACTTGCTTTGCTGCGTGGTAGGAAAAAATTGCGGCACCAGCCAATTTGCTTTCGAATGGTGTTTGATTCATGTCGATGTGTCGTCTAGAAGCATAGATATGGACGGAAATGTGAAGAGAATTTAAAAAAGAACTGTTCTGAGGGCGTTGTTGGATGAAATTTGGGTGATACGGGGTCAAGACGGGTCAAAGGGGTCAGCCCCGGTCACTTTGGGTCAGGCCAGGTCACATAGGTCACCTCTCGTCCGCTGGGATCAGCCCGGGCCACTGTTCTGCTTTTGTCTCCACCACTACCCCTACCCCTACCACTACCCCTACCACTACCCCTACCCTACCACTACCCCTACCCCTGTCCCCTACCACTATCCCTACCACTACCCCTACCACTACCCCTACCACTACCCCTACCACTACCCCTACCCCTACCACTACATCTACCCCTACCACTACTACTACCCATACCACTACCCCTACCACTACCCCTACCACTACCCCTACCACTACCCCTACTACTACCCTTACACTACCCCTACCACTACCCCTACCCCTACTCCTACCAACACCGCTGGGTCATGTCAGGTCACAGAATAATTCGTGCCATTCCATTGCCCTTACTCGATTTTGTCGGAAATGGCGCTTTGTGGCAAATGTGGCGCATTGCGGCAAATGCGGCGCATCTGTACCTGTTGTTTGAGCATGCATCTTGACACCAAATTACACCCATATCGGACTATATTTGACAAAACTGTGCGAGTTGCGGCGAAAATGACGCCCTGAGATAATTGTGGCGCATTGCGGCAAACGCGGTGCATTTGTAAACTCGTATCACAAACTGTTGCCATTCAACGAAAATCTACACAATCTCTCGCCACTATTTATTCAAATTAAAACTTGCCCATCCGCCAATGCGAGGTACTCGCCGCCGATCGGCATGCATTTAGTCCCCAAAGTTTGTCGACCCCGGCTCTCAATGAAGATCTACGAACCGATCAAAATTTCATTGGCGTTCTTCCAGCGCGCCCCACGCGCGAACCGTGCACCCCAGCGAGTCGGAACCTAGAAAAGGCGCTGACCCGGTCTGTCACCTATAAGGTGTGCAAATTTCAACCCCCTACGATATACCGTCTGCCCTGTAGGCGAGTGGAATTGAACCCACTACCCATCCAGGATGATGTGCCTGGATATATTGCAGACGGTGCGAACTGCAATATATTGGGGAGACCAAGTGCGGACAGACAGACAGACAGATGGATCCTGTTCAAATAGTAATATAGATGTGTTGTATATGTGTTGGCAAACCCGGCGAATTACCAATACCTAATTCATAACGATTCTTCACAAATCATCACCCAAAGTTCCTTCTTCATTGCATGATGTCGCTTTTTTCTACAGTCCAAAACATACACCCTTAACGTGTCGGTTGAAAATACCTATCATCGTTTAATAGCCGAATTTATCCCGGAAGGCACTCACTGATGCCATGTACCGCTCCCAATGCGTGCTTGGATCGTAAATGAGTACCGCTACTCACATTGGGTCCGATGGAGTCCTCCGGGAAGTGGGCCAGCTGGTTGTGCGACAGGTCCAGCTCCTCCAGCTTGGTCAGGTTGCCCAGCACGTCTGCGGAACATCGGACAGATGGTATGCTAGTGAGTCGGTGACGGAATGACGCATTATCCAGAAGATCGTGTTTTCTACAGCGTGCTATTCATTGAAGATTGAAGGTCTTCAGTTCTTTTAGACGTATTTTATGGACACAAACTCAGGTTTACCTCAGGTTAAAACTCAGGTTTTAGTTTTGGTATGAATCAAATGAAGTGAATAACTATTATCTTTCGATTTGGCAAAAGCGGGCGGACGCACATCATGCCTCATTACTTTCCTCTAAAAATTATTCCAATTATATGCTTCGGACAGAATTCTTAGAGTATGCTCACATTGTCTGGTCTCGATGAGCGAGTTGTTGGCTAGGTTCAGCTTCTTCAGGTCCTTGAGGCCGGTGCTGAAGTCCCTGCCGATGACGGCCAGCTTGTTGGAGGAGAGGTCGAGCTCCTCGAGTCGGTAGGGGATCCACTTGCTGTAGGGGAACGTCTTCACGTGGATCTGGGAGACGTGGTTGTGCGACAGGTTCACCTGCAACAGCGGCGGAAATGTGGCGTGTCGTTGGGTCATTCATAGGGCCACTTTGATAGGTTTTCAGTCATAAATGGCAGGCTATACATTATACACTGAGCAAGTCGTGCTAATTTTGTATTAGGAGAATGTATGCCAAATAGTTGCGAGACTTGGCGTGGATAAGAGTAACACTCGATAAAACTTGCACCCGCTAAAGCAATCCTTACATCATCGCATCGAGGCATAGTTAGCAGTTAGCACTTAGGCCAGCTTTACATCATCGCAAACTTTTCTCTTCTCTGCCTGCCAGCTCGGCGAACCAGGCAGTCTTACCTTTCTCAGCGAGAGACAGTCGTCGAACAGGCCGTGTGTCTGGTTATTCATCACCGACAGTCGGTTGTGGGACAGATCGATTTTGTTCAGGGCCACCAGACCTGTTGGAAAACACCGGGGCATAGAAAGTCAGTGATTGGGCTCGGCAGTGACTGTACGAGACTTAGATGTGATAGGAATGGATGCATTTTTCGCAATGTATTATATGCTATTGACTTTATTTGCACTTATTCTAGTGATGACAAAGAATATATTTGGTCTAAAAAATATTGGTGGCCAAAATAAATCGATTTTTTATCAATGTTGGCGTCAATACAATATGTAATCGTAAGCTTTGCGGACATGCATTGGCTGTACGATTTCCATCAGTCGGGCTGCATTTTAACGCTCATTCATGCTCTGATGCAAATGTCTGTTCGTGCTCCCTTCTCTCTCAATACTCTTTTATCCGCATGGCTCACCTTTGAACGCCTCGTTGGGGATGAACTCGATGTCGTTCTCGGCCAGGGTCAGGTTGATCAGCTGCGCGTTGCCCTCGAAGGCGCGCTGAGCCACGTCGCGCAGGCCGTTCCGGCGCATTGTGAGCTCGAACAGCACCAGCAGCTTGCCGAGCGCGCCGCGGCCCATGGTCGTGATCCTGTTGTCGTCCAGGTAGAGATGCTGCAGCGTCGTCATGTCGGACAGCGCCTGCCACGGCGGAAGCGTCATGGAGTTGTTGCGCAGGTGCAGCAGGCGGACGGTGCGCAGGTTCTCAAAGGCGCCGCCCTCCAGGTTGTCGGCCAGCAGGTTACTATCGAGGTCCAGCTCGATGAGGGAGTTCATGGTCGGCCAGCTGCGTCCCGGCCGGATGGAAGCGATCCGGTTGTGGGACAGGTACAACACTGACAGCGACTGCGGGATGCCGACCACGCTCTCCAGGTGGTTGTGGTCGAGCCGGAGCTCCCGGAGCGAGCTGAGGCCCTGGAACGCGCTGCGGGTGGTGGTGCGCAGCCGGTTGTGGCTGAGGTTGACGTCCAGTAGTGAGGGCATAGTGCCGATCGAGGAGGCCCGCAGCTCCTCCAGCATGTTGTGACTGAGGTCGAGGTGGCGCAGCGAGAAGAGCGTCGTAAACACGCCGCCGCCGATCTTGGCGATCTGGTTGTGGCTCACGTCGATCGTGTGCAGCTCGTACAAATCGGGGAACGTCCGCTTCGGGATCTCCACGATGCTGTTGTAGGACATGTTGAGGACCCGAATGAGTTTGAACTTGTCGAACGGGGCGGACATGTTGGTGAGGTAGTTGAACTCGAGGCGCAGCTCGGTGAGGTCGGAGTTGTCGTCGAAGGCCTTCTCGTTGAGTTCGGTGAGGTTGTTGTGACTCAGGTCGAGGAACGTCATGTTGTTGCAGTTGATAAAGGCGTCGTCGGCAATCTGAGACAGCTGGTTGTGGCTAATGTTCACCGTGGTGAGGTACAAATCCTTGAATGTGTTCTTCTCAATCTCAGTGATTTCATTCTCTTGAGCATTGAGAATCTCGAGGTACTCTAGCTCCCAGAACATTTGATAATCGATCTTCTTGATATGGTTGCGCGCGATGTCTATGGTTCCGACTTTGTTCAGCACTTTGAATGCACCTCTGCCGATGCGTTTGATGTTATTGTCGTTGAAGAACAGCCGACGCATGGAGCGCATTGTTCTGAACTCATTAGAGTCGATCTTCGGGATTTTGTTGTGACTCATGTCCAGATAACCCAGGGCTCCGTTCCTTGAGAAGGTCGCCCTTCCCATATCGGTGATGGCGTTATTTGACATGTTGCACCAAATCATTTGACGGATGTCCCTGAAGAATTTCGAGTTGAGCTTGTTGAAATTGTTGTAGGCAAGGTCCAGATTGTTGAGTCGCAAATTGAATTTGAACGCGTTTGGCGGCACCGACGTTAGATTGTTATACGCCAGCGATATTTTCTTCAGTCTCCTCAGTCCAGCGAAGGCCTTCTGGTGGAAGGAGCTGATCTGTGACTTTCTCAGCGTCAGGTCGGTCAGCTTGACCATGTCCTTGAAGGCGTCCTCGGGGATGTAGGTGATGTCTGACCCGACGATCTCCAGCACAGACGTGTTGGTCAGCACGGAGAGCGCCTCCACGGGCACCTCTGTCAGCCGCGTGTCCCACATGGTCAGGTTGAGCAGCGTGTTGTTGATGCCCAGGAATGTGTCGGCGCCGATGTTCCGTATCGGCGTGTGCTCGATGTGCAGCGATCGCGCCGACACCGAGTGGAAGAGGCTGCCGTGCAGCCGGCTGATGCTGCAGCGGGAGAGCGTCAGCGAGTCGAGCGGCACGCGCACGTTGCGCAGCGCGGCCGACAGCTGCGCCAGGTTGGAGTTGTCGCAGCGCAGGTGGATGCCCAGGTCGCCGCCGGCCGTACACACGCACGGGTAGTGCAGGATGGCGCGCTGCGGACACGTGAAGCGGGGCGGCGGCGGCTCCCACTTGGCGGCGGCCGGCACCGCGGCCAGCGCCGCCAGCAGCAGCGCGGCCAGGCAGCGGTACAGCATGGCGACGGCTGAGGACGGGCGGGGGAGGGAGTCAAGGGAGGGCATAGCGCGGCCAGGCAGCGGTACAGCATCGTAACAGCTGGGGACAGGCGGGAAGGGAGTCAACGGAGAGCATGACATGACCAGGCAGCGGCACACTATGGTGAATGCTGAGGATAAGGGAAGGGGTTCAGCAGAAGGTACGACATACCTAACTGGCTGGATGAGCGTTGCTTGAGGACTGAGAGGAAGGGAGAAAACAGGACGGGAAAGTTCGTCATAGAGTTTTAACCAACAATGACACCTTCTACGCCATGGCTAGAACGGTAAGAGGAGGAAAGACTGAACCCATTATCTTATCTTCCCTCTAAGAGTAAAAAGGCATAGCTACTGGCAAGTAGCTGATACAGTTACTGCAACATTTGCAGTCGTAGTTTGCGATGTGCGATGCGCACACAATAGTAAAAGTTAAGTTTTAAAGGATTTAAATTAGGTATGCCAGCAGAAAGCATATTAAAGCCGCTTGACTTTCTGTGACACATTTAACTATAAAATTTCACTTCCGCCGGATGAAAGCATGCATTGTTTTCACTAAACGGACGGTATGACGTCTGTTCTTAACACTAGGCTTAAAAAAGATCCATCCTAAGTTATCCTAACACCATATGCTAGTTGATAACAATGGACCAGAAGTGCCCATCTCCGCACCAAATTGTAGCAAGGTCACTGACGCTTTCAGGCAGAGAGAAATCAAGGTCAGCTGAGATTTCCCCTCTCCCCATCATATATCCGAAGTCCCCATGCTTTCCCCCACGGACACCAACAAGAGCTGTCACTGTCTCACCTGTGTCCAGTCCAGCTGTGTTCAGGTCCCCTCACACGCACACGCACATTCAGCGGTATCGGTGTGTCGCGGTGTCGCTGCCGTGCTCTCGGCGGTCTCTGTCGATCTCGGCGGCTGTGCCGGGTGAAAGTGGCCCCGCCCGCGGCCGGCGCTGTGCCGCCAGGAGGCGCTACGGCGCCGGTCGTGCCGCTGCGCCGTGCCGAGCCGGGCACAGAGCAGAGGTCCAAGGTGAACGGGCCGGCTCCGGCGAGATGCCCGGTCCCGATGGACGGCCACTCCCTCCAGCGGCACCCAGCGCTGGGATGCTATACTTCGGACACAGCTCTGTAGGGGTTGAGCACTCCGGAATGCGAAAAAAGTTGGTCGCTGCTAGGGTGATATGCCGTTCTTTTTTGTGCTGAGGCGTTTTTTCGTCAATGGGCATGAACTATGAAGTTCCATTATTATGCTTCAATACTTATATGCGATATGTGCATACATCTTATCCCTCATACCTCCTGCAACATCTTATCTACACCCACATTCTTCTATCTGCCAATAATCGGTGCCTGCAGCCTCTTACAAACTTCTGATCACCTCCTCCGTATCAGCGAGGCCTCAGACTTCCCGGGACCAATAACGCTGGCCAGTCCGGCGGCCATTCCAGCCGAGCCGGTCGGTGTACCACCCCAGTGACGTCACTAAAATGACCTCGCCGGACGCGGACCCGCCCTGTGACGCAACCTGACGTGACCCGGCCTTTGTGACGCTGCTCCGTATTGTAACGTCACCCACAGTCAGACGGAACCTGACGTGACCCCATCTTTGTGACATTGCTCCGTATTGTAACGTCACCCACAGTCAGACGGAACCTGACGTGACCCAACCTCTGCAGTTTGCACCACTCTGCCGCGGCTCTATCGTCGGTATGACGTCATCCAATGATGTCACCCGCCTGTCTCGGCGCCGGTGACTTGCCACTGTGTGCCGTCCTTTGTCCGTCTCGGCCCAGAGATGGTATCGGATGCGGGGAATCTGGCGGGTCGTCCGCCTCTCTGACCTCCCCTCCCACGCTCTCCCTCACCTGTCTCCCACACTCTGCCTCGTCTGTGACGTCCCATCCGTGACAGCTGCTGCACCTAGTCAAGGAGCTCTTTGTCTGTCCTGCGGGTCACCGGGATTGCCTAATGTGTTTGCACATGCCTGCGAAATCCATCTTTGCTCTATCAGGTGTCTTGCTCTCTGCTTGGTTCGAAGACGACAGACGAAAATAATTATCTATCCCGACAATCAATTGTGTAAGTCAGACATTACACCTATTTGTCAAAAACTCTACGATATATTCTATCATGTCTAACAAGTTCAGCAATTAGCGTAATAAATAGTTTCAAACCACTTACCACTAGAACGAAGGTAGCTGTCATGTTTCGAAACGGATTTAGCCAAGGAGACTGCAACTTTGCAACCGACAGTAACCAAGTTGGCACCTTTGCTGTCCCGCAACACATGGAAGCTGCGACGCTACATTAGCATGTATCTCGATACTGTATCGCAACACAAAAAGACTGCAATGAAACAATGGTCTCTATACAGACATACTGCACCGCAATATAGAGAGACTTCAACGCTGTACTGGCTTCGGCCTTCGACAGACAGGCTGTGCCGCAACACACAAAGATTTCAACGCGGAGTTGGCCTGTAACACTGCTAAAGTATCCGTGACGCATAGAAACTTCAACGTCGCAGTGGCATATATCAGTGGATTGGCGACTGCAACGCTGAGCACTAAGTGCATTCCGATTATTATGCCTAGGATAAACATTAAGCAGGGAACTTGAAACAGCAAGCAGATGCTTGCATTCAAGAGTCAGCTACTGATCGGAAACGCCATGTTTGCAGCGCGATGCATGACAAGGTAAGACGGAAACACAAATTCTCGACGTGTGCAATCTCGACAATGTGCCAGTTGTGCGAATTTCCGGCCCGTAGTGCCCATCGGTAAGTATCGTTAAGAGCGGCAAATACTATGAAACTCGTCTAGACATATTGGAACAAAGAACGGGTGAGCACTGGCACTGGCACTGGCACAGCACAGGCTAAGTTTTTTATTATCGGTGGTCTGGTCCGCTGCCCAGGCTGATTAAGTTCAATGCACATTTTACATGAAGTGAGAGTCGCGTGTTTTTGCCACGCTAACTATTTTTTTTTGCCTGGATGCATGCTGATCAGCTAAAGTACGTTTCCATCCGCAAACTGTGTTCTATTGCGGCTGGCCGAATATCTTGTTCTTGGTTTTCTGTGTGAAGACGGCTAACTCACGGAGATCTCGGGCTGCCGACGAGGCCGTCTTGATTGTTGAGGGAACTGCGCCCTGCCTGCTGCTGAATCTGCACGTTTCCCGGTCTTTCCACGAATATTTTTTTTTCAGACTAGTGCAGGATAGCTGTCCCAACGTCTTCAGTGAACCTTGTCCATGACAAAATTGGCCAATTCGGCTTGTATTCCCGTTATAGTAGGTAGTTACAGGTAGCTGTTATAGTTGAGGTAGCTACAGGTAATGAATCCTTCCAAGTTCCAACAGTCAGCGCCAGACCAAAATCAAATGATTTAGCATCAAAGCACCTATCTTATTGATGTTCAGATTAAATCAGCATGTTATGCATAGAGCTGAAACAGATTTTTCATAACATATCCTTTGCCGACGACAAGATATTATGTAATCTAGAACACATTTGATCCACATCAACAAAACCATGCGTATTTGTCAACGGGAGCTATGGGAGCTATCGGTTCTAACATAATTATCCTGATTCCGTTCCCGTGTCTGTGTCCCAGTAACCCAGCCGACAGGACTCCGGGTAATCGGTCCTTCCGCTGTCCGTCTCCGTCATACATAATGCCGTAGCCGAGCTCCCTGGTGCGTGACGTCGCGCTCTGACCATAGTCCACACCTCGGCGGCGCGAGCGAGCCGCCGTGCGCTCCCAGCGGCCGTGACGGTGACGGGACGGCCCGTTACCGCCCCCGATAGTGGTCGAGCCGCCGCTCCGGCAATATTTGTGTTAGCGGGAACCGCTCCCGCTGTGATAGACGCGCGGTGGGAGCGCGCATCGGACCGACCGCGTCCCAGACTGAGCCGGGCGTTCATTCATATAAATTTACGGAGAACCGGATGTCTGAATACACACAGTCGGACTCATTAGACTCAGAGTGGGACGCAGTCTCACATCAGACTGACAGATTGACATACTGCAGACAGACATAGTAACTAACAAACGCACGGACAAATTCAGCTGGAGCTTGAAAGCGCAGCAAACCCAAATAAGGGTTTATAAGCTACCACTCATTACGACACTCATCTAAAGGCGAATCGGCTATCCATACGCACTTCAGAACCCAACTAGCCAACTTGGACTGGCGCTATAGGCATTAGAGATTCTGCAATATCATGCCAATGACATTTCACGTCTCTGGTAAACCAGCTTTTGGTCTAGTAATACCCCCAGTCTCGACCGTGACCTGTGGGACAGTCACCCATTGACCCCTGTGATGACATTGGGCGTGGCGTGCCCGCTCGTTCGAGTGTGTCTCTAACAGTGTCAGGGTCGGGTCAGCGCCGCCCACGACACCACCGACGGCCGACACCACCGTGACCGATTGGTGTCGGCGGTGGTGACGCCCGCTGGTGCTCAGACGGCGGCGGGTGGTCGGTTGGGAGTGGTTGCCTCCGCTGACCGGGTGGTGCTGGTGCCGGTGGTGACGCCCGCTGGTGCTTGGACCGCGGTTGGGTGGGGTATCGTTATACCGCCGCTGACCGGCAGTGTCGGTTTCGACGGCCACGGACGGGGTAACGGGTCTCTGTGCGTCGGCCGGCTCGCTGCGGTGGTGTGCGCCGACCGGCGGGGTTCGACTACACCGCGATCACCGCCGTCCCTCCCACCCACCATCTGTTGTGCCGAGCCGAGCCGGTGCGGTTCTCAGCCGGTACCATTGCCGCCCACTCAAATCTCGGCTGAGACGGCGACACCGCGGCGGCGGCGGCGACGGCGGCCGGCGCATGCGCGCTGGACAGTCTTCTGCTGTGGCCGGGTGGCCGGTCAGTCGGCTCGGTGCAGCGCGCGCGAGGGCATGGGAGCCGCCCAGTAGCCGAGCGAGCGACTCAGACAGTGAGCAGTGTCACCGTCCCGTCCGCCGCCGCCCGCTCTGCCACCATGGTGTCGCCAGCGCCGCTGCTGCTGCTGCTGCTCGCTGCAGTAGCCACTCACGGAAAAGGTAGGCCCGCTGCCGACCCGGGGGCACCTGGCACTTTCACCTTGGGTGACCCCGGCCCGCTGCAGTTGCACAGGCCCCAGACGGAGGGACGTTGCAGCGGGGACTGCGTGCGGGCGCCGCCGGACGCCTCAGGGTGATTATTATGCATGGCCAACGGACAAAGGGGCAGCGCGGGCCGAGGGCCGAGGGTTGGGTGCCTCCGCCGCGCTGGCTGACACACGGAGGGGCCCCTCTGACTGGCAAACGTATAGGGGCTTTGCAGTTTGCATGGCTTTGCAGTTGGTGTGCATACGTTGGCTTTACACACTTAGGGACCTACCAAGCTTTACGTTGGGTACTACGCTAGCTATACACGAAGGGGCCTCCATACCATTGCCGCCCACCAAACCCACCAAGGTGGTTGGATAGAGTCTGCCTGACACCTGAAGAAGGGATGTAAGGGAGCCTTCTTAAGAAAACAGAATGCCTGCCGAAAGGTCGGTTTGAATTTTGAAAGAGGCGTCAAAGAAAGGAAAAAGTTGATTGATTGCTATTGCGGAGAGCAGAAGGGAGATGTTCTATTATAGGAGCCCTTTATAGGATACCTCTGTATCCCCCCTTCCCCCCCCAGGTGAACACCGCAGCTCAGAGGTTTTTAATCTAAGTACAGATCGCTTATGTCTAATAACTTTCCTTATCGATGTTAAATGCTTATGGTTGCGGTCCCTTAACAGTTAGCCCGTTTAGTGCCGGGAAAGGTGACTGATTTCTTGCCTTTTTTAATGTTCCAGCGCAGCTTTTCGAACTTGAAACAGCGTAATAGATGTACGGCGTACATCTATTCCTGACACTTGTTATGGAGATCTTAACTATCGTCCGACTTCTCTAAAGTACCTAGTCTCTATCCTCTTCCCTCACCTTGTTTTCATTTTAGTATTTTGCACCTTGAAATTATGATTCGTTTTAACCAATCGCTATGCCTCGAACATATGACGTTCGGTTTGGTCTCTCATTTGGTCTCTGGTCTCCCGTACGTTTGGTCTCTCAAAGCAAGAAAGGAATGGTTGAAGGTGTTTTTTTTTCTCTCTAGATGTGAAACCCATTTGGCTGAAAATTATTTTCATCAAGGTATTTGGTAGACTTGAATGTGCCAACCCACTCACAGGTATCAAAAGCATGTAGTTACTTTGCACCGCTGCCTAGCTGTGTGTACAACTGAATGTCATTGCGCGCCATTCAGCGTAAATTACAACAAAAACGGCTCGTCACATGTCCATAACACTATACGTGTAGCTGGGACCGGAAGCCCAAAACGCCGCCAATCACATAACTGGCGCCGTTTACGACAGTCATCTCGGCGTCAATCTTCTGAGTCGGTCACTAATTCTGACCGCCACTGTAACGGTTTGACGGTGTCGGAGCCGGCAGCGTGCTCTGCGGGCAGCGGCGGCGGCGGATGCCGGTTCCCAGGTCTGTGGGACGCCTGCTCTGGGCGGCTGCGCACCCTGCACGTTCACACGGTCCGGCCAGGCAGCCGCGAGCTGCTCCTCCGACGCAGATGCGGACGAGGTTCTGCTCGACCGAGCGCGACGCGGACTGTGCCGGTCAGCTGCTGCTGGATGCTGTCCATGGAGGTCCGGTTAGATCGCTACTATAACAGGTGCTGGACTCAGTGCATGCGCGACTTGGTAGCTCCTGAAAACAGGTGTTCAGTCTTCGTGCAGTCTGGGATGGCTACATAAGGCAGGTGCTAAGTCCACCCCAAACTATGTCAAGGACATCCCGCAGCGCATTGCCTGTAAGCCGTTACATGTGCTGGCGAATCGTGATTGACAACTGACAGACGAGTTGTCCATCGACACCTAAAAAGGAAACAGTTCGACGCTCCAATCTCAGCGGTTCTCTCAAAATGCAACTCGAGTCTATAGTGCAATTTTAGAGTGCTAACTATAAGTATAAGTCTCCACCACTCCTTCACCGGACTGTGGGGAGACTCATGTTGGATTCATTTCGAATAACTCGTCCATTTCCTCCTCGCATTCCTGCGCCAGCCACCCGACCTGAACCGTCCCCTCATTAGGACACGTATCACTGACCGGCACGCGCCGCGACCCACGACACGTGGCGCCGGCACCGTGTCGTTTTTGTCCGTGCCGCGGCTCGGTCGACCGACACTCAGACAGGGAGGGAGGGAGAGGGATAGAGAGGGAGTAGGAGAGGGCCTGTCCGACTGCCTGGCGCCGCTGCAGACCCCACTGCAGCCGTGAGAGCCGGCGCATGGGCCGTCAGTTCGTGTCTGACCCGGGCTGCTCGCCAGCCAGAGGCGGCGTCCGGCTCTGGAGGCCGGCCGGCCGGCGGCAGAGGGGCGCTGCCGCCGCAATCTGTCAGTCGGCGCCTACTCTCGGTATGTGGAGACGCCCACAGACCGAAGTGGGGTCTGTCTGAGCTCGGTTAGCAGCGGACGGTGGACAATGGACGTTGCCGCTGATCTGCAGTCCGAGATACACCTCGGCCGGACAGCGAACAGTGGGATACGCCGGGCTGGACAACGGACAGCGGACAGTAGACACTGGACATTGTCCAACCATCCCCGCCGAGTCGCAGTCCGAGATACGCGCCGGCCGGACAATGGGCACTGTCCAGTGTCCAGTGCCCGGTCCAGCCGCCCCCCGCCGAGCGGCAGTCCGAGATACGCGCCGGCCGGACAGCGTCACAATGGCTTCCTGCTCATCGGGTGACGGCGTCCACAGCGGCGACCAGCGTGTTTCCGGCCCCACCATCGGCTCCTCTCGATAACAAAGAGCGCCGGGCGGTGTGGGCGGCGCAGGGCGCTCTTTGTGCCGCAGATGTGCCGTACCCGGCGCGGCTCGGAAAGCCGGGCCTGGTTAACGGTGAGCCGGCCGATACGGCGCGGCTCTGCGCCGGATTTGGTGCCGGTCGCGCCGCCACCGCCGCCCTGGCCGGCCTGCAACCGGTCCGACCGGGCCACCGAGGAATTTTCTGCCCACGGCCGGTGAAAGCCGCGGCTTCGAGGTGCGGTCTGGCGTCTGCACTGCACGAGCCGTCTGCTAAATAAGCCCCCTGGCTGAACATGCTCGACTCGATGCTGACTAGAGGCATAAAGCATGCCAAAGCAATAGTCCTGACCAAGGCCGTATATGTAGGGTCCTGACCAGATAATCATTCATCATACCCAAGCTGAACCTTTTCTCCTTAGTTTGGCGATATTCCAAAGTTTTCGTTGTGCGGTGCACGGTTGGGCTTCTATGTAGGTGGATATGTTTCGTCATACGTAATCCGCTTTTCTCTTTGTCCGATACTAATTGGGTCGTTAACCATACATAACCATCCAGTGTAAGATCCAGGTCATACTAACTACGGCTATGTAGAACTGTCAGTATTGAATAGTTAATAACTAGGGTTACCCGCGTGCTCTGCAACGCGAAGGGGGGATTTTTTGACCCGTGGGTATTGGGTTGGTCTGTGTCGATTTGGTTGGTAGATATCCATTTCGTTCGATTGCTTTTTGACGGCCAAGCATTTTGTAAGAAAACAAAAAGATACATCGCATCGAGGTGCCCGTGTCGTATTATCATGCGTTCTACTTTAGAATGATTAGAAAACTGGCGTGAAGTCTTTTGAGGGCCATCGATGAATTTCGCTAAAAATGACAATGGAATGGTTTGGAACATTTACATTTTTAAGGATACTGTTGCTAATCATGCAAAAATGAAGAGTGAATATTGGACAGAATTGAATGCTCTATCCAATGGTACCATATTCAATTGCCAAAGGTATCAGGTTATGCGGCAAACCCCGTGTGATTAATAAAGTGGCACAAAATTGACAAACACCATTTTCTCCTGTGATTTGCACCACCTTGATTTGGATCAATCGGCTTTTCACAATTTTTATATAAGAGGCGGTACCTTTCTCTTGCAAATAGGCGTTGATTCAACTCGCTCCATTTAACGGTCACCTAAAAATAAAATCCATTCCAAAATCCGTCAAAAATCGCAATTTTTCAACAAAAGTACCAACATGGGTGCACGTGGCGCGTGCCATCCCCTGCACCGCACACCATTCAATAGCCCGTTCAATTCTGTACACGATGCTGTTTTCCCCGTGCCGGTCGGACCCCTGGTCACCAAGATATTGCACGGGGACTGGACCCGTGTCGCCCAAAATTAGCCGTTTTCGCCCGATTTCGCACGCCGATTTATACATGTAAAGTCTATGACGCGAATTTGCACTTTTTGAGCACGCGCCACGCGCTCCCTATCAATCCAATCGAGCTGAGACCCCTCAAAGGCACGTCGCGCATCCTTGATCTATAAGTTGTGCAAGTTTCACCGCGCTAGGTGCAACGGTCTGGCCTGTAGTCCACGCAAAGCACCACCAAGTCGGGACCTCGGTAACGGACAGACCCTCCTCAAATAGTAATATAGACAAGCGGCTGCGCCACTTGCTTTGCTGCGTGGTGAGCAAATGCGAAAGCAAATTGAAAAAAACGCCCGTCCGCCGACGAACGCAAACATCGCACAAACAAAAATAAAAAAACGACCGCCTCCAACCGCGAACAACACCGCAAACGCCGCAAAAAATGAAAACCGCCCGCATCCCGCGCCCGCCCGCCGCCAACCGCAAACGCCGCAAAAAAAATTAAAACCGCCCGCATCGCGCGCCCGCCCGCCACCAAACGCAAACGCCGCAACAAATGAAAACCGCCCGCATCGCGCGCCCGCCCGCCACCAAACGCAAACGCCGCAAAAAATGAAAACCGCCCGCATCCCGCGCCCGCCCGCCGCCAACCGCAAACGCCGCAAAAAAATTAAAACCGCCCGCATCGCGCGCCCGCCCGCCACCAAACGCAAACGCCGCAACAAATGAAAACCGCCCGCATCGCGCGCCCGCCCGCCACCAAACGCAAACGCCGCAAAAATGAAAACCGCCCGCATCCCGCGCACGCCCGCCGCCAACCGCAAACGCCGCAAAAAAACGCCCGCATCGCGCGCCCGCCCGCCACCAAACGCAAACGCCGCAACAAATGAAAACCGCCCGCATCGCGCGCCCGCCCGCCGCCAACCGCAAATGCTGTAAAACTGAAAACCGCCCGCATCGCGCGACCGCCCTCCGCCAACCGCAAACGCCGCAAAAAAACGCCCGTACCTCTACCCCTACCAACACCACTGTGTCACGTCAGGTCACGGACTAAGTTAATATAATAATAAGTACTAAAAATAAGACTTGAAGTGTTCCCAGCCCTGCTCCTATTCGTGCCATTCCATTACGCTTAATCGTATTTGTCGGAAATGGCGCTTTGTGGCGTATGTGGCGCATTGTGACAAACGCGGCGCATTTTCACCCGGCGATTTACCATGCATCTTGGCACCAAATTGCACCCATATCGGACTACATTTGACAAAACTGTGCGATTTGCGGCAAAAATGACGCCCTGAGATAATTGTGGCGCGTTCCGGCAAACGCGGTGCATTTGTATACTCGTATCACAAACTGTTTCCATTGAACGAAAATCAACACGTTCTCTCGCCACTTTTCATTCAAATTAATAACTTGCCGATCCTTCAATGCGAGGCACCCGCCACCGATCGGCATGCATTTAGTCCACAAAGTTTGTCGACCCCGGCTCTCAATGAAGATCTACGAACCGATCAAAATTTCATTGGCGTTCTTCCGGCGCGCCCCACGCGCGAACCGTGCACCCCAGCGAGTCGGAACCTAGAAAAGGCACTGACCCGCTCTGTCACCTGTAAGGTGTGCAAATTTCAACCCCCTACGATATACCGTCTGCCCTGTAGGCCGGCTAAATTGAACCCACTACACGGCGTGGCGGACAGACAAACAAACAAACAGATGGATCCTGTTCAAATAGTAGTATAGATGGTGGGTACCTAACGACAATCTCGTCTAAATGGGTCAGATACGCGGTCCAACAACAGTTTGGTCATTATGACAATTATAAACAGCCTTCCGTTTGTCTTCAGGTGTCTGAATGACTGGCTTGGTTCGTTAAGCTGCAAAGCTGATCCGTCGTGAAGCTACGAAGTTGACCGGTCACCCCTCTCTGTGGAAGCACCATGAGAGACCGGTTGTGAAGTTGGATGACTTGTCGCCTCCCTCTGCATCCCATGCCATATAAGCTGACCCATGCACTCAGCTGGCCCTTATGCGCTGCCGCCGTGCATAGTTGACCTGTTGGCTGCCGCCTCCTTCCTTCCTGCACACTCAGCCATGGCCCTTATACCTGGAACTGTGCACAGCTGACTCGTTGATTGTCCTTCCCGAACACTCAGCCCTGACTACCATGCCTGGAACTATGCACTGCTGACCTGTTGACTGCCGCCTCCTCTCCCTCCCTTCCAGTGCACCGGGGCTGGTAAACCGGTCAGTGGTCACTCAGTTCGTCGTGCCGGTGCGGTATACTTACCCAAGGGCTGCGAATGGTCTCCATCGAGCGCAGACAACAGTCTCGGCTCATTGAGCTAAAGGCACGGCCACACACAGACACACAAACACGCCACCAATAGGGAAGGAGGACATTCAAACGGCGGCTGTGTCTCTGTGTGTGTGTGGGAACTGCCCTTGGCGGCCGTCGGACGACATCGAGGACGAACGGCCGCTCCGTTCCGGTCGACGGCAGACGGCCGTATCAAACAAGGAAAATACCGGCCTCTGTGAGATTTACACTGCGTGCTGTCGTCGTTACCCGGCTTATAGCTGTGGCTGGTTTTACTGTGAGGTATGGTTCGTCTTTACCCGGCTTAGCTGTGGCTGATTTTGCTGTGAGGTATGGTTCGTCTTTACCCGGCTTAGCTGTGGCTGATTTTGCTGTAAGGTAAGGCGGGTGTAGCGATTTTAATAAAATAGCTTTCCCGCGGATCGTGGCCTAGCGATAAGAAAAGGATAGATATTAATTGCAGTCATCCCGATCACCTGAGGTTAATCAGGTTATGATCACGAAGTTGGACTCGTCAGTTCCTGTAATTGGGGCGATTTCCTCTTCAACCGTAAACAAGGTCATTTCCAACTGTCACGAAGAACGTTTGTGATTTAACGTTTGTGAGCTCCTCATGCCTCGGCCTCGGCCCATTGTTGTTCAACATCGTGAGCAACAGCATCGGCTGTTACATTCCATCCAGCGTCAACGGCTTCCGCATCTTGGCCGTTCGCTATGCAGACGACACCCAGGTTGCGATAACTGGCCCTCGTAGCCGGCTTCCAGAACTGAAGCTTGCTCCGGAGAACGTGTTGGACACGCTGTGCACATGGTTTCTCCAGCACGGTATGATGGTCAATGCCAGCAAAACAGAGCTCCTCATGTGCGGTGACCGTCGCCAGCTGGCTCGGATCGACGAGCCTCCTCAGATCGAGTTTATGGGTCAGGTCCTTGCGCTATCGCGAACTGTCAAAAACCTTGGTGTGGTCATGGACCCCGAGCTCACCTGGGAAGCGCACATCAACACCATCATCAACCGCTGCTTCGGCATTCTTATCGGTCTCATGCACATCAGACACATTGTTCCACATTCTATTTTACCTCGGCTTGTCGACTCTCTCGTTTTGTCCCATGTGCGGTACTGTGCTCCTGTATATGGTAGCGCCAATCGCACGACCATAGCCAGATTACAGAAAGTTTTTAACTTCTCAGCCAGAGTTATCTCCGGGCGGCGAAAATTTGATCATGTTTCTGATGTGCTAGACGAACTTGCATGGCTGCGTGTACCCGAGTTTTTAGCGCATGTGGACATGTCACTGATGCATGGCATTCTTAAGTCGGGGAAGCCTGATGTACTGCGCTCTTATATATCCTATAACCATGAGCACGTGTGTCGAGACACCAGACAGTCGCACCTTTTAGCCGTATATCGTGCGAAAAACAACCATGGCAAAGGTCGATTTGTGCACCGAGCCACCTCCCTGTACAATCGAATGGCGCTGCAAAACGGCTTGGCTGGTCTGAGTGTGGCAACGTTTAAGGCCAAGATGAAGGACTTACTGTGCCAGAGTAACGCAGTCGGGTAGGTCTATGCCGTGATAGTGTACTTTGTCACTGCTATGCCGTCATTGTACCTCTCAATTTATCTGGTGTCAATCAATCAATCAATCAATTTTATTTAACATCCCATCATATAGGGACAAAGCATATTGGCATGATACAATACAAGGTGTCTCACACAGTTACACAATACACATCATATTCATGTGACACAAAGACGTACAAACAGCTGTTCCATGCAGCCTGTTCAGCGCAAACCAGTAACCCCGCAAACTTTAACAGGAGTGCTACGATGACACTCGTTGGGGTAAGACGAGCATATGGATCATGGCCCAGGCGTCGCCATTGTTCTGGGCCAGTAGCCAGCGCAGTGAGTCGGCAATACCATCCACTCGTCTGGGAGCGCTAATCAGGTCTCGTGACACATGCCCCCCAGCAACTCTCAATAGTGTTTCATAGTTCATCCCACACAGTGAGAGCATGTGACTTACAAGTGAGCCTGGGCAGTGCAAACGGGCCGAATTGAGCGCAGTGTGAGCCAAATCACTTAACAAAACACGACGAAGGCGTGTTTGTATGTGTGTTTGTGGTGTGTGTATGTGTGTTTTTTTCATACCTATGCATATTGTCATGACGATGATCGGAGAATAGCCCTATTTTAGCGGAACGATCTGATGAAGTGCAATAAATAAATAAATAAATAGCAACAGCAGCCGTTCTAAATGTCACGGGAACCATCCGAAACTATCATTCAAACTTTCCGTCCCTGAATCCCTCTCCGACTACAATCAGCTTCTTGTCAGCCAGCACTATTCTCCCAGGATCTGTCTCTCCCGTGAGCCGTCGGCCGCGGCACCCACAGACGAGCTGCTCTCGCCGGGACCTTGGGCCGAGAGCGTGGTGACGGTGACCGGCGGAGACGGGGTCGCCCTTCGACCCAAGGCCGCGGAGGCGCGGACCCGCGACCCGCGCCCGAGGCGGCATATCATTGGTCACGTCATCAGTTCACACAGGGCGAGTCGTCATGACCGGTGGCGTGGGATGTAGCATATTCACGGGCTAGTTAGAGGCCGTAAGACGTCAAACTAGGAGCTAAGACCATGCGGGAGCAGATGGCATAGTCACTACGGAGTGACACGTTCAGTTCCTGGTGTTAACAAACTCCGTGGTGTTTCCGCGTCTTACAGTAGCACCCACGAAATGCCACTAATGACCGGTAGTTTTACACCCCTCGTCTGTATTCTGTCGGCCCTTCTGTCGTCGTTACGACAGCCCGCATGGTTCGGCCGAGCGGTAGAAAGTACCGGGGGGCAGTGGCGTATCCAGGATCTTGAAAAGGGGGAGGCCAAACCTGCTCAAGGGGCCCCACCCTTACCTAAGGGGCCCCATTAGTAGCGTACTTAACCTACGCCCAGGTGCGGTTCTTTGCCACTTTCGCCATGTGAGGGAGGTTTTTTAGGCACACTCGGCAATCTAAAAAAAAAAAACTATTAAAACGTGAAAAAGCCATCGACATCTTTAGCTCTGTAGTGTACCTACAATTTATTTCAGCAGTAGGCATATCCTACAGTTTTTTTTTTTGCTTTGGTCGTCGCTGGGGTCACTAAAGAATAAAGATTATCAAAAGCAAAATGTTTTTTTTAATTTTTTTTTTTACGATTGTAACATTTCTCAAAGGGCAGATGTCAATCTATTAGTGTCTTGCGCTGGTTGAGGGCTGATACCCTAACCTTTAGAAGGGCCCGCCTCGGGTTGAGCTCTGATCTAGATTGATGGCTTTATGTCGCCCACATTGGCCTCACTCAACCTCTGAAGGCTAATTCTGGCCTCTGAAAGCCCCACATCGGCAACAAAATGAACCACGCTGGCCTTCGGGCCCATAATGGCCTCAGGACCATGCTATGGCTGCTCACAGGGCCCCCGCGGGCTCTTGGGAGTCTTTGATTCAGCCAGCGCGGACCCTCTGTCGCCCATTGGTACCGCAGGGCCTCTCGGGCCTGAAGGGACCCTAAACCCTATAACGGACACCTGCCCCCTCGCCCTTGGCTATACCATTGAATTATCCAAGTGATAAGGGGCCGTTCAGGTAATCAGCGGCCTCTCAGGTGACCAGGGGCTTTTCAATTGACCAGGGGCCCACCATGCGACCAGGGGGCCCTCTGATAACCAGAGGCCGGCTATACCAGGGGCTCCATGGGTAACTAAAGGCCTTCATGTGACTGCAGGGGCCCTTCATATAACCAGGCATTCCCCGGGTAAACATGGGCCCCTCAGGTGACCAGGGTTTCTTCAGATCACTGGCCAGGGATCACCCAGGGCATCAGGGCCCCTCAGGTAGCTAGGGGCCCTTCAGATAACCAGGGGCCCCTCAGGTAACCCGGAGACCCTCTGATAACCAGGGCCCCTCATATCCCCAGAGACCCCTCTGGTAACCAGGGGCCGCTCAGATAACCAGGGGCTCGTAGGCAATCACGAGCCCCTTCGGTAATCAAGGACCCCACAGCTAACCAAGGGCCCCTCAGGTAGTCAGGGGCCCCTCAGATAACCAGGGCCCCTTAGGTAACCAGACACCCCCTTAATCAGGGACCCCTCACGTAACCAGGAGTCCTTCAGATAACCAAGGGCCCTGTAACCAAGGGCCCTGTAACCCTTCAGGTAACCTGAGCGTGAGCCCCTCAGTTAACCAGGGGCCCTCAGATCACCGGGGGCCCCTCAGATAACCAGGGGCCCTCAGATAATCAGGGGCCCCTCAGGTGACCAGGGGGACCCTCAGGTAACCAGGGGCCCTTCAGGGCCCCCGTGTCCCCCTTGTGTACGTCACTGCACTCAAGTGACCCAAAGGACCCACTTGCATGCTTGATCCCAAAGGGGGAGGCCATGGCCTCTTGGCCTCCCCCTGGATACGCCACTGCCGGGGGGCCCTCGGTCCAACATCTGACCACCCGACGGTGGCTGTCTGTGACTGCCGAGTGTCCATAGTGAGTGTCCGTGTAATGAGTGTCCGGGGTGGGTGCACAGAGTGTCCGGTCACATGGCGGCGGAACGGGGAGGGCACTGGGGCGCCGTGCCCCCTTTGATTTTGACATTTTAACATTAGCCCTATGGGTGTTGCATGGAAAGAATGGGACCAAAAGTCGGCAGTGCCCCCCTCCCCCTTAACTGAAAGTGTTCCGTCGCTTCTGTCCGGTCATGGGGAGCCTGACGGTGGCACCCTAATTGCTGGCGAGTTCGGCCGCCCCGCTGGGCCCCTCTGTCGGTTAGAGTCTACCCGAGACGGACGGGACAGCGGCGAGTGGCTGCATTGTGCGCCCGAGCACCCTTTCATAGGAGATGACTGGCAATCAACCAATTACACGGCTACCGGCGGCTGGTTAACAGCCCTGGTTACCGTAATTACATGGCGAGTTTAAACGACTGAACACGCCGAAGCACCGCCCTAAAGGTAACGACTCTCGAGAAGGGTTACGATTTCTTCCAGAGAAATTTGATTGGGATTGCTAACGAATGGACACTACATTTCGAAGAGCGACTTCGGATGGGTATAGAAGATCTCAATGGTAATGCTTGAAAGCAGCTTCCGCTATGATTGGTGAAAAGGAACCAGGGCCTCGTCTAACATGCTAACTGGGGGGGGGGCAATTGCCTCCCCAGTGGAGCGGATTGCCCCCCCAGTGGCCAACATTTGCCCCCCCAGTCAAAACGTTAACTTCTCACAAAATTACCTTCTCCGCAATACGTTTTTGTTAGGAATCTTATATGGATTTAACGAGAAACATTAAATGATTTGTTCAGTAACTGTTCAGTGTTCACTGTTCATGGCTACGGGAAAAGATAGGGTTTTGTGATTTTCAGAGCTGTGCCCTGTTTCACGGCACGCCGCTTCACTCCGCTTCAGCGCGCTTCACTGAAGCGGCGAGTTAAACGGAACCTCCGATGCTAAGGTAAGACGTCATCACTAAACGCCAGCACGCTGTATTATATTGCTTGCAGCAGGTATTGTTTCGCATTGAAATCAGAAATATGGCTGTTGCATTTCATGTTTGTATTCCGCGACATATATCAATGCGAAGCAATACTGCAAGCAATATAATACAACACGCTGTTGTTTTGTGATGAGGTCATACCTTAGCATCGGAGGTTCCGTTTACCTCACCGCTTCAGTGAAGCGCGCTGAAGCGAAGTGAAGGGGCGTGCCGTGAAACAGGGCCCAGAGAGCGCCGAGTAGCAAACCATAAAATGGCAGCTGGCCAGCAACCCAGCTCGTGTTTGCCTCCCCCCCCCCACAAACATACAAACTCAATGAAACGCCCAACACGGATAGTACCTATGTTTATCACTGTCTGGTGGGTCAATGTGAAGGGGTAGCACACTAATGTTAACCCTCGCCGGTATTGGCGTTTTTCCAGTCGCGAACGTATAAGGGGGGGGGGAGTCCGTTGGACCCCCTTGCCGTTTCGCCCCTGATCGAGCTAGAACTTCGCGGAACAAACGACCGTGTTGCCCGTGACGAGAGGAAAACGATGATACCCAATTTCAAGATCCTTAGTCATCAGTTGACCTTCCAGGTCAGGTCAATGACCCAAAAGTCGGGGAAATCGGGACCTGTTAGAACGTCGTAAAGGGTGGCTGTTATGGTTTTTTTCGGGGTGCTGATCACGAATACCATGTTAGTTATGATAATAGATAATGTCTCCATGCATTAAGGCCAGGTCGGGTCAAATCAGGTCAGATCAACCAGTAGGGATTTTGCCGGGTATTCGTAGTAGGTGGCAAACACCTCTGACAGCTTCGTAACATGTTGCGAAGGCACCAAAACTTCTTCGTAATTGTTCAAATGGCTGCTAAATTCAAAATCAGCTCCAAAAACTAGTCTAAAAGCGTGTTAAACTCGAAAAAGTGAACCGAGTTCATCAAAGGTCAATGAACTGACCTGACCTTTCGGAGACCTTGACACCCACCCTTGTGCATGGGAGCAACATCATATTCCATGTTTAAACGCTTGAAACCACGAAAAGACTGCAAACGCTCGGCTAATGCGAGCCCACAGTGTATATAAATATTGCGAGCCGACGTAGGCCGAATTGCGATTCCGGATAAACCTGGTCTCGAAAAGTAACTCACAGGTCAAAGGTCATTTGGGGCAGGGTCATGAAAGTTTCAGAGTTGGTGTGAAATTGATAAACGCGAGGGTACTGAAAGTTGTGTCGCGATCGGTCGCTTTTTGCGCGACTTATTTGCGAAAAACCGAGAGGAGTCCGTTCGACCCTCCCCCCCCCCCCCGCACCCTTCTGCTATGCATACGGGCGAGGGTTACGGTATGGCGCAGATCGCCTATTTTGGTTTTTGTTTTGTTTTCTTTTGTTAAAAAAATCATGTTCTCAGGGCTGTGACGAAAAACAAGTGGCCTAAATCCGGTGAGAAAACAGGATTTGGGGGTACCCTAGGTTTGGCTCCTTCAGTCTCTGCCCCCCCCAGTGAAAATTCCTTAGACGATTCCCTGAAAGGAACTGTTCCAGTCCTGAGTCAAGGTCCATTATTCTTTTCTCACTGTCGATATGTTTTTAATTCCTCTTGAGATAAGACGGATAATAATGATTCCGTGTGGATGCTAAAGGCTGAAGTGCAGAATCTGTACACACCGTTTTCCTATCTCCAGCAAAGCTTACCTATGTTTTTTTCGTCCATTCAGTTACGTTCACCGTTCTCTCTACCGACTGTCTTTTTAGCTCAGCCGGCATTCGGGACTATTGCATTCAATACGCGATCCACCACGGGTAGTGGAACGTCCTCGCCACCACGCTCAGTACCCGTGGGCTGTATCCCGCATAGTTGATGAATACAATGATCCAGTGTATCTGATTGATTGCCTACAATCTACATATTAATGAGTGAACCACAAAGAAGTCGCAATCGGTCTACCACTTACGAGTCTACCACCTACGACTTTGTACAATCAGTGAAGTCAGTGAACCATGGTGAATATTTATTTTTTAATTATGATCAACGATACAATTATGACACACGTGACGCAGCACGCCTTGTGGGGGCAGCGTTGACTGAAATTCAAGCGGGCGACGCTGCTGACTTATCTCTGACGGGCATACCAGAATCTTGGGCGTCCTGTCATCCCTTTCATGCTTTCATCTGCGGCCGATATCTGAGAACCGCGAGAGGTAGCAATGCGGGGGACTGGCACGCAGGCAAACGCAAACACAAACAAGGCACTATCAACATACCAATTAGCGGCGACTGGCTCACGAGTTCCAAAGTTCATTAGGTGCATTCCAATATTCATCCAGCGTAAGCTGGTTACTGAGCACTAACGTTTTTTTCATTCATTCTCTTTCTGACAAAACGTATGACACATTTTTATTCAGAAAATCTGCATATTTTCCCCACTTCTAGAGAGCTAGAGCGGCATTGTCGAGGCCTGTGTGTCGGGGGCATTTGACTTTTCTCCGGTGTCACTCGCCGGCCCTCCCCTGCTCCACTGACCCCTCCCCTCTCCATCTCTCTCCCCTCCCCCCACTAACCCCTCCCCCTCTGTTACAGCGCGGTACCGAATCGACTGCGAGCGGGAACATATGTACGCCATCGTGGACGTCACACCGAGCATGAAACAGCTCTACCTTCACCGGCTCAAACATTTTCCAGGTATGTGCCAGCTGGGTGTCATAGTGGTGCATTAGAGCAGGCATTGTTTGCACCGACCGGATACATGTAAAAAGAGGAAAAGGTTACGACTGTAATCGTGCTCTGTTTCATTTTTCAGAACATTGTACTGTTTTGTTCCGCGCGAAGCACTAACTCAACTCATGTCGCTCACAGGCTGTGAACCGGATATGAGAAACGAAAAGGCGATATTCCACATCAATTTGGCAAACACCAACGATTTCAGCGCCTGTGGAGTTACCAAGATCGTCAACACTAAGACGGTAAGTGGGTGCTGATAGTTCCCTATACATTGTTCTATGAGCATATTTACACAAGTACACACTCTGTGCTCATTTTTCAGCTAACATATCTCATCTTTGGTAATCAGCTCACACGACCGCATTCGATTCTCAATACGCCAGTCTTTGATGCAATTGCGTTGGATAATTGCTTTAGTTTTCAAACTCATTTTACATACTTCAATACCTATGTCAATCTGTCGTATGTCGCGTCAGCAATCTTTTACAGTTGCTTTGAATCAAGCGTGCCTAAATATTACATAGACATATTGTGAAAGTGGCCTTTTTTAACTCTTCCTTTGTCCACAGTAGGCATTGTCTTGCTTTTGTGATTTCTATGAATGGAAACCTCCTCCTCATGTTCCATTTCTGACGCGGAAGGAGCAAAAAGCCCGTCATCATGGCCTGTTTCGGGCTGCCACCGGCGCGACTTTTTCCCAGCCCATTTCGCCGCCACCCAACTCTCAGTTCACCCCGTGACACACGTTTCTCTGTCGGTTTACCCAGCGACACCCCCTCACTCCCTGTGACCCCACCCCTCGTCTTCGCAGGGCCAGAGGATGTACTCCCACCAGGTGGTGATTGAACACGAATCGGGAATGAAGGAGGCTCTGCGCCTGCACTGCGCGTACAACGGTAACGGCACCGTCCAGCACGAGGCACACAACATCGTCCGGCGGTCCCCGCAGGGAGACGGCTGGCCCAGCGGCTTCCAAGAGCCCGAGTGAGTGTGAAATGGCATAAGCAGAACTATTTTATTATTATTTCACCTCACCCGGCACCACAAAGAAGAAGGCGGAAGAGTAGTGGTTAAACACATCGACAATCGGCACATAGAGCCCATAATTGACGCTTGAAATGCATACAGTGTAGTTCACAGTGAACCGCACAGTTGCGCTGTCTTTTGGAGCTCTATCTCATCGGCACACGTTTTATCCACCATATGGCAGTAGGTAATCGACATAATTGACATCAATGTGCATTATTGTCACTTGCACGGGCCGATCACTAGGCGATTACCGTCATTTAGGAGGGCGGCTAAAACTCTGTATTGCCCTCAAAATAAAAGCTGTCGGGCCAATAATGGTCATTATCCGCCCGACAGGTCATTAGCGCCCGACAGCTCAAATATGTTCAAATATATATTCTCATATGAATACCACAAATTATTTTAATGAAAATTGCGGTTATTGCAACTGAAAGAAGTAGGCGGTTCTGTACAAACAGTTTTTGATTTATATTTTATTTACAATACTTGTCATAGACCGATGCACGACCGATTGCACATTTGATGCGTTTTCGCTATGTAATCGTACGGCGTACCTATCCTTACGCGTGAAAGTTCACATTGATAACGCAAGACCCGTTGAACGTTGCATTCGGGAGCAGTGACGACAGAGCTGTTCTCGCCGTTACCAGTTGCTGGCTTTGACGGACTTCCGATGGGTCAGGCACCCGATGTTCCTGTTCGTTCATGTTCAACCAGTCATCCACTTCCATCCCACCGATGGTCAGATTAAAGTTGGGCTTTTCTTCGCACAACCGTCGTGAGGTAGCAGGCCCTCCGTTCTGTATCACCGTGGCGCTGCACCCTGGGACTACACTTGCGGCTGTGTCGGACTGCCTGGTCATCGTTTGTGCCAATATCTCAGAGCAACGCCTTTTTTGAGGAACTGACATGTCGTCAATGTAATGTGAAAGGCTTGCGGTCCTTTTGTGTTTTGTTACTTTAACGATATCTTCAGCTGCCACTCCAGCTTGATGCAATGTCGTGACGGTGGTGGCACGAACGCTATGACATGTATAGCGTTGTGATAGCTTAGCGCTATCAGCTATCCTCTGCATGATTGTTGACAGGCTGTTCTTCCCCATTGCTTCGTTTCTGAACCAACATTCATCTTGCGTCCATGCTCTCTTTGGTGTTTGGAACAGCCTATCACTATTATGATTGATCTTTTGCTGGTACATCTTGAAAACTTCTACACCAGGCCCGTACATCCTCTGATCAGAAAAGTCTACATCTCCCTGCTTGCTTCCACCCTGATGGTTTTTTGTTGCTTCAGTTTTCGAAATAGTGACATATTCCTTTCCGTCTGGGTCTTCTCTGATGACGAAATGATCTTTCCTCATCTGAGCCCAACCTTCTCGACCTCTTCTCCCGAAGAAAAAGCAGAGATAGAACCATGTAGCCTGCAGGAGGATGGTTGGATTTGACGCGAAATCCGAGAGGTAGTCACCCAAGCGCTTCATATCGTCCTCTGTGATAGCAGCCTTATGCTGAGGCTTGGGGTTGCCTGCCTTTACGTACAGTTTGCAGCGAGCGTCAAAAATGTTGTTTGCTGCAATAAACTCTCTATCGGTTATGATGTTGATCGGTCTGCTATGTGGAGCGCTGGTCAGGCAGCGATGGATGGCCGCACGAATGCAGGTCAGTGTACTGGGCGTTAGAGTTTCCCCCGCTTTCTTCGCCTTCACTTCAGCGTAGAACCTTCTTAGTAAACTACACAGTTCTTCATGAGTAACTGTTCCAAAATCGCATGCATGGTCTCTCAATGCAAGCCATTCATTAAATTTCTTCATCCCATACTGAGTGGCCTTCGATGTGTTGTCAGGTACAACACTTCTTTCCAGCTCTAACGCTCCGTTATTTCGCTATCCATCTGGCGTTTCCACGCGCAAAGGAGACAGAGCCAGGGCTGCGGAGTCGATGAATTTTCGGCGACTCCGACTCCGACTCCGACTCCGGCTTTCAAAAACCAGCTCCGACTCCGACTCCGACTCCGGGCAGAATTGTCGACTCCGACCGACTCCAACTCCCGACTCCGACTCCGCAGGCCTAGCAGGGCTGCGGAGTCGACAGATTTTCGGTGACTCCGACTCCGACTCCGGCTCGGGTTTCTAAAATCGACTCCGACTCCGACTCCGACTCCGGTCACAACTGTCGACTCCGACCGACTCCGACTCCGACTCCGACTCCGACTCCGCAGCCCTGGACAGAGCTATTATTACCTCAGAAGCTAAACCGAAAATGATGCACCGTTCGCTCTGACCTGCCTTATATACTCTAGTCGTGAGTGCTCGCCCTAAATTCCCGAAAAGTCACGTGCTTAACAATAACCAGTATTTTACATTCTCGCGCACTACGAACTTGCTGACCGACCTCCAGAAGATTTGACTACAGCAAGCTATTGAGAAAAAGGTTAATTATGAACTAGATAAGTGACAATAATACAAATAACGTGACTTTTGTCGGGCGATATGAGTTTTGAACGGCCCTTCACCATTATCAGAAGCCCTTCATGATACTTAGCGTCCCTCGCTACGCTCGGGCCGCTCAGCATCATGTCGGGCTTCTGATAATGGTGTCGGGCCGTTCAAAACTCATATCGCCCTCCAAAGTCACGTTATTGTACTATTATTGCGGCCTACGGCGCCTAAATACCCGGAAAATGTGCAATTCCCTCAGTGAATTGTCTCAATGGCTGACAATTCGCGGCTTCCTAGTGCCATAAAGTACAGGAATGCCATTTTTCACAGCATGCACATTACACCAGCAAATCACATAAGGCAAAATCGGCAGCCTCATTTACCGCATCAACGCATGTGAAATCCGCGGTGACATGTTATCGCTGCCATTCTTTGTGACTTGCCACCGTGTCTATTCCCTGAGCCGTGTCAGCACTGCAGTTCCTTGTCGACTAAAACGTGAATGTGCGGCGCCCGCGGCTGTGTCTGAGAGTCACCGCAGCACCGCGACCTCTTCACCCGTGGAGCCCCTCCCCACCGCAAACACCTCGTGTGGGCTGTATTGTGGGGAGGTCGGAAGGTCGCGGCCTCTGACCCCGGAAAGGTCATCAACAGGAAGACCGCTATACGCTCCAACCACAGAGGAACGAGGTGGTGGCCCGCAGCACGCGCCCCGCCGCGACAACAGCCGAAAAACGGACCGCCACTTACCCGATCGGCGCGGCAGATAGGAGGCCGTCTTCAATAGCGTCTCTGTCCCGCTGGTGGCCACGAACACTGGCGTTATCACCCGCTGACAGCACTATCAGCTGGTGGTCTGTATTCCCACAGCACCGGGGCGGGAGAAGACACGGCGGTGACACAACCCGGCGGACACAGTGTCGGGCCGGCGTGACATCTGTGTCACGCCGAGCCGTCACGCTGCTCTCACGGCTGGGAGCTGGCCGCGTGACGACCATTGTCGGGTGACGTGACGTCACCGCCGGCTGCAGCGTGGTCGGGTGTTACCGGCGGGACCGGCCGGTGCTGGCTGCTGTACGGTGGAAGGTTTCGGCACGGAACGAAGGATAAAGCCGAGTCTCTTTAGACGTTGACGCAATCCACTTTTGGTAGTTTCGGTGGGTTGCGCAACGCCTATGGAGGACTACAGGTGACTAGGAGACCGGAGCCACTATCGGTGGACAACTACACTAGCGCACCATAAACAAATGAGAGACCGATGAATATTGAGTCATCGCTCCTTAGAGGTTGTCCCTAGTAGAGTCTCTAGCATGACCGCGCACTATCTAGAGGACTAGCTAGTGCATTGACAGCTAGTGTAGTATCGACACATCAAGCCTTAGTTGTGAGCAAACGTGACACAGTCACCGCTGTCGCCACCTCCCTCCGCTTACACTGCCGTCCCCTCCCACAAGGTAAACACTAAACACAGACGTCCGCTGCGAGTCCTACGGTACTTGCTCGGTCGGCGGCGCTCGCTGCTGCTCCGGGACCGCTGTGTCAATCCAGTGGGTCAGCGGGACGGCGTGTATGTTCCATACTGGCCCAAGCTTCTTCACCTGGCTTCAGAAGCAGAGCACTGGCGCCTGGCTGTGTTGGGTCTGTTAGATATTATTGCCAGAGGCTATTGATTTGCTATGGTATCGCTACTGTCTTCTGGCTGTAGTGGTATGTGTTTCCAGTTTCCACCGGCGGACCATAGGAATGACTTAACCCTCGCATGTGTAGGGGGGGGGGGGGGTCGGATGGACCCCCCCATGGTTTTTCGCGAATAACTCGCGTAAAAAGCGGCCGATTGCAACGAAACTTTCAGTACCCTCGCATTGATCAATTTTACACCTACCCTGAAAATTTCATGACCCTGACCCAAATGACCTTTGACCTGTGACCTCTTTTCCGAGACCATGTTTGGCCGGAATCGCGATTTCGCGTATGTCGGCTCGCACTAGCCGCGTGTTTGCAAGCTTTTCGTGGTTTCAAACGTTCAAACATGTGATTTGATGTTACTCCCGTGTGTGTCAAGGTCAGGTCAGGTCATTGACCTTTGGTGACCTCGGGTGACCTCGGGTCACTTTTTCGAGTTTTACATGTTTCTAGGCTAGTTTTTGGAGCTGAATTCGAATTTAGCAACCATTTGAACATTTACGAAGTAGTTTTGGTGACTTCGTAACATGTTACGAAGCTGTCAGAGGCCGTTGACACGTACTACGAATACCCGTCACGACGCCTACTGGTTGACCTGACCTGACCTGACCCGACCTGGTCTAAATGCTTCAAGACATCATCTGTGATCAAAACTAACACGATATTCGTGATCAGCACCCCGAAAAACCCCTTAGCAGCCACACTTTACGACTTTCTAACAGGTCCCGATTTTCCCGACTTTGGGTCATTGACCTGACCTGGAAGGTCAACCAATGACCTAGGACCTTAAAATTGGGTATCATCGGCTTCCTCTCGTCACGGGCAACACGCTCGTTTTTTCCGCGAAGCTCTAGCTCGATCAGGGGCCAAACGGCAAGGGGGGGGGGTCCAACCGACCCCCCCCCCCCCCCTACACATTAGAAGCTGGCAAACGCCGCACACATGCGAGGGTTAAAACTGTGTCACAGTTGTCTGCACTACCCACAGCCATGTCTATTGTATAGGTCACCTGACCTGTCTTACACCAGTCTGTCTTCACAATAATCCAACTGTCTGCTCTGTCCTCTGAATGCAGTGCTCCCATCAGTCATGTCATATACCGCTAACCGAACTGTCTGTCCTGCCCTTCAATTGCGACGCTCCCCGCAGGATCCTGGAGATCACTTAAGAGATACTTTACTGTCCTGTCTGTCCCCTGACTGTAGTGTCATCCCCCACAGGATCCTGGAGATCACGGATGACACTCTACCGTCTCTCCTGCCCCCTGACTGTAGTATCCATTCACAGGATCCTGGAGATCACGGAGGAGATCACGGCCACGGCGCCGGAGCCGGTACTGGGAGTGGTGGTCCGCCAGGACGGTCAGGAGATCGATACTTCACTGAACGTGCGGCCCGGCGCGCCGCTCGACATGGAGATCTCGCTGGACAACAAATCCTCCAGCACGTACGGCATCATCGTCAGTGACATGATCGTCAGCGATACCAGGAAGCAGGAGGAGCTGCTGCTCACCAACGGGTGGGTGTGCGGGAGGGAGAGAGAGATAGAGAGCGAGAGAGAGAGAGAGAGAGGGGGGGAGATGGAGAGGAGGAGCTCCTGCTCACCAACGGGTGGGTGTGGAGAGGGGAGGGGAGGGGAGGAGCTGCTGCTCACCAACGGGTGGGTGTGTGGTAGCGATAAGGGAGATGAGAGGAAGGGGAAGGAGAGAGGACGAGAGGAATTGGCCTAAGAAGGGTGTGGGTCGATGGGGTGGAAAATGACGGAGGGAGAGATAGATGACGGAGGGCAGAAGCTGAGGAGCTGCCGCTCACCAACGGGTGGGTGTTGGGAATAGAGGAGGGAGATGAGAGGAAGGGGAAGGAGAGAGGACGAGAGGAATTGGCCTAAGAAGGGTGTGGGTCGATGGGGTGGAAAATGACGGAGGGAGAGAATCATAGAAGAGACGGAGGAGGGACGTGAGGTGAGGGCTGAACTGGAATGCCTAGGGTAAGATGACTTGCTGTTACGTGTTTCGTTTTCAAAGTTCACCATTAATCTCCATCCATTTCTCATGATCATTATTTGTCGCCATTGTCGACCCTAATAACCATATTATTGTACTCCCTTCAATTGAAGTTCTGAGCTATATTTGGTTGTCCGTCGAAGGCTCATCATGACTCAGTTAATGATCTTACTATTGTACGGGAGTCTTAATTAATTCCTGAGACAACAGGACAGGAGTGTAAATCATACCGATAGACAACTTTATTGCTGGGTGCTCATATTCTTTTGTGTGAAACCACATTGTGAAACGCATAATAGTTCGGTTGTAGTTGACTTTTAAATCTCATTTCAGATGTTCCGTGGATCCGTACCTGTTTGGGAACTTTGCCACCGAGACTGGCGACAAGCTCAAGGCCAACTTCCGGGCGTTCAAGTTCCCTGAGACCAACTACGTGCTCTTCAAGGGCATCCTGAATGTGTGCATCGACGTCTGTGAAGGGGTGAGTTCCGGCTGCTGTCGGCGGGCCTGACGGGTCACGGCGACTCTCACGCAGACTCACAGACATCCGTGCACAGTGCACTTACAGTGGGCAGGGAGCGGTGGCCTGGTAACTTTCAACAGTTCCATCACCGAAAAGCACAGTCATTTAATATGGAAACATAGTGGGAACTGGGAGCATCTATTTGTTGATAGCGAAATAGCCGTGAACCGCCAATCTCAGCTATTTTTATATTTGCAGGTCTTAATCACGTTATCAACTAAAGCACTTCATCGTCACTCAATTTCCAACTCAGGTTTGGAATTTTTGGCAGTCATAGCGGATTTTTTCTTTTCATTTATTCTTACCTCGACGCCCTTAATCGAAGTACCGCTCAAAAGAAATGCCAGTTATTCATCAGAAGTCCCGTAAATCGTACGCTGGTGGTTGACCCTACTTACCGGTTTTATTCTGTTTTGTTTATGCATTTCATTGCAGTTTTTTTTTTGCCCTTCCCCTAGATCGTGCCCTGTTATCGCCGGGACATGGAGAAATGAATTGTACCGCACGGTAGATTTTGGTGCAGAGCAGTGCAGCCACTATGGGTGCGCTGATTTACAGCCGGAAGAAGCAAAAAAGCAAGGCAGTATGGAGACTGCAACAGGACACAAACAGCTAACACCAGATGGGCGCGAAGCAGACATCGAACAGGATTAGGGTAAATGTCATATTAGGCTATCCAGACTACTCGCTCATTGTCACCATAGTTTACGGTCATCATTTATGCTATTTTCCGCGCTCTGCACAGCCGTGACCGGTCAGCACGGCTGTTCCCGAGCTCCTCACCAGGTGGTATTCAGGTCATTTGTGAGCCCTCTGCCTGCTTCCCTCCCCCTCCCCCAGCACCGTCATTGGCCGGTGCCAATCTCAGTCACTCTCTGGGAATGCTGATTGCTGGGCCAAACCACCTGTCTAGCGGCTCTCCCTCGCTCTGTCCCGGCGCGGCGGGGCGGTCACGACTGCCCACGATCCACCTATCCGACCTTGGCAGACCAGACCGAGCCGATATACTAGGGCGGGGGCGGCGGCGGGGGCGGCGCCCTCCGTCAGCGCCGCCCGGGCGGCTGGCGTGCCGCTGGTGGGCGGCCGTGGGCGGCGCAGCCCTTATGGAGCGGCCCCGGCGGCCCACGAACGACCCACGGCGGCACGGCACCGCCAGCCCCGCTCACAGGGAGCGGCACGGGTTCCTGGAGTAGCACAATCACGGGCTGGGGAAGGATACAGGGATGCAATTGCAAACTATAGGGAAATCCAAGCAGCCACACTCACGGACCAAATGCAACTTCTTCTGGGTAATGGGTTCCTTAGTGAGGATGAGTTTATGCTGTAGGATGGCCCTCGGGAATAAATTATGAGCTAGACTGATCTTAATTAAACGATTTCTTACGATTCAAATTGGACTGGAGTAGTGGCTTTGAGCTAGAGTTTTGCGTTACGATTGTCTGCATTTTTAACCCTCGCCCTGGCAGGGGGGTCGATGCGACCCCCCTAAGGTTTTTCGAAGATAGCGTAAAAACGGCGGCGCGCAGCGCCGCCAAATTTGGCACAGCCTATGGAGCAACCTTTTTACATATGACCTGAAAATTTCAGGTCCGGGTGACCTTGGGTCAGGTCACCAGGTCAGAAAAACCGGTACAAGGTCATGGTCAAATTTCAATTTTCTTTTTGCACCTGTCCAACTCACAGTTTTGGACTGATTTCCTTCAAACTTGCAGGATGTGCTAAGCTCACCGAGTTGTATAACATATAGTTCGGGTTTTTTGAGGTCACTGACCTGAGGTCAGTTAGAGGTCATTACGTCGTAATGTTAAGCCTATGGGAAAATACTAAATTCGGAAAATACTGGAGATATCCGCTTTGTTCTATCACTTTTGTGCTTTGAAACCACAGTAATTAACAGCAGGTCACTTGGTGCTGCTTTGTTTGGTGTACTTATCCATGGGTCAGGTCAAATGAGGTCAACTGAGGTCAAATGACGTTTTTGCCAATAACTTGGCACATAATGACGCTAGAGCTTAAAAAATGGTATCATTGTGTTCCTGGTGATCAGCCAAATCGAATGATATGCGATATGATGCAATTTGGTAAACTTGAACTTAATTTGTTAATTTAAGTTTACTTAAAATTTAAGAAAAACTTTAAGTACACTTAATCAAGCTAAAAAGTATATCATTCGACGCGCCTTGACGAGCTGAGTTCACTGGTGCTTTTCTTTTTGCTCTATCTTAATTAGATCAAAAGTTATAAGCGAAAAACTTTTGACCTGTTTTTAGCGAAATTTTTACATTTATACCCCCCAAAACCCCCCTAAATATTGACCTAGAGCAACCAAATTTGCACAGGGGCGAGAACTCCAAGGGGCCCACCTACCTACCGAATTTGGTGTTTCTAGGTGCCATAGGAGCCAATCGCGAGGGGGGGGTCGCATCGACCCCCCCCCCCTGCCAGGCCGTGTTATGAAAAATGCCCTGCCAGGGCGAGGGTTAAACGGAGTGTGGCACATTCTCCAGTGTGGCCTTGGCCAGCTTTGGCCCGATGAACCAGAGCAGAGACCTTCCTGTTCCAGTGAACTAAGGTGAACCGCAGACCTGTTTCGTCCAGTAACTTCAGGCATTGTCCTTGTGTAATAAATCGGAGACCTGGCTGGTCTAGTCAGCTGGTGTATTTATTGTCCAATGAACCGCAGACTGGTATTGCGGGACAAGAATGTGTCTGTCGAAAAGGAGCCGGTCCTGTAGACTGTAGTCAGACCTGTGAGCCAATCGCGGAACTACGTGTGCTGCTTCGCGATTATGAAACGGTACATAGTTGACTGATCGCATCATCAAGCGACTATGTGAGCCTACAGGTCAACCCACAGATTGACAGGTCAGAAGACTGCTGTTTGTTTCTAACAGACAAAACAACAATAGCGGGACCTATGGACCTGCGACTCAATTTAACCAGTCGTCGTCAAACAAGTAGCTCTGGAAAGAAGGCTATTACTGCCATACTCGTTAGGAAACAGCACAATAAAACAACCCTAGATCATAATTGTCCCTGTCACATTGAGAGCTTAGACAATGCAATTCATTACGCAACCGACATAGGAAAATCTGGCCTGTTCTGTAACATCTTTGAGCGATTGCTGGCAGCGCCTCCATTGTAAGTACATAATTAAACCGAATGCTAGCATTTTTGCACACAAATGTCGTTGGAGCTGAAATGTTAACTACCTTTCTGTCAATTATGTAATGGCTCATGTCATGACATTAGCTTGGTGTGATCGGGTTCTCGGCTTAACCGCCTCTACAAATAACGCTGTTATCCATGGGGTGCGCATAACTAACCTGTTGAGAGAATCACGGTCTGCAAACTACGTATACTGGCACTTGACGGAGCAAAAGCCCGGCTGACGTCAGCTGGTCAGTGACGACACATTAGCGGTAGGTCAGAGGTCGTTGGTCAGGTAACTAGAAACCGCTACTCTGCTGCCTTAATCAATAAATCTTAATTAAAGATCAGACATCAGCGCTTGTTGGGAATATCGGTTTCCTATAGATCGGCGGGCAGTTATCTGTATTTCGCTCCTCACGATTGCGGAATCTCTGCCCCCAATGTGCATAGGTCCGTGGGCGGCGGTCGCTCCCAGTTTGGTGAGCTCGCGTTGGGCGGACAGGCTCTGGCACCGATCGGGGTTCGTCCGTGCTGGGGCGGCACAGTAAAAATGGCCCCGATAGACCGGATTCGTAAGGAGTGGAGGAACACCGGAGTGTGGCCAACGGGGAACGCTGCACGATGCGCAGTTCACAGTCTCACAGTCAATGCACAGTCACAATTGTTACCCATTCCCCAAAAAGTGAGTGACAATTACCGACTCCCCAAAGGCTGCGTTTATTATCCAGCGCAGAAGGCGATTACGTTCAGATGTGTCGCAGCCGAAGTAAATTCAGCGTGCAACGGATATTTGAGTTACGGAAGGCGTTGGTGGGATGTGCCTCCTGTAAATAATGATCTTACCCGACCCGTCCTTCGTTCTCGGCTGCAGTGCAGTAACTTTGAGGTAGGTTGCTGGGTGTAACACCAACAGTGACCTTACCTGACCCGTTCGTCCACAAATGCAGTGCAGTAAGGTAGAATATTGGTACGGTCGAAGTTGGCAACCTGACCTGACCTTTCCCCTCCCCACAGGTCCAGTGCAGTAACGGAGAGCTGGGGTACGGCCGGTGGCAGTGACCTGACCTGACCTGGCCTGACCTGTCCAGTGACCTAACCTGCCCCTTCCCTCGCCCCCAGGTTCAGTGCAGTAACGGAGAGCTGGGTTACGGCCGGCGACGGCGTCGCGCCGTCACTCCTAGCAGCGACCCGAACCAGGTGTTCCAGGTGGAGATGAGTACCATCCTCAACGTGCAGTTCGAGGACGCCGAGACCAACGTCAAGGCCGGTAAGACGCCGCCACCGGGCGGGGTCAGCTTTCACGGAACTTTATTTTTACTCTTGCACAAGGACTCTTGTGCTTTCTCTTGTGCTTACTCTTGTGCTTATGACGTCTCAGCACCGGCTGTCTTTATTATATATGTCACAGGCAATGAATGGAATCGGGCATTCTTCTGTGCTCCCCTTTCACGTTTAAGATTGCTTGTGTCGTGGTAACAATAAGTAGCTAAACTTAACAAGCCGTCTTAATGAGTCCTGGCGCCATTTTACTTGCGTTTTCTGATATTCGTGTAGGGTTTTGTTTGTCGCCAGCTTTTAGGGAAGAACACGTTTGATCACCGTGTCATTAGCGGCTGGGCATTTTTATAGTGTTGCATCATCTGTCCGCGTGTCTCGTCTGTGTGCTGTACTGGCCCACCTATCCCGCCTGTGTGCTGTGCTAGTCCACTATCTTGTCCACTATCCTTTGTGCCGTGCTGTCCCGCCTATCCCGCCTGTGTGCAGTGTCGGCTCGCCTATCCCGCCTATGTGCCATGCTGTTCTGCCTGTCTCGCCTGTCTGTGTGCCGTGCCGGCCGGCAGACGAGGCCGGCATGACATCTGTCTGCAGTCCACGTCTCTGCCCGCAGGTTTCATTGACGCCGAAGAGCCCTTCTCAATCGGCTACGTCGACCCCCTGACCTACTTCGCCGGCCGGCGCGGCGAACGGGGCGTCATCTATAGCTCAGCGCCGGCCACAGTAGTACCAGCAACGGCCGCCGCCTTCCTGGTGGCGCTGCTTGTAGCTCTGTAGGCGGCCGCGTTTCAAGCTGGATGCGTTGACTGGGATTGTCCGTGGCATTTCGCCACTAGAATGTTCGCCTTCAACATCCGAGTGAGTCCATCTGGGCGCAGCTTTAAGTTATTTTTAGTTCATCGAACCATAAATCAATAGTCTTCCATAAGGATCTGGTCTCTCGCTTATTCCGATGGAAGCTAACATCGTTATTGTAGGAACCTGTTCGGTTATTCAACCCATTGCATTTTGGCATGATTTTCTACCAGTCTGCCGGGTATCAGACGCATACGTCCAAATCGTCAGCTGGGTTAGTTCCGTTTCTGAAGTGCTGTGCTAATGCAGGCGAAATTCTAGCTAGCGTCGGAGCATAACGACTAGTGGAAGCTCTCGACTGGCCATAGTGTAAGCATCACTCACACCGACTCAGTAAGAGCAATAACCGTGCCTTGTGTGGCTGCCGACCCTTCGGCAGCTGCCCTGGAGTGAGTGTCTTACTGACAGTTAACAGAGCGTCACAGCGGCGACATGGAAAATGTGATATAGCGCGTAGATTGCTGACCTCAGCGGGATTTTCGTAAGCCGGCCGTCTCGGTTTATTAGCAAAGCACATGAATGACGCGAGTCCGACTGGCCGCTGCGGCGCGGCGGCCGGCTGTCACTCAGCTGGCTCATTACTGGCGCGGCTAATCCGAACGATGGCGAATGTGGCGCGGTCAATCCGAGCGGAGGCGAACGCGGCGCGGCGAGCGGCCCCGGACGTCACGTGACCGGTTCAAGTGCTGTTGTTGCCGCGAACCGCGCCTGGCGCCGGCCGGCCGCCCTCACACGCACAGACACACACACAGAGGCGCACTGGACCGTCGCCGTCGCTTCCCCGCGGTGCGGGCGGCGGAACGGCCGGCCTGTTGTGTGGTGCGCGTGTGTGCCGTGCCGCCCGGAGGCCCGCGGGTCGCGGGCAGGCGGCGTCCCCGACACGCGTGTGACGTGCATGAACTAAACGGACTGGAGCAGTGATGAGAATGGTCATTACTACGTTGTGTATGTAATGTATGCCCTGTGTATCTAATGCATTATGTACCATTGAAGGCTTACTAACAAATAAATACAACCATAAACACTATACGATTTTTAAAGGTAGTGTGCCACCTTTGAAAGATTTCCCATTTTATTTTTCCTAGGATAAGAAGCTTCTGTTTTTACCTAATATCGCAAAAAAATCAAAAATGGGCCTGGAATAGTGCCTTTTTCGCCTAAAAGTTTATCGGTTTTTAGATATGTATAACAACTGTAGTGGGCTCACCTGCAAACAGGCGTCGGGCAACAATCGCGAATGCGGCGCACTTGTGACAATAAGCAAAGGTCATTATAGTGTTACGACCATACGACGTACGGGAATGAGTTATCAGCTGTCTAATCGTAGACAACACAATGTCGAGCCTTAAACTGTAAGCCCGTATTGGTATTGTTTCTTTTATTTGGCTGTCGAACATTATTTATGGTTTGAAATATGATTTTATGTAAAATAATTGATATGAAAAAGCCGTCTTATAAGTTATGACCCCATTTCACCACACGCAAGTGGCAGAAATGACAATGATCAGCTGACGCATTTTTCTTGGCCGAAGTCAGAGCGCGCGGCCCGACGCACCACGCGTATTTGGAAATTCCGACCTCGACGAGCATCACAAGCCACCTAACAGGCGTGTTCGAAACCGCAGGAGATGATGATGAACGGGTTTATCGAAACTTGATTGGATGAGCATATCGGTAATAGCGATTTCAGTGTGTGCATTTATTGTTCATAGTGGTGTGAAATGTGGTTGGGGTACGACCGACAACCCGTCGGGGCGAATTTCGCACTGGGGTACTCAAAATTTGAAGAATTTAAGACGTTTCCATGAGTTTTGAAGGTATGGATAAGTTCTAAAAATCCGGTTCTCCTTATCTGGGCCATTAACTCCATACGGTCCAAGAAAGCTGGCACACTACCTTTAATGCACTGGTAACGACGAAAAATCAATATGACGGAAAAAAAATCAAAACTGGCGCATTCAAAGAAATATTTATCGTAGAACAGCATTGCGAAAGTAGTCCGTATGCCGCCCGCATATGCCTTCAACGATTACATATAGGAAATAGGTAACATCATTATCGGCTTTATAGATACCGGAGCACCTATTCCCACCTCGATTTTCACTCACAATAGCTTTGTAGGGTTATCTGTATTGCGTCTTGAAAAAAAAATCTTGCATTATTGGTGTTTTAGCTACCATGGCGTATATTTAGCTAGAAGTGTGAAATTAGGACAATAATCCTGAGAAGCGAGTCAACGCCATATGAATAAAGAACCGCTATTTTGTAAAACAAACACGGTGGCAGAATAATTGAATTTCTCGCCGTCTTTATGACGCTGAATCTGTGAGACGGCATCTTTTCATATTCATCTGAGGCACCGACTCCCACATAAAACTAAGCAGTAGACTGCATAAGAAGGACGGTGGTCATACAGCCACTAGGTAGGTAGGGGAGAGAGGTCATATTGCGCCACCTTAACCCGCGCCCGGCTGGGGGTCCTGGATTTCCACGCCCTGCTGGGGGGGGGGTGTTTGAACACCCCCCCCCCCCTTCTAACTCGGCTCCTGGGCCACGTAGCGATACGCGGAAGGCGGCGTTCGAAAGAGCGTCAAAAATAATGAGGAAATTACTTCGGTTAATTTTTTGGTCAGGTCAAAGGTCAGGTCACCAGAGGTCATTGAAGGCAAAATTTCGCCGATTTCCGGGTCGAATGTCGAAAATTTCCAAGAAGCCAACGCATAACTCGGGAACCAATAGAGCTACAGCGCCGCGGAAAAGCGCATTCGATAGCCCTATTAACGCCCTTTCTGAGTAATTCTCTCAGATTTGACCTAACGTCAACGGTTTTGCCTGCAGGGGGCAAAAACTGCAAAAATAGCCGATTTTTTTTCGGAAACAGTTTTTCTGCAATAACTTTTGACCCAAGCCTTTTACGAGCTTACTTTTACCGGCATCGTGTTCCTCTCGTCAAGACGCATCGAATGAACTATAACTTGACCTTGAAAGGTCAACTTGAAAATTTGACCTCAGATCAAGGTCATGACCTGACCGGAAAGGGTCATGTTGCATATCAGTCGATCCGTATCGTCGAGCTGAACACATCTAAGGCGTTTTCATCGCTCTAGCATGCCTCTATCAAAAGTTATTTGCGAAAAACTGTTAGATACCATTTGTGGCCTAAAATGACCTCAGGGCATAAACAGGGGTCACGGACACCATTTTCATGTTCAGTGTGTCTAAACCACTTGTAATTCGGTGTTTGGGAGTGTTTATAATGCATTTCAATTTTCTCCCATTGACTTATAATGGGGAGGTCGCAAAATTGACCTGACCTTAGGTCATCGATATCAAAATTCTGAGATATAGGGGAAGCCGGGGGAAGCCCGGGCGCGGGGGAAGCCCGGCCACCCCGTTTCCGGCTAAATTATTCACAATAAAATTCTCAACTGTTTGTCCTTTCAGCGTGGCAGCTAAGGTGACGCCAGAAAAAAAGTTAAGGCTGACAAAAATTGCATATTGTTAAATTTATAGCGCAAAAATGATATTTTAAGGGTTTTTAGCTAAAAAGTGAGATATGTTTCACTGTTAATGTTATACCATACAGTACTAATATTTATACGAATGTTATGTAAGGACCGTTTAAGTGTTTGTAGTGAGGGGTGACTAGGCAGGCTGGCTTAACCCTATTCCTGGCGGGCTCCGCCGGGACAAGAAACTGGCGGGGGGGGGCCGATTCGGCCCCCCCCTGAGATCTCGAGAACGAAGCAAGATAGCGACAAGCGGTAAACGGCATCGGATACGCACGGCCAAGATCTACAATTTTTACTAAGGTCATTTTCAGGTCAGGTCAAAGATGACGTCACAGGGGTCGAAAAAGTCAAAATGGCGGCACTAGATATGGAGAGAGTTTTTCTCGAATAACTTTCGAATTAGTCAAGATAGGAACAAACTAAGGGCATCATCGTGATCCTCTCGTCAATCCGCATCGAATGATATATATGTTGACCTCGAAAGGTCAAGGTCAAAGGTTGACCTCAGGTCACGTGACCTCGAGGTCATCATGTATATCATTCGATGCGTCTTGACGAGCTGAACACAATGAGACCATCCACGCGTCTGTATCTTGTTCCTGTACGGAGTTATTGGCCAAAAACCTTTGGTGACCTTTGATGACGTCACATGACCTCACAGCTGCCCAACAGCAAAACAGACCTCAAGGTAGTGAAGGTTGATCGTATATGAAGTCATGTATGGTATATGGGGCCATTCCGACCCGTTTTAGTGGTAAAAACAGGGAGTTGATTTTTCCCCCATTGACTTATAATGGGGAGGTCGCGAAATTGACCTGACCTTAGGTCACCGATATCAAAATTCCGAGATATACAAATTGCACATACTGGTACCCTAACTAAACCCTGAAGAGAAGAAATTGATCGGTCAAAAACTCTAGCTCTGGCGTGATTGCAAACTTTTCTGAGGTAGCGTCACCAAACCGCCTCTGGTGACCTGACCTGAGGTCAGATCAACTCAGAATTTTCAGACATGTTGCGTAGAAGCCTTTTAGGAAAAGTCAGAAAATTTGAGCTTCCTAGCTCAACGCGTTTGGGAGATATAACCAAAAAACCTCAGGGGGGGGGCTCCTGAGGCCCCCCCCCCGCCAGGAATAGGGTTAAGTATGACATTTTTTTTCGAATATCGCTGTTCTAAAATAAAAATTGGCACATTGGGGTAACCCCGGGCGAGTGGCCAAGCTTACCCCCAACCGAGAGCAATGCCACTAAACCACTGTTTTCCATGAGATAATAGGTACTGAGCAGGTTTGGTTTACACCTAGATCAAAGATAAATTTCGAAAATAAACATGTTATCATAGACAAAGCCAGTCATGTCACTTAAGGTCAACTAGGGTCAAACTACGTTTTTGCAGATAACGCGACAGACAATGAAGCTACAGCTTCAAGAATGGTGTCGTTGTGTTCTTCTTCATCAGCCGAGTCGAATGATATGCAATATGATGCATTTAGGTAAATAAAAAAATAAGTTTTAACCCTCGCCGGCCGAGGGGGGGGGGCGGGTGCCGCCCCCCCCTAGGGTTTTTTCGCGATAGCTCCGAACACGCTGGCGATAGAGAGCTGAAACTTGGCATACCTGACCTTTGATCCAAGCCGCATCTTTTGACACCAACCGCATTTTTGGGTCAGGTCAGGTCACTGACCTATGACGTCATAAGTGAACCTCTGCACGGTCTTCAGATGTCGCAACTTCGCAACGCCCTCACTGCCAGAGGAGATGTCACAGGGAAATGAAACTTGCAGGATCTAGTATCCATTATGAGTCTCACAACTTGTATATCTCGGATTTTTCCTAAAGGTCATATGAGGTCAGGTCATTTTCGTGACCTCACCATTATAAGTCAATGGGAAAAAATTCAAACTGCTATTCTGGCGCCGGGAACGATCTCCAACTATCTCAAGCACACAGAATCGTGATTTGATGCGCTCCTTGCAAGGTTAGATGCGTCACTTTTGCAATGTTGACCTTCCGTGACGTCATTTATGACGTCATCAAGGTCATATTAGTTTTTCGTCAATAACTCCCGATCAAATTGAGCTAGCGAGTCGGGAAAGCCACCAATGGACTCAGGAAGACCTGCCGAATCGAATGATATGCGACATGACCTCTTTCGACCAACTTCGTGACCTGGGGGTGCTGACCTGACCTTGACCTGAGGTCAACACCCCAAGTTGACCTGACCCGGACAAAAAGTATATCATTCGACGCGCCTGATCAAGGCGAACACGATGCTGCCAAAATCGCGGCTCTGCGGCCGTTTTTTGCGAAGTTATTCACCAAAAACTGAACCGTACCCTGGGCACTTGACCTGACCTCAGAGGTCACCGGTTGACCTAGGACCTTAAAATCGGGTACCAATCTCTGCGTCTCGTAACGGCGCACACGCTCGTTTTTTCCGCGACGCGCTAGCTCCACCAGGGGCGAAACGGCGAGGGGGGGGTCGTACCCGCCCCCCCCCCCTCGGCCGGCGCGTATGTAGAAAACCAATACTGGTCCGGCGAGGGTTAAGGAATTTTGAAATGCACATTTTTTGTCAATTTTGCATCACGATTTTCATCGACCTGTACTGTATATGTAGTAGACGCTAGCTAAAATACCAGTAGTGACATAAACTCTAAGATGTCCAGAGCTAATCAGTTTCACTTTCCGTTAATATTTGGAAAACACATAATGGTTTCATCAACTCGTTGTAAAGCGCTGGGGAGGTGGCCGGCGTTACCCCTATGCCGGGCTTACCCCAGAAAAATCAACACTTTTTTAAAACTCGATTTTCTCAACCTTATACTTATTCCACGAAACCGAATTTTTGGGAAAACACGGCCAATGAACTTAGCTAGCTAGCAGGATATCAACATTTTATACAGCACGTATGGTATGTAATAAAAATGAAAAAGAGCTTACTATGCCGGGCTTCCCCCGGCTTCCCCTACATTTTGTACATGCTATTGCTCTTAGCAATCGCTGAAAGTTTCAAAGCGATCGGTCATTCGGTGTAGCTATGACAGACATTGAAACTTTTTATGAGGTGAGTTCACTTCAAGTGACCTGGTGACCTGACCTTGAATGACCTTGGTCTGAAATTTTCACAACATGTGTAGAATTGATGTATGATAAGGTGTACCAAAAACGGCGGCGCTCCGCGCCGCCGTTTTTGAGATATTCGCGAAAAACCACAAGGGGGGTGTTCAAACACCCCCCCCCCCAGCAGGGCGCGGGTTAATTAAGGATATCGGCCTATTGCGGCTAAAGTTGACCAGCTGTCATGCTTGATGATATCTCAAATTGTACCTCAGTTATTTTGGCATCAAATTACAACTCCTAATTTGTATCACACCCATAAAAATTAACAAGAGAAAAGTTTTCCGACACACCTGCAAAGGGCGCATTTACGGACTACCCCATCAAAAAGCGCCCATGCCTCCCATGTAAAAGCGCCCTATTAAAAACAACGGTTTGCCACCTAACTAAGTAGCCTATTTGAACGTGTCAGCCCATTAACACTCGCCCCGTTGGGGGGGGGCCATTTTGGCCCCCCCCCTGTGGTTTTTCCTGAATAGCAAGAAAACGGCGGCGCGCAGCGCCGCCAAATTTTCAGTACCTTCCCGGGCATCAATTTGACACCTTCACACCAAATTTCAAGTCTTAGGTCACCTTAGGTCAGGAGTTATTGAGGTCAAACTGAGGTCATGTTCGAGCAAAAATGAGCAAAAAACATGCAATCTTGAAACGCTCACCAAATCTACAGTTATCAAGCAATTTCACAGTTCTTTATATGGTCTAGTAGACAAAAAGCGGCGCTACAAAACTGCTATCTCGGATTTTCAAAATTTTTGGTTTTTGACCCAAAAAAATTCAAAAAATTGATTTTTTTAGAAAAACTTTGGAAAAATCCAAAATTTTTCCGAATTTCGAAAAAACCGGAATATATGTGATAGTCCCAGCGCTCTTCTATATACATACCAAATTTCAGATCGATATCTCGTTTTTTGGCCAAGTTATAGCGAAAAAACTGTTCAAAAATGATGACGTCAAATTTTTGAACTCAATTTTTAGCAATTCTAGACCTCTTACGGCAAAACAAAGACCACCATTGAACTCCCCGTGACGAGCTGCATCGATTCGATACCCATTTTATGCAAAAATATTAACTTTGAAATTTGACCTAATTTGACCTGACCTTGACCTGACCTTGACCTGACCTTGACCAAAACGTGATCTAAGCTGGCCCCAAAGGCTGCCTGACCCATATAATCGCATTTGTCATGTAAAATGGACCATAAAACATGTATCACACGACACTTTCATATTGTGACCCCCCCGTGACCTGACCTCTGTGACCTGACCTGGTATCAGTGACCTCAAATAGCAAAATATGTGTTTGAAGAACATTTCCCCATCGATGATATTCAATGAAATGCATTTTACTCGATTTTACAACGCATTTCTTGAAGTGCCTGTAAACGGTGAAAATTGGACCTTTGACCTGACCTGTGACGTCATCGGTTTGACCTAGGTCAATAAAATTGGGTCACAAGGTAGTTCCCCGTTGGGGCTATCCAACGCCGTTTACCGCTTGTCGCTATGTTGCGTGGTTCTCGAGATCTTAGGGGGGGGCCAAAATGGCCCCCCCCCCCAACCGGGCGCGTTGCTCGGCAGAGCCCAACGGGGCGCGGGTTAACCATTTATGCTGTGAAGGCTAAGGTAAAGTTAAGGTGAGCGCTCTAATAATCAAAGTGTTCAATGAAATGTGTCCCAACCACCAGATGCTGTTTCTCTGGGTTGAAGAATAGGGCGCAAATAGGGTTTGCGCAATTACGAATGGAACACATTTTTCATGAGCTTCAAATATGGCGAGGACAGCGAAGCCACGGTGGTAATAAACTTTCAAAACTACCATTAAACGAGCAATTTACATATATAAAAATCAAAATGTCCGTATGTATGTATGTATGTAACGCGTCAGTCACGCTTGGCGGGCTATTGCTCCGGAACGGTGCGGGCTACGGGGGTGAAATTTTGGGCGCAAGTCGGACGCGTGCATCTGTTTGTTGTATTAAATTTTGGTGGGGGTGCGCTCGGCGGTTTGCACGCGGCGGGCGCATCTTTGCGGGAATTTGGCCGCGGCCGGCGCCGGGCAGAGAGCACGTGCAGTAGGCTCAGTTTCTTCGCTTTCAAAACTGAGGGAAATCAGAGCCGGAAGGTCACTGACCTTTGGCAATGAATACCGGAACAGGGCACCGCCGGCCAAGAGGAGACGCCAAATTTATTCTGGCCATAACTCGGCCGCTACTGGGCCAATTTTAATGAAAATTGATTTATTACGCTGCACGTAATGCTGTCCCTCTGGTTCACATATATAAAAATCAAAATGTCCGTATGTATGTATGTAACGCGTCAGTCACGCTTTAACCCTATTCCTGGCGGGGGGGGGCCTCAGGAGCCCCCCCCCCTGAGGTTTTTTGGTTATTTCTCCCAAACGCGTTGAGCTAGGAAGCTCAAATTTTCTGACTTTTCCTATAAGGCTTCTACGCAACATGTCTGAAAATTTTGAGTTGATCTGACCTCAGGTCAGGTCACCAGAGGCGGTTTGGTGACCCTACCTCAGAAAAGTTTGCAATCACGCCAGAGCTAGAGTTTTTGACCGATCAATTTCTTCTCTTCAGGCTTTAGTTAGGGTACCAGTATGTGCAATTTGTATATCTCGGAATTTTGATATCGGTGACCTAAGGTCAGGTCAGTTTCGCGACCTCCCCATTATAAGTCAATGGGGGAAAAATCAACTCCCTGTTTTTACCACTAAAACGGGTCGGAATGGCCCAATATACCATACATGACTTCATATACGACCAACCTTCACTACCTTGAGGTCTGTTTTGCTGTTGGGCAGCTGTGAGGTCATGTGACGTCATCAAAGGTCACCAAAGGTTTTTGGCCAATAACTCCGTACAGGAACAAGATACAGACGCGTGGATGGTCTCATTGTGTTCAGCTCGTCAAGACGCATCGAATGATATACATGATGACCTCGAGGTCACGTGACCTGAGGTCAACCTTTGACCTTGACCTTTCGAGGTCAACATATATATCATTCGATGCGGATTGACGAGAGGATCACGATGATGCCCTTAGTTTGTTCCTATCTTGACTAATTCGAAAGTTATTTGAGAAAAACTCTCTCCGTATCTAGCGCCGCCATTTTGACTTTTTCGACCCCTGTGACGTCATCTTTGACCTGACCTGAAAATGACCTTAGTAAAAATTGTAGACCTTGTCCATGCGTATCCGATGCCGTTTACCGCTTGTCGCTATCTTGCTTCGTTCTCGAGATCTCAGGGGGGGCCGAATCGGCCCCCCCCCCGCCAGTTTCTTGTCCCGGCGGAGCCCGCCAGGAATAGGGTTAAGGGCTATTGCTCCGGAACGGTGCGGGCTACGGGGGTGAAATTTTGGACTTAAGTCAGACGCGTGCATCTGTTTGTTGTATTAAATTTTGGAAGAGGTGCGCTCGGCGGTTTGCACGTGGCGGGCGCATCTTTGCGGGATTTTGGCCGCGGCCGGCTTCGAGCAGACGGCACGTGCCGTAGGCTCAGATTGTTCGCTGCGAGAATGAGGGAAATCAGAGCCGGAAGGTCACTGACCTTTGCCAATGAATACCGGAACAGAGCACCGCCGGCCAGGAGGAGACGCCAAATTTATTCTGGCCATAACTCGGCCGCTACTGGGCCGATTTTAAAGAAAATTAATTTATTACGCTGCGCGTAATGCTGGACACCTAGTCACTTATATAAAAATCAAAACGTCTGTACGTTTGTATGTATGTATGTATGTAACGCGTCAGTCACGCTTTAAGGGCTATTGCTCCGGAACGGTGCGGGCTACGGGGGTGAAATTTTGTACTTAAGTCGGACGCGTGCATCTGTTTGTCGTATTAAATTTTGGTGGGGGTGCGCTCAGCGGTTTGCACGTGGCGGGCGCATCTTTGCGGCATTTTGGGCCGCGGCCGGCGACGATCAGACGGCACGCGCCTTAGGCTCAGTTTCTTCGCTTTCAAAACTGAGGGAAATCAGAGCCGGAAGGTCACTGACCTTTGGCAATGAATACCGGAACAGAGCACCGCCGGCCAGGAGGAGACGCCAAATTTATTCTGGCCATAACTCGGCCGCTACTGGGCCGATTTTAATGAAAATAGATTTATTACGCTGCGCGTAATGCTCGGCACCTAGTTTACATATATAAAAATCAAAACGTCTGTACGTATGTATGTATGTATGTATGTATGTATGTAACGCGTCAGTCACGCTTGGCGGGCTATTGCTCCGGAACGGTGCGGGCTACGGGGGTGAAATTTTGGACATAAGTCAGACGCGTGCATCTGTTTGTCGTATTAAATTTTGGTGGGGGTGTGTGCGGTGGTTTGCACGTGGCGGGCGCATCTTTGCGGGATTTTGGGCCGCGGCCGGCGCCGATCAGAGAGCACGCGCCTTAGGCTCAGTTTCTTCGCTTTCAAAACTGAGCGAAATCAGAGCCGGCAGGTCACTGACCTTTGGCAATGAATACCGGAACAGAGCACCGCCGGCCAAGAGGAGACGCCAAATTTATTCTGGCCATAACTCGGCCGCTACTCGGCCGATTTTAATGAAACTTGATTTATTACGCTGCGCGTAATGCTGTCCCTCTTTACGCTGCGCGTAATGCTGTCCCTCTAGTTTACATATATAAAAATCAAAACGTCTGTACGTATGTATGTATGTATGTATGTAACGCGTCAGTCACGCTTGGCGGGCTATTGCTCCGGAACGGTGCGGGCTACGGGGGTGAAATTTTGGACTTAAGTCGGACGCGTGCATCTGTTTATCGTGTTAAATTTTGGTGGGGGTGGGTTCGGTAGTTTGCACGTGGCGGGTGCATCTTTGCCGCATTTTGGGCCGCGGCCGGCGCCGAGCAGACGGCACGCGCCTTAGGCTCAGTTTCTTCGCTTGCCAAACTGAGCAAAATCAGAGCCGGAAGGTCATTGACCTTTGACAATGAATACCGGAACAGATCACCGCCGGCCAGGAGGAGACGCCAAATTTATTCTGGCAATATAACTCGGCCGCTACTGGGCCGATTTTAATGAAAATTGATTCATTACGCTGCGCGTAATGCTGGACACCTAGTTAACAATTATTTTTAGTTGAATCACTTCACATCTCTAAGATAAACCATGACACTAGCAAAGGTCGAAATAGACTGTTTCGCGTAAGAAAATAGAGGAAATCACAAAAAAATGGTCTGCGAGAAAGCTGAGACACCTCACCTGCCCCCGTGGACCGGAATAAGAGCGAGTTATTGGTGGTGAAGTAAATGCATACATTTGAGTATTCATTCGAATCGAATTTTGGACAGGAGGAAGGTGTGGCGCATTTAACCCGCGCCCCGTAGGGGGGGGGGCCGAAACGGCCCCCCCTGTCCTTTTCGGTCGATATCTCCTAAACGGCTGGAGATATCGCCACCAAACTTTCAGGACCCCTCCGGGCATCAATTTTACACATTGTGACTAAAAATTTTCCAGAGGCTATGATAGGTTGGCCACAAATGACGTCAGAGTGACGTCATGTTCTGTCATTTTCGACCGAAAAAAGACCTTCGCGAGAAGACCTGTCAGGACTACAGCTTTGAAGATACAGAAAAATGATCAAGACATAAAAGGTGTAGAACTGACAAGGCTACAAAACTGCTATCTCGAATTTTTGAAATTTTTGAGTTTTGACCCCCAAAAATCAAAAAAGCATTTTTTGGATATATTCGCCAAAAAATCCAAAAAGTTTTTTGAGTTTCGAAAAAAACGGAATATATGTGATAGTGCCTACCGTCTTCTATCTACATACCAAACTTCAGATCGATACCTCGTTTTTTGGCCAAGTTATAGCGAAAAAACTTCAAAAATGATGACGTCAAATTTTCAAACTCAATTTTTGGCAATTCTAGAACTCGTAGAGCAAAACAAAGACCACCATTAGACTCCCCGTGACGAGCTGCATCGAATCGATACCCATTTTATGCAAAAATATCAACTTTAAAATTTGACCTAATTTGACCTGACCTTGACCTGACCTTCACCAAAACGTGACCTAGGCTGGCCCCAAAGGCTGCCTAATCCACATAATCGCATTTGTCATGTAAAATGGACCATAAAACATGTATCACACGACACATTCATATTGTGACCCCCGGTGACCTGACCTCGCTGTGACCTGACCTGGTATCAGTGACCTCAGATAGCAAAGTATGTGTTTGACGAACAATGCACCATCGATGGTTTTCAATAAATTACCAATTTATTCGCTTTCACAGCACATTTCTTGAATTGCCTGTGAACGGTGAAATTCTGACCTTTGACCTGACCTGTGACGTCATCGGTTTGACCTAGGTCAATGAAATTTGGTCACAAGGTAGTTCCCGGGTGGGGCTATCGAACGCCGTTTGAATTTTGAAAATCGGCCGGTAACTTTCCGAGATCTTAGGGGGGGGGCCGAAACGGCCCCCCCCCCTACGGGTGGTAGGGTCCGCCGGTAGCCCTACGGGGCGCGGGTTAAGAACATGGCGCAATATGACCTCTCTCCCCTACTGCGTTTTGTGATGAAATTCCGCTACGCTAGCGAAGGGATTCTCATTCATTTGGTATGAATGTCGAGTTGTGCGGTGTCATGGCCGAAATTACGAATCAATCGCGACAATCCTTGCCTATCACTACTTCCTTCCAATGCCGGGTAGCATTTCACACGCCAATGTGGTTGTCTCAGCTGTTTTATTTATTATTTCGATAACACACAGTCAGCCTCGTGTGCATATTTACATCGATTCGTTCCTATTGTTTCTAAATATTACGAAAATATTCGCACGCTTTGTATCACCTTGTCATGGTCTGCAACGAATTACGGGAAATATTCGAAGTAAGGACTGCGAGCCCGTTCCACTGAATTCTGATCGTCGTCCTGTGAATGAAGCTATTGGCGTCCCACACTGCAAACAAACGTCATCCTACATAGCTCCTGAACACTTTTCGCCTCCCACGCGCTGCACATTGTCCCGACATGGACTAATCCGAGTCCGGGAGAACTAGGTCGATCGCGTCCGTTCAGGTCTGACTGGATCAAACCACGTCAGACTGAGGAGACTGACCGGACCGGACTGGGTTTACGAGCTCAGCGCAGGCCTGACTGGCCGAAATTAATAATGTCACGGCTATTTACACAAGGTTTGTGCCTTGGCCAGAAAATACCACTTGTTACATACCGACCGCGCATGATTATTATCTGGCACGCAGACGTTATGTTATGGAGATCGCGGTGACTATATGATGGAGATCACCGCCGCCTCGGCCGATCAATAGCACCAATCCACCCACTGACCGGCCCACACACAGGCTGGTCAGTGGCGCTTTTCTCCTCCCGGCGAGAGCCCGCGCCGTTTGTCATCAGGCCTGGCACTTGGGCCGCGCTATGCTCTTACGTTCTCGATAAACACTCGCTCCCCGGATGACGTCGTCGCGAAAGGCACCAGATGCAGGATTGTCCCACTTCTCGTTTCCAAAGCCAGCACCTGACGACAATCGAAACATGCAAGATTGCATTTTTGTAGTAGGTAGCTAAGCAACAAACACTAAAAGATGACAGGATCTCATGAGTTCAAATTAACGCATTGAATTACAAAAATGGCATTTTGCACTCCGTTTACATTGCACACGCATTTATAACAATGACTTGCGATGGGTATAGGTTCGTCCCCAATGACTCCTCCTTACCTCATCATCTCCGACCGGCATCTGCTGGGTCCTTCTGACGCGCGGCATCACCTTCATCGTTCCCGTGTCAGTGAAGAACTGGGCGTCGATTCGGGCCAGCTGAACCAGCAGCAGGCACAGGATCAGTACTGGAACGGAACCAGACCGAACATCAGCAGACAGTGGATCAGCACGTTGGAACGAAGGCCGACCGAATTTCAGTCACTCGGAACACCCGCAGACATAAGACTAACGTTCGAACGAAAGCCCACCAAAAAGAGCATGAACATGGATCAGCATTGGAAGAGAAACAGACCGAAAACTGGCAGGCATAGGGCCAACACTGAAACGGAAACAGACTGAAAACTAGTAGGCATGTGACTGAACGGAAACATACAGAAATGAAGCAGACCCACAATAAGCGGCGTCGCGGGCACGGGCTTCATTCAGGTAATTGGACTTTGGATAAAGAGCAGATCGATGAGCATGAGGTGGTGACTTACACAAAATGATAATGAAGCATTGCCGTTAAGTGGTATTGCTCTCTAAATCCACTTAATTTACTCATGTTAACGAGAGCGAATTCATGTTTGTCGCTGGTAGGCGTGACAATGCTAGATATAAATAATCCTCTCAATCAATCGCCCTAAGCGGATTAGTCAACAAAGCACATTTACCGATATTTAACCCGCGCCCCACGGGAGAGGGCTATTCATAGCCCCCCTCCCGTTTTTCTGCAATAACCTTTAAACCGCTTGACATATTGCCGCCAAACTTTCAGTACCTTCGGCTGCATCAATTTGACACCTTGTGTCAAAATTTGAACTTCGTATCTATCATAGGTCATCCGGAAATGACGTCAGAGTGACGTCATGTTCGGCCGATTTCGACGCAAAACATTGAACCACGGGAATCACTCCCAAGAGCTCAGTTTTTTAGCTAGATCCGATTTATTTGCATAAGAGGACTCAAAATAGACTGCGCTATCAAACTGCTATCTCAAATTTTCAAAATTTTTCAACATTTTGAAAATTATATATATATTAAAATTCAAAAATTGTAGTTTTATTTTTTTCAAAAAAAAATTTACATAAAAAAACGGAATAAATATGATAGAAAACATGTTTATAACTTACTCTAGCAAGTTTTAGCTAGGTATCCTCAAAAATGGCCAAGCTATACGCATCATAGCAAAAATTTCACAGTTTCAAATTTTCAAATCAATCTTTATATACGAATTTGATGTCGTACACCAGTATAAATAGCACCATCGTGTTCCTGAGCTCAAACTGCATCCGTGATCCGATAGACATGTTTTTTGTTGAAAAAATTCAACTTCAAAATTTGACCTTTTTTTACCTGAAATTGGGACCTGACCTGAACTATATTCAGATGAAAATGGCCTCAAAAGACACAGGCGACACCGAATTCGAAATCTATGGCCCAAATGGAACATAAAACATGTGTCACGTGACCGACTTATGACATAAGATTTCCGTGAACTATGATGACCTGACCCTGACCTGAAAATCAAAGTACAGGTTTGGTACCCTCAGGGTATCTAAAGCATCTGTTCACGAGTGTGTAAACCAAAAATCAGCCTGATCTGACTTATAAGACGGCAGCCAGAGCCCAAAATATGAACAAGCCAAACATCGATAATTTTTACTTTGACCTGACCTGTGACGTCATCGGTGACCTCGAGGTCCATAGAATTAGGTTTCGCTCGACAGTTTTTCCGGGGCTATCAGACGCCGTTTGAATTTTGACAACCAGCCCAGTAGTTTCGGAGTCAGCTATAGGGTAAGGTGCCTAATTAGCGACCCTTTCCGATTTGCGACCTACCTCCCTACAGAAAAACTGGCAAGAGAAAACGGGGTAAAAACATCGTCAAAAGGTCAGCCAAACTTTGGTTATCAAATTAAATTACTTTCCGGTCGTCGATGTTTCTTGTGGGACGTTTCAGGTGAGTTTAAATAAAAATGACTAGTTTCTTATCCAAAATGTGTGTGTTTGGGCCCTCTCTGATGAAAAGCGATGCACATTAGGATGATGCACCCTTTTTATTCTGAATCGACATTCCTTTTTCAATGGATTGCCATTTTCCCATAGTGAATCGCTCAACTGTGCACAGCATGGCGGTTAAAAATGTGTCGCATCTCATATTTGCTATTTGCGCCTGACATGGTCGCAAACAGCTCAAGAAGGGAAAGAAAGGGGAAAAGAGAGAAATGAAAATGAGGTGTTGCTGAAGCTTGCAATGTGTGGCAGGGGATGCCAAATGTCGTCACCGACTGCGGGGGTGCCGAATTCAGCGCGGACCTCGAATATCCTACGAGATAGACCGCAAAATTTGGGTTTCCGCCTTCTTTTCGCCTTCGGTGCATTACGTGATCAGTTTTTACTTACGCAAATGTGTTGGATAAACGTCCCTGTTCGAGTGATTGAGTGCTTTGCGTAGTAGGTTACCTTTTTGAGATCATATTTTATCTTTTCAGGCGTCGCATTTTTTGCCATTTTTAATATGGGGAAACCCATAGACTTATTAGCGACCCTCCCCGGTCGCTAATCGGGAAGAGTTCCCTATTAGTGTTTTTTGCAATGGTTTGCCAAAATGCTCACTACAAATAAGTTAGTGAATATTGGGGCAGAAAATGACTATATTTTAATAGAAAAATGAACGATCTCTCCGAAAATCAAGCCAGTAATACAGTGGCACCCACAGAGCGTGAGCAATGACGGTTCAAATTAAGGGGGTCGCTAATTAGGCACCTTACCCTACTATAGCTCAGCCAGTGGCGTAGACAGGGGGGGCCATGGGGGCCATGGCCCCCCCTTTCCGCCCAGCCGCCCAAATGGCGCCCCAACAAGATATCTTGGCTCGCTCCGCGTCGCTTTGGCCATAAAAAGATTCGGGAGAAAATTTGGGATCGAATGGTGTTTTTCCGGTGACGATCGGACGTCTAGAAGCTTCGATATTGGCGAAAAACTTGCTGAACTTGCAAAAGTACTTGGTACTTGCTTGGTACTTGCCAAAGTACTCGGTACTTGCTAAAGTACTTGGTACTTGCTTGGTATTTGCATAAGTACTCGGTATTTGCCAAAGTACTTGGTACTTGCTTGGTATTTCCATAAGTACTTGGTACTTGCTTGGTACTTGTAAAAGTACTTGGTACTTGCTTGGTACTTGCGAAAGTACTTGGTACTTGCACTCGCCCCCCCCCGTTCCCCCGACTCTACTCCCACACCTACCCCCTCGGGATAATTCCGGGTTCGTCGGGTAGGAAAACTTGCCACTCTACTCCCCCCCCCCACAGAGCCATTTGGTATCGATCGGTGTTGATCCCGTGTCAATCGGTCGTCAATAAGCCGAGATATGCACGGCGAATTATTTCAATCGGCGTCGATCAGAATCTTCAGAACGGAGGGACCCACACTCATTTCTGGCCGTATCTCACTTTTCCGAGATGTACGTCAAACTACCTATTTGAAACTACATATTCTACAGCCGAATCTTCAAACTGGGGGTACCTCAGACCGTGGGAACGACTCGGCTCAGCACTGCCGCACGCGCATTCAGCGGCGGCTTGTCGATTTTTCGAGTGTCGGCTGCCGATCTCCCGAGAGCCGGCCACCTGTCAGCCGCCGCTCGGCTCTGTGTTAAGCATATGGGGACGGCGAATTTCTCCCGGAGGGAAGCACCTCGCTCACAAAAGCACGTGAATCAGCCGCATTCCTGGTCATCGTCTAATGCTGAAGAGATATGTGTGCACGCAGATATCTCGCAAGCCCTAACAGGAAAAGCTCGCTGCGAAAACTGAGCGTTTCAAAAAACCCGCAATCCTACTCAAATGGTATATTATACAAGATATCTTGGCTCGCTCCGCGTCGCGTTGGCCATAAAATGATTAAGGAGAAAATTTGGGATCGAATGGTGTTTTTTCCGGTGACAATCGGACGTCTAGAAGCTTCGATATCGGCGAAAAACTTGCTGAACTTTCAAAAGTACTTGGTACTTGCTTGGTACTTGCCAAAGTACTCGGTACTTGCCAAAGTACTTGGTACTTGCTTGGTATTTGCATAAGTACTCGGTATTTGCTAAAGTACTTGGTACTTGCTTGGTACTTGTAAAAGTACTTGGTACTTGCTTGGTACTTGCGAAAGTACTTGGTACTTGCACTCGCCCCCCCCCCGTTCCCCCGACTCTACTCGCACCCCTACCCCCTCGGGATAATTCCGGGTTCGTCGGGTAGGAAAACTTGCCACTCTATCCCCCCCCCCCCCAGAGCCATTTGGTATCGATCGGTGTTTGTCCCGTGTCAATCGGTCGTCAATAAGCCGAGATATGCATGCACGGCGAATTATTTCAATCGGCGCCGATCAGAATCTTCAGGACGGAGGAACCCACACTCATTCCTGGCCGTATCTCACTTTTCCGAGATCTACGTCAAACTACGTATTTAAAACTACATATTCTACAGCCGAATCTTCCAACTGGGGGTACCTCACTCACAATCGCACGTGAATTCAGCCGCATTCCATGTCACGCGCAATGCTGAAGAGATATGTGTGCACGCAGATATCTCGCAAGCCCTAAGAGAAAAAGCTCGCTGCAAAAACTGAGCAATTCAAAAAACCCGAAATCCTAGTCAAATAGATAATTAAACAAGATATCTTGGCTCGCTCCGCGTCGCGTTGGCCATAAAAAGATGTAGGAGAAAATTTGGGATCGAATGGTGTTTTTCCGGTGACGATCGGACGTCTAGAAGCTTCGATATTGGGGAAAAACTTGGTGAACTTGCAAAAGTACTTGGTACTTGCTTGGTACTTGCCAAAGTACTCGGTACTTGCCAAAGTACTTGGTACTTGCTTGGTATTTGCATAAGTACTCGGTATTTGCCAAAGTACTTGGTACTTGCTTGGTATTTGCAAAAGTACTTGGTACTTGCTTGGTACTTGTAAAAGTACTTGGTACTTGCGAAAGTACTTGGTACTTGCTTGGTACTTGTACTCGCCCCCCCCCCTTGTTCCCCCGACTCTACTCCCACCCCTACCTCCTCGGGATAATTCCGGGTTCGTCGGGTAGGAAAACTTGCCACTCTATCCCCCCCCCCCCCAGAGCCATTTGGTATCGATCGGTGTTTGTCCCGTGTCAATCGGTCGTCAATAAGCCGAGATACGCACCGCGAATTATTTCAATCGGCGCCGATCAGAATCTTCAGGACGGAGGTACCCACACTCATTCCTGGCCGTATCTCACTTTTCCGAGATTTACGTCAAACTACGTATTTAAAACTACATATTCTACAGCCGAATCTTCCAACTGGGGGTACCTCACTCACAATCGCACGTGAATTCAGCCGCATTCCATGTCACGCGCAATGCTGAAGAGATATGTGTGCACGCAGATATCTCGCAAGCCCTAAGAGAAAAAGCTCGCTGCAAAAACTCAGCGCTTCAAAAAACCCGAAATCCTAGTCAAATAGTATACTATACAAGATATCTTGGCTCGCTCCGCGTCGCTTTGGCCATAAAAAGATTCGGGAGAAAATTTGGGATCGAATGGTGTTTTTCCGGTGACGACCGGACGTCTAGAAGCTTCGATATTGGCGAAAAACTTGCTGAACTTGCAAAAGTACTTGGTACTTGCTTGGTACTTGCCAAAGTACTCGGTACTTGCCAAAGTACTTGGTACTTGCTTGGTATTTGCATAAGTACTCGGTATTTGCCAAAGTACTTGGTACTTGCTTGGTATTTCCATAAGTACTTGGTACTTGCTTGGTACTTGTAAAAGTACTTGGTACTTGCTTGGTACTTGCGAAAGTACTTGGTACTTGCACTCGCCCCCCCCGTTCCCCCGACTCTACTCCCACACCTACCCCCTCGGGATAATTCCGGGTTCGTCGGGTAGGAAAACTTGCCACTCTACTCCCCCCCCCCCCCACAGAGCCATTTGGTATCGATCGGTGTTGATCCCGTGTCAATCGGTCGTCAATAAGCCGAGATATGCACGGCGAATTATTTCAATCGGCGTCGATCAGAATCTTCAGAACGGAGGGACCCACACTCATTTCTGGCCGTATCTCACTTTTCCGAGATGTACGTCAAACTACGTATTTAAAACTACATATTCTACAGCCGAATCTTCAAACTGGGGGTACCTCAGACCGTGGGAACGACTCGGCTCAGCACTGCCGCACGCGCATTCAGCGGCGGCTTGTCGATTTTTCGAGTGTCGGCTGCCGATCTCCCGAGAGCCGGCCACCTGTCAGCCGCCGCTCGGCTCTATGTTAAGCATATGGGGACGGCGAATTTCTCCCGGAGGGAAGCACCTCGCTCACAAAAGCACGTGAATTCAGCCGCATTCCATGTCTGTTGCAATGCTGAAGAGATATGTGTTTCCGCGGGTATCTCGCAAGCCCTAAGAGAAAAAGCTCGCTGCAAAAACTGAGCGTTTCAAATAACGCCAAATCCTAGTCAAATAGTATACTATACAAGATATCTTGGCTCGCTCCGCGTCGCTTTGGCCATAAAAAGATTCGGGAGAAAAATTGGGATCGAATGGTGTTTTCCCGGTGACGATCGGACGTCTAGAAGCTTCGATATTGGCGAAAAACTTGCTGAACTTGCAAAAGTACTTGGTACATGCTTGGTACTTGCCAAAGTACTCGGTACTTGCCAAAGTACTTGGTACTTGCTTGGTATTTGCATAAGTACTCGGTATTTGCCAAAGTACTTGGTACTTGCTTGGTATTTCCATAAGTACTTGGTACTTGCTTGGTACTTGTAAAAGTACTTGGTACTTGCTTGGTACTTGCGAAAGTACTTGGTACTTGCACTCGCCCCCCTCCCCCGTTCCCCCGACTCTACTCCCACACCTACCCCGTCGGGATAATTCCGGGTTCGTCGGGTAGGAAAACTTGCCACTCTACTCCCCCCCTCCCCACAGAGCCATTTGGTATCGATCGGTGTTTATCCCGTGTCAATCGGTCGTCAATAAGCCGAGATATGCACGGCGAATTATTTCAATCGGCGTCGATCAGAATCTTCAGAACGAAGGGACCCACACTCATTTCTGGCCGTATCTCACTTTTCCGAGATGTACGTCAAACTACGTATTTAAAACTACATATTCTACAGCCGAATCTTCAAACTGGGGGTACCTCAGACCGTGGGAACGACTCGGCTCAGCACTGCCGCACGCGCATTCAGCGGCGGCTTGTCGATTTTTCGAGTGTCGGCTGCCGATCTCCCGAGAGCCGGCCACCTGTCAGCCGCCGCTCGGCTCTGTGTTAAGCATATGGGGACGGCGAATTTCTCCCGGAGGGAAGCACCTCGCTCACAAAAGCACGTGAATTCAGCCGCATTCCATGTCACGCGCAATGCTGAAGAGATATGTGTGCACGCAGCTATCTCGCAGGCCCTAAGAGAAAAAGCTCGCTGCAAAAACTGAGCGTTTCAAAAAACCCGAAATCCTAGTCAAATAGTATACTATACAAGATATCTTGGCTCGCTCCGCGTCGCTTTGGCAATCAAAGTATGAGGGAGAAAATTTGGGATCGATGGGTGTTTTTCCGGTGACGATCGGACGTCTAGAAGCTTCGATATTGGCGAAAAACTTGCTGAACTTGCAAAAGTACTTGGTACTTGCTTGGTACTTGCCAAAGTACTCGGTACTTGCCAAAGTACTTGGTACTTGCTTGGTATTTGCATAAGTACTCGGTATTTGCCAAAGTACTTGGTACTTGCTTGGTATTTCCATAAGTACTTGGTACTTGCTTGGTACTTGTAAAAGTACTTGGTACTTGCTTGGTACTTGCGAAAGTACTTGGTACTTGCACTCGCCCCCCCCGTTCCCCCGACTCTACTCCCACACCTACCCCCTCGGGATAATTCCGGGTTCGTCGGGTAGGAAAACTTGCCACTCTACTCCCCCCCCCCCCCCCACAGAGCCATTTGGTATCGATCGGTGTTTATCCCGTGTCAATCGGTCGTCAATAAGCCGAGATATGCACGACGAATTATTTCAATCGGCGTCGATCAGAATCTTCAGAACGGAGGGACCCACACTCATTTCTGGCCGTATCTCACTTTTCCGAGATGTACGTCAAACTACGTATTTAAAACTACATATTCTACAGCCGAATCTTCAAACTGGGGGTACCTCAGACCGTGGGAACGACTCGGCTCAGCACTGCCGCACGCGCATTCAGCGGCGGGTTGTCGATTTTTCGAGTGTCGGCTGCCGATCTCCCGAGAGCCGGCCACCTGTCAGCCGCCGCTCGGCTCTGTGTTAAGCATATGGTGACGGCGAATTTCTCCGGAATGGAGGGACCGCCATCGAGTTTGTCACGTGAATTCAGCCGCATTCCATGTCACGCGCAATGCTGAAGAGATATGTGTGCACGCAGCTATCTCGCAAGCCCTAAGAGAAAAAGCTCGCTGCAAAAACTGAGCATTTCAAAAAACCCGAAATCCTACTCAAATAGTATACTATACAAGATATCTTGGCTCGCTCCGCGTCGCTTTGGCCATAAAAAGATTCGGGAGAAAATTTGGGATCGAATGGTGTTTTTCCGGTGACGATCGGACGTCTAGAAGCTTCGATATTGGCGAAAAACTTGCTGAACTTGCAAAAGTACTTAGTACTTGCCAAAGTACTCGGTACTTGCCAAAGTACTTGGTACTTGCATAAGTACTCGGTATCTGCCAAAGTACTTGGTACTTGCTTGGTATTTGCATAAGTACTTGGTACTTGCTTGGTACTTGTAAAAGTACTTGGTACTTGCTTGGTACTTGCGAAAGTACTTGGTACTTGCACTCACCCCCCCCGTTCCCCCGACTCTACTCCAACCCCTACCCCCTCGGGATAATTCCGGGTTCGTCGGGTAGGAAAACTTGCCACTCTATCCCCCCCCCCCCCGAGCCATTTGGTATCGATCGGTGTTTGTCTCGTGTCAATCGGTCGTCAATAAGCCGAGATATGCACGGCGAATTATTTGAATCGGCGCCGATCAGAATCTTCAGGACGGAAGTACCCACACTCATTCCTGGCCGTATCTCACTTTTCCGAGATCTACGTCAAACTACGTATTTAAAACTACATATTCTACAGCCGAATCTTCCAACTGGGGGTACCTCACTCACAATCGCACGTGAATTCAGCCGCATTCCATGTCACGCGCAATGCTGAAGAGATATGTGTGCACGCAGATATCTCGTAAGCCCTAAGAGAAAAAGCTCGCTGCAAAAACTGAGCGTTTCAAAAAACCCGAAATCCTACTCAAATGGATATTTAAATTAGCGCCGACTAGGCTGATGCCGTTTTACAGAGAGAACATGAATTAAAAAGTGATGTGCAGGCAGGGATCGAACTCAATATCTCTTTGGGGGTGCCTGGACACCTAAATAATCTCCAGGGCACCCCCAAATACGACCTTAGCCCCCAAATGTTGAAGGGCGCCCCTCCGGAAACCAGAATATTCCGAACCCCCAGGGTCGATGGCGCCCCTGACGAGCCGCTGGCACCCACCTAAACGGAACAGTCGCCCCATTAAAGCTTGATGGCGCCCCTCTAGAGCACCCGGCGCCCCTCTGAAGTTCACAGCTGCCCCAATCGACCCACCCAAGATCGATCCCTGAAACCACTGGCGCCCCTCTAAAGCACCCGCATTCTTCTCAAGATCACAGTCGCCCTATCCGAGATCAATAGCGCCCTCAAGAGCCACTAGCGCCCCACCCCCTTGAGACTGAAGTCGTCCCGCTTGAGACTTAAGTCGCCCCATTGGCCATTCAAGCCCAATGACGCCCCTCCAGAGCGTCCGGCCCGCTTCTGAAGATCACGCCCATCTAAACGAAGGTTACAGCTGCCCCATCTTAAGATCGATGGCAGCCCTCTGAAACCAATGGCGCCCTTCTAGACTACCCGGCACCCCTCTGAAAATCACATTCGCCCCATCCGAGACAACGCCCCTGGAGACTACAGTCGGCCCACCCAAGCTCACGCCCCTCCAGAGCCTCCCTGCGGCGCCCTGCTGAAGGCAACAGTGGCCCCATCCATGCCCAATGGCGCCCTTCAACGCCGTTCTAAAGATCACAGTCGCCCCATCAATCCTAGGTCGCTGGCGCCCCTCAAGAGCCACTGGCGCCCACCTGAACCGGGGCTTCAGTCGGCCCATCCTTAATCAATGGCGCCCCTCTGAAACCACTGATACTCCTCTGAAAATCCCAGTCGGACCATCCGAGATCAATGGCGCCCCTCCAGAGCGTCCGACGCCCTACTGAAGGCAGCAGTGACCCCATCCAAGCATTGCACCCCTCTAGAGCACCCGGTGCCCTTCTGAAGATCACATTCGCCCTATCCGAGGTCGTTGACGCCCTCCAGTAGTCACTGACGCGAAACTGCATGGGATACTTCGGTCGCCCCCCCCCCCCCCGAAACCACTGACACTAGGCAATTATTTGACAATGGGGCTTTCTCATCGACACCAAGGGCCCTTTTCAAGATGCAGCAGCTAGGCGGCGCCGAGCTGGGCTTGGATGTGCCAAGCGTTCCTTATTAGGCATCCTTGTAAGTGCCACCCTCGTTGCGATACCGCCCCTCAATGCGACGCTGCCCCTTCACCGTACAATGCCATCCCTCAATGCAAGTGGCGCCCCTCAGCGCTGTGCCGCCCATTATTGCCATGCCGACAGCGCCTAGCAGTGCGGTGCCGCCCCCAGCGTAAGCGCTTTTTTTATTGAACCTGCTGGGAGTGTTTGAACACCCACTTCTAACTCAGCTTGTGGGCCATGTCGAGACACGCAGTAGGCGGCGTTCGAAAGAGTGTCAAAAACTATTACAAAACTACTTAGATCATTTTAAGGTTAGGTCGAACTGGTCGAAGGTCTGGTCAGGTCACCAGCGACAGCCGAAAATCAAATTTCGCCGATGTTGACATTTTTCGACAAAGCGGCGCATAAGTCAGGATTCAGAAAGAAATTGAACTACAGCGCCGCAGCAAAGCGCATATTCGATAGCTCTTTTTTATGCTCTCTCTTATTGATTATCACTCAGATTTGACCTAAGGTAAACGTTTTAGCCTCAAAATATGCGTTTTCGCGGAGGACGTTTATCTGTAATACTTTTGGCTCAGACCTGCACGAGATTAGTTCAACCAGCATCGTGTTCCATTTTTCGAGACAGACGAGTCAAATGAACTAGAATTTGACATTAAAAGGGCATTTGAGAATTTGACCTAAGGTAAAGGTCATAACCTAACCGGTAAAGGTCATATTGCATATTAGTCGATCCATATTTTCGAGAAGGAAAATAATTATATAGGGTGTTTCATTGCTCTACCATATCTCTATCAAAAGTTATTGTCCAAAATCTACTGGAGACCTTTCATGACCTGAGATGACCTCAGTAACATAAAAGTGGTCACATCACGAGTGACATTTACCGATTAAATGTGTCATATTTACCTGCATCCCGATGGTTGATGTTGTTTTCGTTCAGAAGAAGAGCATTTCAATTGTCTCCCATTAATCCGCGCCGTGCTGGAGGGGGGGGGCGGGGTTACGCCCCCTTAGGTTTTTTTCTTGCGAACATCTAAAAAACGGCGTCGCGCAGCGCCTGTGCTGTCTTTGGTACACCTGTTCATACATCTTTTCTACACAGCTTGTTAAATTTCAGATGAGGGTCGTTCAAGGTCAGGTCACTAGGGCACGTCAAGTGACCTTACCTCAAAAAAGTTAAAAGACCCGCTATAGCTACACCGACTGAACGATCACTTTTGAAACTTTTAGAGATTGATAAGACTAACAATATGCATAAAATGTTCATCTCGGACTTTTTATTTCTGTGACCAAAGGTCAGGTCAATTTTGGGACCTCAAGTCAGTGGGAGAAAAATGAAATGCGCCTCTTTTTGGACGAATGTCGTTTAAAACCCCCTTAAACATCGGTTCATAGGTAAACATAGCACACTGAATCGTAAAAATGCACATGTGTCCTTTTATTCGCCCTTGAGGTCATCTCAGGTCATAAACGGTCACCTATTTTATCACCATAAACGTTTTTTTTTTGGCTTCAACTTTTGATAGAGACGTGCTAGAGCGGTGAAAACACGTCAGATGTGGTCAGCTCGACGATACGGATCGACTGATCTGCAGAATGACCCTTTCTGGTCAGGTCATGACCTTGACCTGCGGTCAAATTTTTTAAAATAACCTTTCAAGGTCAACGTATAGTTCATTCGACGCGTCTCGACGAGAGGAACAAGAGGCAGGCCAAATAAATATCGTCACTGTCTTGAACCAAATGTTATTGCAGACAAACGCTTTTCATAAAAACTGTTATTTTTGGAATTTTTGCCCTCTGGAGGCTAAACCATTGACCTGAGATCAAATCCGAGAGCAATATTCAGAAAAGCCTGTAAAAGGGCTATCGAATGCGCTTTTCCGCGGCGCTGTATGTACAGCTCTATTGGTTCCCGAGTTAGCCGTTGGCAGTTTCCAAAATTGTTGAAATGGACTAAATTTTACCTTTGATGATCTCTGGTGACCTGACCTTTCACCTGACCTAAAATTGAAACGAAGTCTTTCCATCATTATTTTTGAAGCTCTTTCGATTTCCTCTTACCGCGTGTCGCTACGTGGCCCAGGAGCCGAGTTAGAGGGGGGGGGGCGTGAAAACACCCCCCCCCCAGCACGACACGGAAAGCACAGGCCACCAGCACGGCGCGGGTTAACTTATAGGTAATCGGTAACTTATAGGTACTTATAGAGAGGTCGCAAAATTGACCTGGCCCTCAATGAAGATATTTGGTCTGGGGATTACGCAAGGCGAATGTTCGGTGAGATCAGCAGGTTTCTATGGCACTTATTCAAAGTCGACCATGCACACTCACATCATCAAAAGTCGTCTTCTATACTACGCCGGCCGAAGACATTCTTAACCTTCGTGCCACTATGTGGGACAGTTTTACGCCTCACCCATCTGGCACTCATGCAGTCATGAGTGTCTGAGATTCTAAGCACGGCCACCCCGGTCGACCAGAGGCTGCAGTCCACAGGTCACTTTGGTTCAGTGAGTGAACCTGTATGCTTTTTTTGCAAAGAATAAAGATTGTGCCTATCGATCAACGCATATTTTACCGTTTCGAATTCGAATGGGTGTGTATTTTGAGAATAACATGTCCGTAGCCTGAGCTCGTTTCCTATATCGTGCTAAATATGCATAAAGATAAAGGCTTTTGATAAAAAACACTGGGCTGCAAATTGCATTAATTGGATTTTATGAAAAATCAGTGAAATCTGGTTCTGATACTCGTGCCGGTTCCGTAGTAACACTTAGTACCTAAATCATGCATGAATATATATGACGTTACATTTTAGACTGACCCCCTGTCACTAGCTCACTATGGCGCCCCTCTCAAGGGAAAAAGTCGCCCCCTCGAGCACCATGGCCCCCCCTTTCGCTGATTTCTGGCTACGCCACTGAGCTCAGCTATACTATAAATAGCCCCTCCCCGTTGGACGCTTTACAAAGCATGTACCCCAGTCTGGCGTTGATTAACGTTTGCTATGTTTCTGATGCTTATAAGGTTTGCAGTTGTGACACTTGTTGATATTTGCTATGCTTTATGAAGAGTTTCATTGTGTCTTACATTGGTCTCGTAAAAAGTTATTTTATTTGAATGAGTTGAAATGGCTAGACTTCAGGAAGCGAATTGTTATCAAAAACATATTTTGGTACTCAATATCCACGTAATAAATAATCAATCTCCACTCTTTACGTGCACGGTGAGGGTCGCCTCGGAGCTTTTTCTCGATTCATTTTCATTCGTGTCTTTCAACCTTTTTTGTACTTAACATTTCTATTTTACAGGTTTATTACTCGTATGTGAATAACTTGACCATTTCAATTCAACTAAGAAAAACAAGGTGATTGGAAAATCACAGAGCGACTTTGATCGCTAGGAGATGTCGGGACAATGTGTTCAGCAAAACGTTTGCTTATATGTTTGCTGTTGTTCAAAGAAACTTGGTCCCTGCTTGTTGACAAAGACAGCTCTGCGACAAAGAACTAGTTGCAAAATGTCAGCGGGGAGTCGAGGGGGCGTCGGCGACGCCCCCATACAAAACTCGCCCGGATGTCTCCTGTCCCGGAACGTATCTCTCCAGTCACCGAGGATACATTTATCGGAGTGATTTGACGGAGTTCATAATCACAAATAATATCAAGTTTCTAAAACATTTGATCATTTGACATCCTTCATATACAGCAAAGCACGCCCTCCCAAACGTATACAAGCTACAGAGGCCAGGTTATAGGTAGGCATTGTTGTGGTTTTAGCACCTCCGGTTTCTGCATTTTTCGACGCCGTGCTTCTGCCGGCCGGCACAGCGTAGTTCCGGCTGAACAAGAGCGATTGTCTTGTTTGTTTCCGAATGCTGCCTAAATGCAGCCGAGAGTGCCTACCTGCCAGAGATTATCAAACTACCGCCAAACGGGGCGCGCCAATGTGATCGAACGCTCTCAATAATTCAATGAAAAGTAATTGTTTCATACCAGAGATTTATGGCATTTTTGGATCAGCTGGCAAAAAATAGGCCGCTTTACGATTATAATCGTTGAAAACCTATGATTTCTCAGACTATACCTCCTTACAATAAAAAATACTCGTCGATTGAAACGCATCAACAAACTGTGTTCCATGTGAGCAGATGCAGCTGCATGTGTGCTAAACTGTTACATTAACCCGCAGTTGATTAGAGAGGGACTCTACAGAACCCCTACAAAGGAAACTTTCGTAGCTGCCGTCATTGTTTGGTTGATTTTGATGTGAAGCAATGCGTTCTCAAGAGCCTATTATTGCTGGAGTTCTAGCACTGATATTTTTGCGTTGGATGATCACACAAGGGCCACCAAAGTTATGTTTGAATTGCCAATTTATTTGACAATTCTGAGATGTGCATGTGTGAAATCTTAACCCTCGCCGGCACAGGCCATTTCGCGTCCTTCGACGGCACAAGGGTATAAGGGGTTGGTACGTTGTACGACCATTTTCCAGGGTTGCTACGACCCCCTCGCGTTTGGCCCCTGATCTAGCTAGAGCTTTGCGGAAAAGACGAGCGTGTTGCGCGTGACGAGGGGAAGCCGATGCTACCCAAGTTGAACCCTCGCCGGACCCATTGGTTTTCTACATACGCGCCGGCCGGGGGGGGGGGTACGACCCCCCCTCGCCGTCCGTTTCGCCCCTGGTGGAGCTAGCGCGTCTCGGAAAAAACGAGCGTGTGCGCCGTTACGAGACGCAGAGATTGGTACCCGATTTTAAGGTCATAGGTCAAAAAGTGACCTCTGAGGTTAGGTCAAGTGCCCCAAGGTACGGTTCAGTTTTTGGTGAATAACTTCGCAAAAACGGCCGCAGAGCGCCGATTTTGGCAGCATCGTGCTCGCCTCCATCAGGCGCGTCTAATGATATACTTTTTGTTTGGGTCAGGTCAACTTAGGGTGTTGACCTCAGGTCACGGTCAGGTCAGCGCCCCCAGGTCACGAAGCTGGACGAAAGAGGTCATGTCGCATATCATTCGATTCGGCAGGTCCTCCTGAGTACATGGGTAGCTTTCCCGACTCGCTAGCTCAATTGGATCTGGAGTTATTGACGAAAAACTGACCTTGATGACGTCATAAATGACGTCACGCAAGGTCAACATTGCAAAAGGGACGCATCTAACCTTGCAAGGAGTGCGTCAAATCACGATTCTGTGTGCTTGAGATAGTTGGAGATCGTTCCTGGTGCCAGAATAGCAGTTTTCATTTTTCCCCATTGACTTATAACCCTCGCCGGCACAGGCCATTTTGCGTCCTTCGACGGCACAAGGGGGGGGGGTTGGAACGACCCCCCTCGCGTTTGGCCCCTGATCGAGCTAGAGCTTCGCGGAAAAAACGAGCGTGTTGCCCGTCACGAGACGAAGCCGATGATACCCAATTTTAAGGTCCTAGGTCATCGGATGACCTTCCAGGTCAGGTCAATGACCCGAAAACCGGGAAAATCGGGACCTGTTAGAAAGTCGTAAATTGTGGCTGCTATGTGGTTTTCCGGGGTGCTGATCACGAATATCGTGTTAGTTTTGATCAGAGATGATGTCTTTAAGCATTTAGACCAGGTCGGGTCAGGTCAGGTCAGGTCAACCGGTAGGGGTTGTGACGGGTATTCGTAATACGTGTCAACCGCCTCTGACAGCTTCGTAACATGTTACGAAGGCACCAAAACTACTTCGTAAATGTTCAAATGGTTGCCAAATTCGAATTCAGCTCCAAAAACTATCCTAGAAACTGATGTAAAACTCGAAAAGTGAACCGAGGTCACCCGAGGTCACCAAAGGTCAATGACCTGACCTGACCTTCAGGTGACCTTGACACCCACCCTAATGTATGGGAGCGACATCAAATCACATGTTTGAGCGTTTGAAACCACAAAAAGCTTGCAAACGCGCGGCTAATGTTAGCCGACATACGCCGAATCGCGATTCCGGCCAAACATGGTCTCGGAAAAGAGGTCACAGGTCGAAGGTCATTGGGGTCAGGGTCATGAAATTTTCAGGGTAGGTGTAAAATTGATCAATGCGAGGGTACTGAAAGTTTCGTCGCGATCGGCCGCTTTTTACGCGAGTGATTTGCGAAAAACCTTAGGGGGGGGTTGCATCGAAACCCCCCCCCCCCCTGTGCCGGCGAGGGATAATGGTGAGGTCACGAAAATGGCCTGACCTCATATGACCTTTAAGAAAAATCCGAGATATACAAGTTGTGAGACTTGTAATGGATACTAGATCCTGCAAGCTTCATTTCCCTGTGAAAACTCCTCTGGCAGTGAGGGCGTTGCGAAGTTGTGACATCTGAAGACCGTGCAGAGGTTCACTTATGACGTCATAGGTCAGGGACCTGACCTGATCCGAAAATGCGGTTGGTTTCCAAAGATCCGACTTGAATTAAAGGTCAGGTATGCCAAGTTACAGCTCTCTATCGCCAGCGTGTTCGGCGCTATCACGAAAAAAACCCTGCCCCCCTCCTCAGTCGGCGAGGGTTAAGGTCCTAGGTCATCGGTTGCCCTTCCAGGTCAGATCAATTGCCCAAAAGTCGGGAAAATCGGGACCTGTTAGAATGTCGTAAAGTGTGGTTTCTAGAGAGGTTTTTCAGGGTGCTGATCACGAATATCATGTTAGTTTTTATCACAGATGATGTCTTTATGCATTTATGTCAGGTCGGGTCAGGTCAGGTCAGGTCAACCAGTAGCGGTTTTGCTGGGTATTCGTAGTAGGTGTCAACCGCCTCTGACAGGTTCGTAGCATGTTTCGAAGGCACCAAATCTACTTTGTAAATGTTCAAATGGTTTCTAAATTTGAATTCAGCTCCAAAAACTAGCCTAGAAACGTATAAAACTCGAAAAAGTGAGCCCAGGTCATTAAAGGTCAATGACCTGACCTGACATTCAGATGACCTTGACATCCACCCGAATGCATGGGAGCAACGTCAAATCACATTTGAACGCTTGAAGCCACGAAAAGACTGCAAACGCGCGGCTAATGCGAGCCGACACACGCCGAATCGCGATTCTGGCCAAACATGCTCCCGAAAATTAGGTTACAGGTCAAAGGTCATTTGGGTCAGGGTCATGAAATTTTCAGGGTGGGTGTAAAATGGATCAACGTGAGAGTACTATAAAAGTTTCGTCGCGATCGGATGCCTTTTACGCGAGTTATTGGCGAAAAACCTCAGGGGGTTGTATCTACCCCCTGTGCCGGCTAGGGAGTACCTGTATATTTCTAAAATACTTACTATATAAGTTTGTTTTCGAAAAAACTGCTCTTATGTAACAGATTCAAATACATACTCAAGACAGCTTAACCCGCGCCCCGTAGGGCTACCGGCAGACCCTACCACCCGTAGGGGGGGGGGCCGTTTCGGCCCCCCCCCCTAAGATCTCGGAAAGTTACCGGCCGATTTTCAAAATTCAAACGGCGTTCGATAGCCCCACCCGGGAACTACCTTGTGACCAAATTTCATTGACCTAGGTCAAACCGATGACGTCACAGGTCAGGTCAAAGGTCAGATTTTCACCGTTCACAGGCATTTCAAGAAATGTGTTGTGAAATCGAGTTAATTGGTAATTTATTGAAAACCATCGATGGTACATTGTTCGTCAAACACATACTTTGCTATCTGAGGTCACTGATACCAGGTCAGGTCACAGCGAGGTCAGGTCAACGGGGTCACAATATGAAAGTGTCGTGTGATACATGTTTTATGGTTCATTTTACATGACAAATGCGATTATGTGGGTTAGGCAGCCTTTGGGGCCAGCCTAGGTCACGTTTTGGTGAAGGTCAGGTCAAGGTCAGGTCAAATAAGGTCAAATTTCAAAGTTGATATTTTTGCATAAAATGGGTATCTATTCGATGCAGCTCGTCACGGGGAGTCTAATGGTGGTCTTTGTTTTGCTCTACGAGGTCTAGAACTGCCAAAAATTGAGTTTGAAAATTTGACGTCATCAATTTTGAACAGTTTTTTTCGCTATAACTTGGCCAAAAAACGAGGTATCGATCTGAAATTCGGTATGTAGATAGAAAACGGTAGGTACTATCACATATATTCCGGTTTTTTGAAACTCAAAAAACTTTTTGGATTTTTTGGCTAATATATCCAAAAAAATGTTTTTTTGATTTTTGGGGTTCAAAACTCAAAAATTTCAAAAATCCGAGATAGCAGTTTTGTAGCCCTGTCAATTCTACATCTTTTATGTCTCGATCATTTTTCTGTATCTTCAAAGCTGTAGGCCTGACAGGTCTTCTCGCGAAGGTCTTTATTCGGTCGAAAATGACAGAACATGACGTCATTCTGACGTCATTTGTGGCCAACCTATCATAGCCTCTGGAAAATTTTTTGGTCACAATGTGTAAAATTGATTCCCGGAGGGGTCCTGAAAGTTTGGTGGCGATATCTGAAGCGGTTTAGGAGATATCGATCGAAAAGGACAGGGGGGGCCGTTTCGGCCCCCCCTACGGGGCGCGGGTTAAGCCCGATCATGCCAAAAATGTAAATTATGGGCTTTTATGTTTTACCGTTGTTAACTATTTGATCATTATCAACATTTCAAATGCAATTTTTAGTACGTTTTAACCCTCGCCCATGTAGGGGGGGGGGTGCACCCCCCCCCCCCCTGAGGTTTTTCTTAGCTACACGCCGAACCGTTTCAGATAGCCTGCTCAATTTTTCAGTACCCTTTGGGGCATCCTTTGCGCAACTTTTGGTAAAAAATTTTTTGTCAAGGTCATGTCAGGTCACGGAGTTATGACGTCATAAAGGGAACAACCTCCGTCCAGATTTACGCTAAATTGGAGATTGCTTCACATTGGTATAAATGCCGACTGACCTGACACACTAATGGATTGTTTTAGAATCACAACTGGCTGATTTGACATTGGCACAATGTCCGTTGACATTTTGAAGGTTACTAAAGGTCAAGGTCAGGTCAGTGACCTCGGTTGACCTGTAATGACTTCTTGCACTTGTATGCCTTTTCGGGGTATTTTGATGCCCTGAATTCGAATTTGCTATCCATTTCAGGCATCGTCAGTTGTTTCTTGTAGTTCATTTTGGGTCAGGGTCAGGTCAGTGACGTCACACGCCTGACGTGACCCAATGCACAAATGGCCTTGCAGACTTTGTATGCCTTTTCGCGGTATTTTGATGCCCTGAATTCGAATTTGCTATCCATTTCAGGCATCGTCGGTTGTTTCTTGTAGTTCATTTTGGGTCAGGGTCAGGTCAGTGACGTCACACGCCTGACGTGACCCAATGCACAAATGACCTTGCAGACTTCCGATGCTCCCAACGCATCATTTTTAGAGTTATGACATCGAAATATACACCAAACGATAGAGAATGGATCACGGATCACGATAGTGAAGGTTTCGAGTCGATATCTTTTACCGTTTTGCCACAATCGGCGCGGAAATCTGAAAAAGTTAGATTTTTCCGAAAATTTGACCTTTGACCGGTCATAAGTAGGTCAAATGTTGACCTAGGACCAAAAATATACCACCAATCGCGAGATCTCGTTGAGAGCAATCCGTTGGTATTTTCCGCTAAGCTCTACGACGCTCCGTTTTCAAACGCCAGGGGGGGTCGCACCAACCCCCCCCCCTGCATGGGCGAAGGTGGCAAAACACCGTTTACGGGCGAGGGTTAAGCATCGTACACCAAAAACATTAGCATCACCGTATTCCTGAACTCATCCTGCAGTTGACAGACATGTTTTCGGTTAAAAAAAAATACTTAAAATTTGACCTTTTTACCTAACCGTGACCTGAGGTTCAGTATAAGCAGCTGAAAATGGCTTCGAATGGCACAGACTGCATTGTTTTCGAATGATACATGGGAAAAAATACAATACCTACATGTCGTATGACTTGTGATGCTTAAAATACAATTACATTTTGTGACCTAGCGTGACCTAGATTTAATCTCAAACATGAAAAACAGGCTGCTCGATAACCACAGAGTACTTTCAGCATGATTTTATGAGCGTGTAAACAAAAATGAGCCCATGTGACTTGTTTAGTGTCGGTCAGAGCCCGCAGATTTAACAAACTGAACAATGAACATGTTAGAATATTGATAATATTTACTTTTGTCTGAACTGTGATGTCATCGTTGACCTTGAGGTAAACAAAATTAGGTTTTTCTCGACAGTTCTCGGACCATCAAAATCAAATGCCGTTTGAATTTTCGGGAGATAGGAGGTGGCTCTGAGGAGTCACCCCTCCAGTCACTCGTGTTGTGAGATATTTATCAGTCGTGCGCGGGTCAAAAAGGAACGTGGCGTGTGTTACATCACTGTGACCGTCTGTCCCACGCCGTCCGCAGACCTCACTGTTTTCGTAGGGCTGATCCAGCGTAACATATGCGCCCTGCTAACGGTGGCTGGCCACTCTTATAACTCAGACTTATCCGGGCCATTTCTATTTACCGGCGTACTGAAAATGCACCAATGAAATACTGCATGTCTTTGTCCGCAACGCCCGACATGAAGGCCATTTTAGCTTAATTATTATTTAGGGGTAATCCGAACCAAGATTACTTTACTACAGTCGTCCGAACTAGCAGAGACTGACGACTGCCGTTAACGAAGTTCAAGCTGTAACTTTGGTGATGTGCCGACCATTTTAGCGCTTTGGCGTACGGGGTGTCATGCTGGCTACTGCGAATCCCTCTGCCAAATTCGAAGTTACCGTAGTTATGCCTTTCAGAACAAATTATTATTATATCAATGGAGATCAAAAGAAAAATAGCAATTTGGAGCAGCATAGTGCGCAAAAAGCTTGATTTCTCGACATATAGCCCTCAAGGTGCGTTCTTGTTTGAAGGCTGCGTCCCGATGGGCCTTACAGCGAATACATAACACTCAAGTAACATGCTTATTGCTTAGGTCATTTTTGACAAAGTTGCTGGATTCAAATGCCTATATGTGTTCAATCACCAAGATTTAATGCAACCTGCATTGCAATGCAATGACTGATAAAGCACGCAAGTTAACCGCAAACCACAGACGACCGCGTGCACATGCAGCTGGCAGCGAGTTCTATGCAGCATTTCTTGTAAAGCACGCCTTCGCCACACCAAGCCGAGACATACTGCCAAGAAAGTAGCTGCCCGGCACTTCGCCAGTTACTTGGTAATGGAGTTTGTGAAAAATGTGGTTGCTGGCCCGTGTCTCTCTGATATGACTTATTTATTTTCGGACCACGTCTAGAACAATTGTAGAACGTTCAATACTAGGTATGTACAGCGTTTAGCAGTAGTGACAGTCACATCAAGGAGCTAGGAAGGGACATCAAAACACATAGAAGCGCTAGCCTTGTGTCTATGGATTGATGCATTTTTTATATTTAGTGTTTTGGCACGTGCATTTATAGATGCATGAGTTTGGAACAGGCTTCCGGAAACGGCAAGGGAGCGCAGAACTAATACATGTCAAGGATAACTACAATATCATGTTCGCACAGCTGTAATGACGTCTCTCCATCGGGATGAGCATGTCTCTGAGTTTCGATGCTGCCTGCCAGAGGAACACATTCCAGAGTTTGGAGGACGTCTCTCTAACGGAAGTTCAGCTCTCCTGTGAGCCCGCCTCTGGCCACTTACCGCGGTGGAGGAGCGACATGTCCGGTCTGTCGGGGCGGCCGCGCGGAGCTGTCGTCGCCGGCGGCGTCGGGACTCGGTCTGCTGTCGTCGCCGGCGGCGTCGGGAGTCGGTCTGCCGGCCGCCGACGCCGGCACCGACTCCTGTACGGCGGCGTCGACCTCGACCCGAGTGGGTACGGGCGGCCGGGTGCGGGCCGCCGGTGACTGACACCGCTCCTCTCCTCACTCCCCCGCCCACAGCGGCGCGCGACAGAGCCGTCACTTTGGAGCGCCGCCGGCCCCGCCCGGACCGTCGCCATGGGTCGTCAGAGCAGACACACCGACCGAACTTCCTGGTTCAGCTGGAAAACACGGCCCGACCGGCGCGGTGGCGGTCCCACATCCGACACCGGTGGATGATTTGCTGCAGAGATTCTGTACACAGATGTCACTGCTGTTAATTTGAATCTAGGTGATGTAAATTCATAATTACCTGTTCCGTGATACCTGATACCGTCCGTTAGGATCTTCGCAACAAAAATGGTCAAGGTAGGTAGTTAGTATCGGAAGGAAACGATGCCTATAGAAGACAACAACTGATGTTCAACAACTGCCGTGATATTCTGAAACTTCCATGCTGTTCGTTGCTGGAGAAAAGCTAATCAATAGTAAACCCAACCCCTGTCTTTGAGGTCCTAACTTTTGCCATGCTCGTAATTCCCTTCTATATAGGTCTGGGAGGAAACCTGAGATGACAGGCGATGAACCATGGTCAGGAACTCAGATGAGGTCATGGCCATTCTTATAAAGAAAAGAACGGAGGGACGCTCCGTCATTTCTAAGATTAGACGGAATTTGGTTATCATAAAAGGACGAAGACGAAAGACGGAACCTGTTAAAAGAACGAAGCCAGATTGACGCTACCCCCACCCAAAAGGACGCGTTTCCGTATCATAAAGAGACAAAGACGCCTCTGGTGACGTAAGACTTTGCGTTGTTCGTGAAAAATGACGCACCAGAAATAGCGCTGCTCTTCAGCAGCGCTTTTTACGGCATAGATACGATATTTAGCTGGTTGCGAGAGCAACTTGTGCGAAATGTGTTTCAAGCTGCATGCTAATCGATATGTGAACTGTATAACATTGGTCGGGAGTTATTTCAGACGAAAATTAGTCAATTTGACATGCAGACCAAGTGCCTATAGACCGCCACCTTTTTTATCTCTACCACCTGTCCCGAGCCGCCACGCTAACTCAGGGTGTCTGCGTTGTTCCCTTACCGCTTATTAAACACCCTATCACTGAGTAAGACATAGGCATTACCACATTTATACGCAAAAACAATCTATGATGTGTTTCAGCCTAGCAGGAAAGACTACAACATATTACATACTTCGCCTATCTATATTATCCTTGATCGTAGCCAAGGCAAAGGCTATATATCGTAGCAGACAACAGCCCCCGGTCCCACAAAAATTCAAATATGATCCCAAATAATTGCAGGTTCTCATTTTATTATACCTATATAGCGATCACACAGTATTTTCTTAGTCTTATTGCATTCTTTGTGACGAAATTTATAAGAAAATATTGCAGGAAATAATTCCTGTTTCATTTACTAAAGCTCTTGATCATTTAGACGAAAAACGCATCCTAGAAAAACAACGAAGGGGGAGGGGTAGAGGGACGGAACCTTTATGATAACCAACAAGGACGGAATCGTTTAATTCATTGAGTTCTTTTTTTCCTTCCGTCCCTCCGTCCTTTTTCTTTATAAGCATGACGTACCTTTTTGGCAGTCGTGACTACTATGATGAATACATTTCAAGGGTAATTTTGCTTTTTTGTCATTATGCGCAGAAAAAAAGTTGGCAACTCGCACTTCAAATGTGATTTCTATATACTTGAAAATGCCTCGCTTTTTAAACAGAATCACGTGTTTACAGATTATGAATATAAAGTAAAGCTTTCTGCTGCTCATCAGATGACGTAGCGGTGTGGGGAGGGGAGGGGGTGGGAGACACAAGGGAGGGGAGGAGGGGAGCGGGGACACAGTGGGGGACCTTGAGGACGTCTGTCTGGTGCGGGTCATGTTAGCTGCATGAGCGGGTCGCCCCCTGTGACGGAGACGGGCAGACACGGGCGACCACCTGCCGCCCCCAGCGGCGACGGCGGCCCTGCCGGTATCCTCAGACCTACCCACCAGCGCCCTGCCTGCCCACCGTCCCCACCCTCCCACCTGCTGCCCCGGCAGCGGTGGCCCCGCGGTGTCCTCAGGGCGGCCTACCTACCACCAGCGACCCACCCTGCCCACCGTCCCCACCCTCCCACCTGCTGTCCCCAGCGGTGGCGGCCCTGCCGGTGTCCTCAAAATGCTTCTCACCGACCCACTGTCCCCATCCTCCCATCCTCTCCTCATTCCTCCCGCCTGCCCCCTCACAACCTCTCTACCTGCCCTGTCCATTCCCTTCCACCCTCCCTCGTCTCTATCTATCCCCATCCTCTGCACTGCCCCTTCCTTCCTCATACCTCCCCACTCCTTCGGGCTTCTATTTATTCACACCTTCCCAGCCTCCCATTCTTGCACCGTCCCCAACCCTTCCCACCCGACCCAATACACTCCCACTCTTATCCTATTCAGTATTCTTCCACCGTCTCCATCCCTTCCCGGCACGCTTCCATCTTTTTTACTTGCTTCCATCCCATTCTCCCATTCTGTCCCTTCCACCCCTCCCATCCTCATATCCACACCTATGTATAAAGTATATGTTGCAGGCACTTTAGAAAATCAGTCATTTTGTAAAATGCCTAGGCATTTTGCAAAATGCCTGATTTTCCAGGCTTTTTGCAAAAAGCCTAGGCATTTTACAAAATGACTGGCTCTCCAGTCATTTTGCAAAATGCCTAGGCATTTTACAAAATACCTAGCCATTTTACAAAATGACTGAGCAGCGTGTTGTAGATACGAGTACCTAATTATATACGTTTTGGTAGCGTGTAGGTGGACCGAGGAGTCCAGCATTATGACCAGAGGAGTCCAGCAGTGGGAACTGGGAAGTCCATACCTACCTCTATTTTGAGAAGTGCAGGCCCGCGACATTTCCAAGCCCCACGTCAGCGACGCTGCTGGATTTAAAATGATCGATCTGGAGCGTCAACAAACGACTGGCCCTATGCCGGCCTGTATCTGTAAAACTATTAGAGGTCGCGAGGATTCGATCCCACACACTTAGGCGTTAGTGTCTTCTGAAACCAACGCTCTCGTCCTACGCCAAGCGACCTGATGATTCTCCCGATGTGGAGCTTGATATTTTTAAAGGAAATAGTTCACTTTTAACATGGGGTTTGGAACTGGAATAGCAGTTTTGTTGCTTGCGCTGAGACTAGCACAAATCAGAAGCTTTTACGGCCCAACGATCACCCTAGACGAAGATATTCCATTTTTCGTTCCGAAAAGAGTGCCTTGCAGAGGAATGCGTGCCTTGCGGAGGAATGCAGTCACGTCATCGTCAGCCAATCAGAATGCTGCTTACAGCCGATGGGTTTGTCCTACGCAATATGATTGGTCAACGCGTAATAAGCTTCCGCGTCAAACATTATTTTATATAGAATATAGTTCTTCTTATACTAAAATATAGAAAATAATCCTTTTTACAAAAACGTTTTGTTTTATTTTCTGATCATTTTGAGCATAAAAAAAAACATAAATCCATAGCAAAATACTAATTTCAGGAAAGTGAACTATTTCCTTTAACTGGGACCATGCAAGTAGGTACTCAAAGCTGTTGCCACAGAACAACATTAATCGTGTTTTGTTAATTATTGTTTAATATTCATTGTGATCAGAGAACTTTTTATTCCAAAGAAAAGCTAGGAAGAAAACCTAAACAATAATGCTGTAAACAATTGCGTGGACTAGGCCTAGGGTAGACTTGTTGAAGTTCCTTAGAGCCAATGAGCGCTGTCCAGTCAACTGAGGAGGGGAGGGGTGGTCCACACTGGGCTTCTTTGTTGATCCATGGGCTGTGAGTGAGCGTCCGTGCGTGTCGCGAGTGCCTCGTGGACCGTTATGTCGCGTCCAGAATTCGACCGTAAGGTGGCGGAGATCATAGACTCAAGTGCTGGCAAAGACCATCAATTCATAACGAACCAGGAACGGATAGAAATAGTAGACTTTTTATCAACCTACAGTCAGTCAGTCTAGTTTCTGGCAGAACATGAACGGCGTTGATGTACTTGGGAGTTTTTACAGCGTTAAAGGGACTATCCCACCTTTAACATGGGGTTTGAGTTGAGATAGCCAAGTTTGCGGCGAGGTTCAGAAACCACTATCTATCTAGGTTGCAACCCCCGCGGCCTCTTGGTGTGGAAGAAATTCGTTCCCTTCATTTGAAAATGGGCCTTGTACAAGGCCCTATCTTCAACATGGAGCGACCGTTAGTGTGACGTCACCTCGTTTAGTCATTCTGATTTAAATGGGTTTGTTCGTTGAAAAATCGCTTAAAACTTGGTCTGAACTTTGTTGTGGTGCCTACAGAGTAAAAAAAAAATCAGCTTTATGACAGTAATGTGGCCTGGGGAAGGAGGTAATTTTGGGCTGTGACGTCACATATTTGAAGGTTTGTGTTTGGAATATGGGAAGCCTAAGATGTTTAATGAAAAATAAATGTCAGAACCGTGTTCCTGGTCATCCAATCTATAGAGTCGGGCACAACTTAACTGGTTTTAACAACATTTTAGAAGGTGGGATAGTCCCTTTAACTAAACAATACTTTATGCTACAGCCGAGTCTGCAACTCAACCTGGTCGTTACTCAGCATTGTCGTCATCACAGAGCTTCAGATCGATCAGCTACAGGCTGAACACGCACCTATAGGGTATAGGAAGACGTCCAAAAACTGTTGGCCATAGTATCTGTAGTGGGATCTACGTTCCATGCTGGTCAGGCATTTTGCAAAATGCCTAGTCATTTTGTAAAATGACTAGCCATTTTGAAAACAGCCTGGTTGCGTTCAGTCATTTTTCAAACAGCCGTCTTTTTGTAAAATGCCTAGGCATTTTACAAAATGACTGATTTTCTAAAGTGCCTGTAACATATACACACAGTGTGTATGGGTGTGGGTGATTGTAAAAAATTAAACATTGCCCCAACGGTGCTGATGCAAGATAATTACTTAGTAATTATAATATCTGCATCATCACAAGCAGTAATCATGCTCAGTTGCCTCATATGCCACACAGCAACTGCAAGTTTTAATTGATGCCTTGTTGGGCCTGCACGGGTCAGATAGACAACTAGGCCAATGTGATGAAATATGTCTGGAGCATTGTCTTCATCAAGAATGCGCTTATTCTTGGCGTCTACCTACCAAAATAACATAATCGTGAAGCGGATTATGCAATGAAAGCATTATAATGACCATTGGTGATTGATTCTATCGACAATTGTCCAACATTTATTTACCCGTTCTGAGACTTCCTATCAGACCTCAAGAATACAAGCTACAAATTTAAGGTTATTTATATGTTTCCGCATATTTGTCATTTTCGCAGCTCTGCGTCCCCCTCTCACTGTAATATCCAATGAAAGGTCCTGCTTCAACTACGCTGATGCGATTTCTTAGCGACGTAAAGCGTGGTAATAGTGAAGTAAACTGAGCGATTGTGCTGGCCACCATCCACCGGTGAAGTACGAGTAAATGTCCGCCCGTCGTTCTCGACTATAATCTTACGCCGACGGGGGAGAACCGAGTGCAGGACTCCGGAAGCGACAGGAGCACACCGGTAGCACGTCAGTCGTTCATTGTTCAAGGTCCGCCCGCATTCGGCATTGACCCTGTCCGCCGGGCCGTGAACTCCTGTCCATAGGGGCTGCTCTGTGCAGAGTGCAGACTGCACCGGGAGACTGCGACGCCAGACTGGCCGCCAGACTGCATCGATAGGCTGCTGGCGCGTGCTCCGGTCAACACGCCGCGCCGGCGGGCTGCGTCGACAAACAAACGCACTCAAAACTTTTTTACTACCTCCTGCAGGGTTCATTTTCTTCAAACCCGCAAGAAAAGAGTATATTGAAAGGGTAACTCGCTGCTACCATTATCTGCATAGTAACGGTACGTGGTTAATATGAACTTATTCGCCAGCGAAGAGTATTATTACCATGTAAATATCAATATTACTCTCGCGATCCAGAACATCACGAAAACTCTTTCCTTCTGGGTATCGTGACTCGTGTACAGATAGTCGTTTCATGCGTGGATCTTGTTTACCCTCGTGAAGATGATATTTGAAATTGAATCAATCAGCCAATCAGAAACGAGATCAGCCGTTTGCGGTTTGAAGGCCGCGCGCATCTGTCAGTTTTCGGCCGTTGGTCTCCGAGAGCGGGTGTGAGCAGTGTCGGTGCCGCGCGGCGTGGCCGTTGGTGATTGTGCTTGTGTGTTGTTCATCGCCTATAGAGCCTCTGTGGACATTTTATTGTAAGTACCGATGTGCTAGAGCATTGCGTGCCGTTGAGTGGTGCTAATTTGACCTGGTCAACAGGACCCCGTGCACGGCCACGTGGCCTAGTGCTGTGAGTACGTACCTACATTAATTTTGTTGTGATGCTACAAGTTTATGCATTGTGTTGGTGACTTTGAAAAAGCCTTGCACTGTAGTGATCCAGTCTCATTATCTCACGCAGACGGGCGACCACCCAGGAACGCCGTCGCTCACTTCAAATATTGTGCGCTGTGCCTTATCCAATATGAGGGCGCTGAATGTCTTGTATTCATATTCAAATTGCATTCAAGTTGTATCGTGGTGTTTATTTACCGCTTGTGCATTGCTGAACGCTTTGTATAAATTCGTATGAATAATTGAAGAGTCTCACAATGTTCATGGCTGGTGTGTCCCTCGTATTGTTTGTACGGAAGCCTAATATACATTGTTGCTCTTGAAGCATGTTTTTTTAGTTGGTGAGCTCCGGTTAACAGAAGCTTCGTAAAGCTTCTGGAGGAAGCGTCTGTGAGTCTGTGACCATCCTCTGGGGGGTTTACACTAAAGGAAAGAGTAAACATTACCATGTGACAAAGGGTAGGCCAGAAGAATATACTCGCTGTAGGAGGGTAAAGCACAGAGTAGATGATGCGTTACTCCCTAGAAAAGGGTTCCGTTAAAGATTTACCCTTTCAAAGAGTGTAACCCAAAAAATGTTACACTCTAGACAAGAGTAAATCAAAAGAGTTTACCATTCAGAAGATGGTAAAAAACGTCTGTGTATCATGTTACCCCTACCTGGCGAGTTTACTCTTCATGAAAGAGTAAAATTTACCATCTAGAAGGTGGTAAAAAACGTCTGTGTGTCAAGCTACCATGCTATGGCGGGTTTACCCTTCAGGAAATGGTAAAAAAGTTTTCAGTGCGGCATATAACTTTGCATCGGAATACTAATCCGATAGCCGGCAAGGCCAGTCTGGAAATCGTCTACGGAACTTTGCATTCAGACTGGTTTTTAGATCTGAATTTCGTGTTTGGTCTTTTGGGTGGCTCATACCAAATTGATAATGACGCCATAGCCGTTACGGTCGTAATCGGCTAGTTACTTCCGAAAACTTCGAGCATCGTGACTTTTCCCGACGAAGTTGAAGTGCGGCAGCCAGTCGCTGTAAACTAGCATCGTCTACCGTACTTTTACGGAACGTAACATAATTTGGGAAATTGAGCTCGTCGTCCCGACCATTTGATCTACATGCATCTCCACAACGACTGGCCTGATTGATGAGGCATCTTCTTTGGAGAAGGTCAGTATCCTTTCTACCCCGAACTGCTCTATTGATATAGCCCATGAGTGCCTACTACGGCACGTGCCACTTACGGCGTGATTCTCATATCCTCGCATTCTATCCTATCTCCTATCCCATAGGTTCCACATTTTCTCATCTTATTAGTTATAGTTCGAAATGCTGGAAACTGGAATGTGTTTTAGGGTTAGGCTGGGAAATATGATATGAGTGTGATACACCAGCGACCGATGCTTTTGTCACAACAATTGCTCAATTTTGTGCTATCTCGAACCTCTGACTGGAAATGTGTTCTTATCTGGTATGCACAATACTAGTCAGGCCTCCCGAGTGAACAGTTGGGCCGTCCGTCCATAGATGGCAGCAGCGGTTTCGCATGGAGGTAGGCTGTGCCGCAATGGCAATGTCCTAGGACGTATAGTAGGAGCCTAGGCCCTTATTCGATCGAGATGAGTTTCTTGCAGAATGCAAACAGAGGAATCATATGCGATATAGTGTATTCATTCACTTCCCTCAGTTACACTGATCATTTTTATACAAAATGATCATATTGATCATGGATTTGTTCTTTTAGTTGTAGGATGCATAAGATATTCGCACAGGGTATAGACATCTGGCGATGATGTGCATTTCCGAGCAAATATAAATAATGCCCGCAGTAACGGTCGACGTTGACTAGTATAGTGTCATTTTGTTGCTTGCGTCTACCACTTATAAGCCTCTCAGTCTCAGGGTCAGAAGCATCTCGATATAGCAGCTTCTCAGCACAGAGCAGACGAGCAGCCGATGAGTTTTAAAGGCATTCGGCAAGAAGACAGTGACTTGCGTCCGCACGCAATTTAATCAGATGTTACGCCTTGTAACTATAGGAAAGACGATATGCTTGGGTCGACAACAACACATTTTTTCAATATGAAGTAACGGCTTTTCAGCACCTGTGTCGGAAAGCTCTGGACTAGCGACTGAAGCCCCTTCCGAATGAGGTGGCCTGCCACAATAGTTCACTGTCTTTGTTCTTAGAAAGTCCCGAGAGCTGCTCATTTGTTTCGCCGTTGGGGGTCGCGTCAGAGCCGTCACTGGAATTGAGTCGGTATTCGAGTTCCATCTGAAACAGACAAACACAATCAGACTATCAAAAAGCAGGACGATTGGACGTGAACATCATTTACTCACAGGAATGACGTTTTGTTAGCGTACATTTTAAAATATTTTCTACATTTTAAGAATATTTTATATCCTTCGCATATTGCGACATCGTATGTGACTTAATTGCACAGGCACTAAACGAATCAAATGTTATTTATTTTGTACCACTAAAAGTGTTTCATTTATTCTTTTAAATTTTAGTTAATTCAAACTTCAAATTCACTTCAAAACCATCCGGAGATGAGTTATTGTAGAGCAAGCATAGGTACCTACAGCTGCCATAAAAGCTGTTTCGACAATATAGATGACAAAATGTGTGGGGAAGCACGCTGCGTTTCATCCTGTGTATTGCACAATGTGCAACTTACACGGGTAATTATTCGGCGGGAAAACCACAGACTGTATAGGCGGCTGCACACATGCGGGCCAGGCCCTGGGCCGCTTCCGCTTCTGCAAACAGAACGGGGAGAGGTCAGCTGAGCAATGATGCCCCACGGGTCACGGGTCACATTACATCAGCCTACACCGAACACTATACGCAGATCCGGCTGGGCAATGGTAATTCATGCTGAATATTAGCCGAATAATTCCACAGGTAAGCGCCACACCTGTCGAAATCGGACCTTTTGCCATGTGCTCATTAACACAGGAAATATGTCATTATCATGGCTCACAGGCAAAGCAAATGGGCGTTTATGGCATTTTACACCTGCTGGCTGCTGATAACATCTTTATTCTGTAAATATAGATAGGTATACCGATGGTAACAAATGAAAACCGGCTTCAATTAGCTGATTATTGACAGCTTTCTACGGATGGTGGCTTTGCTGATGGCGTCAAATAATTCCTAGGGATTAGTACAAATACTTTGAAAACATGTTTATTTCCTGAAAATCTATGGAAAGTAAGGTATTATAGCTGCCAACGATAATCCTACTCAACCCACGTGGTGAAACTAGATCTATGTGTTAGCGTTATCTCTCAACCTAGGTTGGATTGCGTATGGGTCTTTATCCTATCGGGCCACTGCTCTTTTTTCAATTTAGTCCGAACCTTTTGAATGGAAGGATTTACAGCGGGACAGAGGCCCACTAGGCACTAAGTAAATCTTGCTTTGCCCTCCAATCGAGAAATTCCCGGTCTATGGCAGAATTCAGATTTCAAAGTAAATATACGCACGTAGGCCGTACGATCGGTCCCTCTCACTGACTTCGGCTGGCTTATAGTCTGCCACCAACCGCAATCATACCCGTGGCCGTCAAGAAGCTGATAAACATCGTGATGACCGGAGCGCCTTCAAGATGGCTTCTTCCTTCATTTTCCCTCGACGGCGGGGTGAGGGGCATGCAGCTAAGATACTAAATTATTCCATAAATGTTCACTGCAGAGGGTAGCTTCAACACCTTACGTTGACATGGAATAATAATATCGTGTATCATACTGCATGAAGTACTTTCCTTGCTTTCCAATGTCCATGCATAGACGTTTTCCGAGGTTCGAGTCTCCAGCGTAGCTTTGATAGGTACTATCACCGTCGGAAGCTACCACTATCTAGTGGTAGCTTCCGACGGTCACGTTTATTTATGTCGCGTGGACAGCTGGAGGACATAGGCGGCGGAACGGGGAGGGCACCGGGGCACGGTGCCCCCCTTTGATTTTGGCTTTTTAACATTAGCCCTATGGGCGTTGCATGGAAAGAATGGGACCAAAAGTCGGCAGTGCCCCCCCCCCCTTAATTGAAGGTGTTCCGCCGCTACTGCTGGAGGAGTTTCCATTGCACCTACCGGCCGCGGCGGCTGCGCGTTTGCCGAAAATGCTGCCGTTGAACGTCGGCTTGCGGTAGCCGGCTTCTGTCAGCGGCGCCAGTAGCGCCATCGCTACTAGCACCACCACCAGCACGGCGGCCACTTGACGAACTGCGCACCGGCTGCCCATTTTGTTTCTGCAACACAGCGAACTCATTTATTAAGAAGGAGTGCTGAATCCCCATCGACACATATGCACCTTGCACATACCCACAAAGTCTCACTCGACTGTTGCATAATATCAGCCTGTACACATCTTTTCAGCGATTTGTCTCAATCTCAATCTTCAAATTTTCGGTGTTCAGGTTTATCGCAAACCCCATGCATTCACCTATTCATCCGTTCTTTCTATTCTACGCGCCAACCCATTGCTTTTCTTGACCATCCCGCCTATTCTGGTTGATCGTTGCCACGCCAAGCCCGCGATGAGGGTCACCTTCAGTGGGAGCACCCTCCCCGTCCCCCGTGGATGACCTAACCTAGGTTCTACCGAGGCACACCTGTCTCACGAGATGAGTTCAGCAGTGGCAGCACACCAGTTGGGGTTTGCCCTAATCATTCACAGGGCATACACGCTGTTCTGTATGTCAGACGAACTTTTTTCCGGTGCTTTATCAGTATAGTGATAAGATGAATTATTGAAAATTAACTGCAAAACTATAATGCATATTCACTTTAGTGAAGCATCTGCGCTTTCCATAATTTTTGTCCTTGATTTTCTTAACCAGGTGTTCAATGAAACGCTTAACCCTCGCCGGCCGAGGGGGGGGGGGGGCGGGTGCCCCCCCCACCCCCCATAGGGTTTTTTTTCGCGATAGCTCCGACTACGCTGGTGATAGAGAGCTGAGACCTAGCATACCTGACCTTTGATTCAAGCCGGATATTTTGACACCAACCGCATTTTTGGGTCAGGTCAGGTCACTGACCTATGACGTCATAAGTGAATCTCTGCACGGTTTTCAGATGTCGCAACTTCGCAACGCCCTCACTGCCAGAGGAGATGTCACAGGGAAATGAAACTTGCAGGATCTAGTATCCATTATGAGTCTCACAACTTGTTTATCTCGGATTTTTCCTAAAGGTCATATGAGGTCAGGTCATTTTCGTGACCTCACCATTATAAGTCAATTGGGAAAAATGAAAACTGCTATTCTGGCGCCGGGAACGCTCTCCAACTATCTCAAGCACACAGAATCGTGATTTGATGCACTCCTTGCAAGGTTAGATGCATCACTTTTGCAATGTTGACCTTGCGTGACGTCATTTATGACGTCATCAAGGTCATATTAGTTTTTCGTCAACAACTCTTGATCAAATTGAGCTAGCGAGTCGAGAAAGCCACCAATGGACTCAGGAAGACCTGCCGAATCGAATGATATGCGACATGACCTCTTTCGACCAACTTCGTAACCTTGGGGTGCTGACCTGACCTTGACCTGAGGTCAACACCCTAAGTTGACCTGACCCGAACAAAAAGTATATCATTCGACGCGCCTGAGCAAGGTGAACACGATGCTGCCAAAATCGCGGCTCTGCAGCCGTTTTTTGCGAAGTTAGTCACCAAAAACTGAACCGTACCTTGGGGCACTTGACCTGACCTTAGAGGTCACCGGTTGACCTAGGACCTTAAAATCGGGTACCAATCTCTGCGTCTCGTCACGGCGCACACGCTCGTTTTTTTCCGCGACGCGCTAGCTCCACCAGGGGCGAAACGGCGAGGGGGGTCGTACCCGCCTCCCCCCTCGGCCGGCGCAAACCAATAGGTCCGGCGAGGGTTAATTACTGATTCGGTTGAACATTTCGTTACAAATGCGCTAAAGATGCTAGCCTAAATGGCAACCCTTACAAACAACCAACAAAAAGCATTATGAATAATGGAGGCTCATTGGGCCTGGATGTTTTTTCTGCGTGTTGGACACGTACTCCGCAGGGCGCAGGATGTCTTAATTGACTTTCAACGCATTGTGGTTTGTAATGACAGCAATAATTACCATGGAACTAAGGAAATACAAATTGTACAATATTTCAGAACACAATGTTGTCGTTAAACCTACGAAAAGACCGTCTTTAGGCACAACAAAGTCCTCCTCAGAGCCTTACCTGCCGCTATCAACTGCAGCCACCCCATGAACTGACACTCGTGTACCGATCTCCACACCTGCTGTTCGCTAAGTGCACTGTCCGGTGCAGTGTGTGACCCACAGTGTGACGGACTGACCTGCGGAGCTCTGCGGAGCGGAGGACACTGCAGACCAGCCGGGTTCACCGTCACAATGGACCTCAGCAGCCGCCGGGTCCACCTTTATAGCCCTCCACACCGGGTGTCATTTCCAGTCAAATTGACCCGCGATTGAATTACTGGCCAAGATGAGACCGGTGACCGGCGCGGCGGCGCGCGGCGCCCGCGTCAGATTGGTCACGCGCCGCGCCATGATTGTGTCATCTGCCGGCCTCCTCCCAGCTGTATTGTGTGACCGGGTAAAATGGGAGCAGCGGTCCACTGCGTGGGTGAGGAGGTCAGGGGTCACCAACACCGATAGAAAATATAGCCGAGTGGTAGCCGGTACGCTTGCACTATATCGCATGAAGGGGAAGCTGTGATCTTATTGTAAGATCACTTTGTAAGCAAATAGAGCGCTAACACAAGCCAAGATTGAAAGTACGCTTCACCTACATACTCGCATATATTTGCAGATAAATCTCTGATCATGCAAACTCAAACCAGACCATCAGGTCACGTTCAGTGACGTGACTTAGAGACAAGGATACATTCTCATCCTAACCACAACGACTAAATTAACAATATGTGTGATTGCAATGATGTTTCTGATGACATTTAGAAATGGAAGATATATGATATACCTACATTTACGATATTGATAGGGTAAATATTTGCAAGATGTGGGGTTTTAGCTGCATTGGTTTTATAAGATATAAGGATTAAGGGATGCCATGAAAGCATGTGTAGTCACCTCGTATTGACCATTAAAGGCTACATCGGGACAGGGTTGTTCTGCTCATAGTTTTCTGACAAAGTTAAAATACACATCTTACCAGCTAATACAACCAGTTTGTGTCATATTTGAGACGGAAACTTGGTGCAAAACGGTCGAGACGACCGGTCAGGGAATGCTCATAAACACACTCCGAGTCCCATTCTCTATAAAACGTAGAAATTACACAAGATGGAATGTACTTACTTACTGAAGGAGTTAGCTTTGCACCATATAGTTCTTCTGAATGCTTGAGACGAGGTGTTAGTATCACTGATGTTAGTTGTCGGACTTTCGTCCCCGTCTTGAGTTGAGATGTTAGTTTCACAACGTTTCGGCCAGTTACTTCTCCGGCCGTCGTCAGGTGTTCTTTGGCCCTTAGAAGGACCTGGATGTTGGTGGCGCTGCGCCGTACGCGTCATACCGTTCGAAAGCTCCTGTAGTCAGCGGGAATCGAACTCGGGTTTCCCCGGTGATAGTCCACGGTTCTAACCACTCCACTATCGAGGCAGACTGTCTGCCTCGATATGTACGGCGCAACGCCACCAACATCCAGGTCCTTCTAAGGGCCAAAGAACACCTGACGACGGCCGGAGAAGTAACTGGCCGAAACGTTGTGAAACTAACATCTCAACTCAAGACGGGGACGAAAGTCCGACAACTAACATCAGTGAGCTTTGCACCACTTACATCAGGGTTTAGTTGTGCAATACTACCACTAACCACTATTCCTGAACATATCGTGAGGTCACGCAATCGTTGAAATTTATGCTCGTTATTTAGCATGAATGTGTAAATTGCATAACCAGAGCAGCTTCCGTGTTGTGATTTTCACTATCGCTTTCACCCCTTTTATCTTTTGTCTCGCTCTCCGAATGGCGAATAACCCTGTTCCTGGTGATAATAATTTACGCTGTGAGTCGCTCCTCAAAATATCAGCAACGTCTCACGTTAATACCAATCACCTGAATTGGAATTTCATGAAACATTACGTCCATGAATTATACGGAGTCCGTAGTATGTTTGGCATTGACTGTTTATAATTACATCAATCTCTCCACTTATAAAACTCTGTATCTAAGCCAATGAGATCCCTCAACATAGACCTCATATCACTGTAAAGCCAAGCTGCTGCATGTATATAGGTGCAGAGGAGAAGATCTGCCGTTTCAATTTCCAGGGCCCGCCCCATGAGTGTAAGAAAGGTGCCCACCTCCGCACCACCGCACAAAGCGGTGGTGAGAGTCCGCTTCGAGACGCTTCAACGCTCCCTGTTTGTTTCCAATTAGGATGGTCTACAGTCAATGACGGTGGTCACGATTAGTGATGTCAAATACAGAAAATCTGAATACCGATACCAAACCAAATACCAACATAAACCATGAAGAAAACCGATACCAAACCAACTTCATAACATGAGGGAAATACCGACTTTTAACCAATTTCTCAGCCTCTAATACAGGTGAGGGTTCACAATACCAACAAAATACCAAGTACATTAGGATTGAAATACCAAATACCAAGTTGGTAATCGGTTTGGTATCGTATACCAAAAAGTTGGTATGTGATTGACATCTCTAGTCACGATATAAGGCATTGGCTACCTTCGGTAGGTAAATACTGATTCGTTTTCATGATTTGAGAGAGAGAGAGAGAGAGAGAGAGAGAGAGAGAGAGAGAGAGAGAGAGAGAGAGAGAGAGAGAGAGAGAGAGAGAGAGAGAGAGAGAGAGAGAGAGAGAGAGAGAAGAGAAAAAGAATGAAAGAGAGAGATAAAATATAAATGGAGTATGGCGCGCGAGATGAGTGCCCTGAAGGTGAGAGTGAGGACGGAATGGTGACTTTCATGGCCCCGTGTGTGCCGTTCTGGCTCCGCCGTGAGAGTGAAATCTCAGTGGTCACGGTTCGGTGCTCGCACATGGGGCCACTGCACAGACGCTGTCACGGCCCGGTTCGGCCCAGGGGAGCCCGCCCGCCCGCCCCGCCCTTCCCCGCCGCAGGCCGCAGGCCAGGGGAGGTTTCACCAGTGCAGCCGACTGCTCCGACCTGCACCCTGTCTCGGCTGGGTGCCGACCCATGACCGACCTCAGGCAACGGTGGGTTGATCCGGTAACCAGACAGCTGCCAGCTGATACACCATACCTGTATAGAATCCATCAACACCGAATTAGCGATAGCCATGTGACGTTATACGCTTATATTTAACCTACAAGAAACGAGTTCAACCTCTTCCTAGGTAACCGCCTGGCGTCAATTTCACCATGGAACAAACTCATAAGCCACAACGCTTAACCGCTTTCAATAATTAGCTCACAAAATATCCAAGCGCGATACTATGGTGGTGCTGAAAATTATCGCTTCTTTTCAATTGTCTTGAAAACAATGGGTCGTAGAAGCATAAGTTATGGTGCATTTAAACCACCGGTCCTTCTCACGCATTTCATGACAATTTCATAGCTTTCGCCGCATGGGGTTACGTAAGCTGAGTTACGAGTGTAAACAGTGAGGACGATGATGGAGCATTGCCACAGTCGATTAGGTCGCCATTCTGTCACATACCGAATGCAACAACATGCTGTAGCCAACTTTTGACGGCAAGGAAGAAAAAAAGTCAAGAAAGTCAGTTTGATCAATCAAAACAATTATATAAGTATGACATTGCTTCCAGTGATAGCGACAACATTTTTATGAGTAGTTTCCGCAAAGCAGTTCACTATTTATTATCAATATTCAGCATGGAAGACACTCCATGTCAGCGCAAGCGGACGTGAGGCGGCCAGGAACTTGGCGGAAGCCGTCGCTCCCGTTATACAGCCCTCACCTGGCTCCAAGTGTGTTTCATTTGTTTCAATTTCAACCAACGTCTCCGTGGGGCATCAGTTTCTCCGCCGGACGAAAAACGAACTGTGTAGGCACGCATGGCGCTGGCATCAGTGATGACAGTGGCTTTCTTCGGCGACCGTTTCAGAAGAAAAGATCGACGTTGGCGATTGGTAGACGTCTTTTAATTGCACTGGTGACTTTGTGCGGTAAAATTGTGCTCAGCTGATGGATAAATGTCCCAAATATCCCACGTATTTGTTCCATTTCAATACCCTCAGCCGTTTTCGAGTTATGGGAAATTAGGCTAACTTTTCTCATCTGTAGTTATACCTGATGAGATAGTCCGAAGCTATACGAGTACCTATATTGCTCTGTCTTTCGCCATTGGTCGTGAGCTCGTGCCTCTTATACCATGCAGACCCTATTTATTCAGCAGCTGTTCTTTGCAGCGCGAAGGCATCGTAGTAATCGTGGTTGATATGCACATTACCATTGGAAAACGTGCATACCACTCCCTTGACTAAGGTACGTACCTTGAACTCGTACTTAGCATTTTTGAAGGTCAATGGGGTGAAGCGTGTCCAATGCACTGTCCCCAATGGATTGAATGTGACGTAGCACGTGTTCGCTCATTAGAGACATATTTTCAAGTCATCAGGTCAGGTCAAGCAAATCTAAAAAGAAATGTTTTGGTACTGCATGTGCTGAAAAAGGGATTTGAGCTTTTCAGCAGCCGATAAACGATAGAGGATGTACCAAAAGCACACCAATGATCTTAGCTTAGATCAAGATCAGCATTTCAACCGTCTCATAAAACGGGCACGTGTTTTCATTCTCTGTTTATGTGTACTTGATGTTAGATGCATATCGTACCATCCAGTAGGTATATCCGGGGCTCTAAAACAGCCTACCGTACATATATGTACCGTCTACCTACAGAGAGAGCGCATTGATGAAAGTTCATTGACACGAAACTCGCTCAAATTCTTCACGAGATGTTGAATGCCTCAATCACCATGCTTAGATTCCAATTTTGAGTCCCTGCTGATCTTTGAACATGCACGTTGAATTCCAAAATTGATCCCATTTGATCGGTCTTCAACGTCAAGAAACTTTAAACGGTTCCGACCCACCCATGCCCCAAGATAAATAAGTGGTGTGCTAACCCTCGCCCCGTTGGGGGGGGCCATTTTGGCCCCCCCTGTGGTTTTTCCTGAATAGCAAGAAAACGGCGGCGCGCAGCGCCGCCAAATTTTCAGGACCTTCTCAGGCATCAATTTGACACCTTCACACCAAATTTCAAGTCTTAGGTCACCTTAGGTCAGGAGTTATTGAGGTCAAACTGAGGTCATGTTCGAGCAAAAATGAGCAAAAAACATGCAATCTTGAAACGCTCACCAAATCTACAGTTATCAAGCAATTTTAAAGTTCTTTATATGGTCTAGTAGACAAAAAGCGGCGCTACAAAACTGCTTTCTCGGATTTTCAAAATTTTTGGTTTTTGACCCAAAAAATTCAAAAAATTGATTTTTTTAGAAAAACTAGAAAAAAATCCAAAGTTGTTCCGAATTTCGAAAAAACCGGAATATATGTGATAGTCCCAGCGCTCTTCTATATACATACCAAGTTTCAGATCGATATCTCGTTTTTTGGCCAAGTTATAGCGAAAAAACTGTTCAAAAATGATGACGTCAAATTTTTGAACTCAATTTTTGGCGATTCTAGACCACGTACGGCAAAACAAAGACCACCATTGAACTCCCCGTGACGAGCTGCATCGATTCGATACCCATTCTATGCAAAAATATTAACTTTGAAATTTGACCTAATTTGACCTGACCTTGACCTGACCTTGACCTGACCCCTTGACCAAAACGTGACCTAAGCTGGCCCCAAAGGCTGCCTGACCCACATAATCGCATTTTTCATGTAAAATGGACCATAAAACATGTATCACACGACACTTTCATATTGTGACCCCCCGTGACCTGACCTCTGTGACCTGACCTGGTATCAGTGACCTCAAATAGCAAAATATGTGTTTGAAGAACATTTCCCCATCGATGATTTTCAATGAAATGCATTTTACTCGATTTTACAACGCATTTCTTGAAATGCCTGTAAACGGTGAAAATTGGACCTTTGACCTGACCTGTGACGTCATCGGTTTGACCTAGGTCAATAAAATTGGGTCACAAGGTAGTTCCCCGTTGGGGCTATCCAACGCCGTTTACCGCTTGTCGCTATGTTGCGTGGTTCTCGAGATCTTAGGGGGGGGGGCCAAAATGGCCCCCCAACCGGGCGCGTTGCTCGGCAGAGCCCAACGGGGCGCGGGTTAATGCGTGAGCACTACGCAAGTTCAAAATAAACATCCACTAGCTTGTGCGGTTCTCCCATCTATAGTTTGGCTCAAAACCGTACACATTAAGCGCAGTCGGTTGAGCCCTTTTTGCAGGGGTAGAAGAGGGCCTTTGTTATGCGTGCGCATAAGAAAAATGATATTCCAGCTGGCTACAACCCTTAGCCTGAGTTCAAATCGAATTTTACTTTTCTGAAGCAAACGCACGTTTCTATAGGCGGTTTGTTTTCATCGTGCAACAATAAATGAGCTGAAACAATCAGATCTCACTGGTTACGTCGTTTTATTGCACATTCAATACACATTTCAGCTGAAAGACAGCTGCCACTGCCGGACACATAACAGCAAACAGACGCCTGTGGCAGCGGCTCATCGTTCTCAACAAAGGCCAGCTCGGTGGCGGTGCTGCACAACTCTGCAGATCGGTGGTCGGGCTGTCGATTCGGTGATGTGATAACGACTCGCCTCGGTCGTTTTGATATGTTCTGCCTTGGGCGATATGATGATGACCTGCCTATAGGTCACGCTGGCGTCTCTGCCGGCAGGCGGTGGCTTGGTGCGGAGGTCAGGTGATGGGTTTAGCGGTGGTACTTGTCGTACGAGTACACTGGGTAGTCGGCGTACCAGCCGAAGGCGCCGTACCCGCCCGTGTACGCGCCGTAGTCGACCTGGTCGCCGTAGCCGCCCGGGTGGCCTGCCTGACGCGCCGGCCTGCCGACAGGTCAGAAGAGGTTAGCGGCACAGCTGTGACATGGTTACAGAGGAGTCAGTCACACCTAGTCATCGAATGGCTTAGATGTTACGCCCACATATGCACCCCAGAAATGAATCTGGGGTGCAGCTGCAGCCTGCATCTGTCAGTGATAAATGATTTTATTGACACAGTTTGCCAGTCATTAACCAATCTGACTCAGCCCTTTATACGGCTGGTCTGTCTCAGTTTCTCTCTTATGAGTGAGTCATGCACAAAAGATCACACTGACCGATGAGAGGGCGATCGATTTCTCGTGAAAGTGGTCTCTGCACAACGGACCGTCCACCGCACCTTTGCGTATCTTTCCTGTTAGCTGGCTGATTTGTGGGGCCTAGGGCTTTAACTCAACTAAAACACGTCTAACCTAACCTGTCTAACCCGAATCTCAATAACATCATCAATCCCGGATGAAATCAGTTGTAACAGCAGCTCCAAGATCATGCAAGCATTCACATGGGTGATATCGCCAGTTCCAGACTTTCTCGGCAACCCCAAATCTGTTGGCACCTCCAGACTATTCGAACACCTCCCCGAACTTTCCCGGCAGCCCGTCTCTGTCGGAGCCACTCACCTCAGCTCAGAAGGCTCCGGCTGGTAGATATCCCTGTCGTACTGCTGCGCGGCGCGGGCCACCCTCAGTCGCGGAGGAGCGTAGGGCAGCTCCTCGATAGGAACCAGGGCGTAACGCGGCATGGCGACGGCCACCGCGACCAGAGCGGCCAGAACGAGCTGGAAGAGCCACCGGGGACGTCAGTGCACGTAAAAAATGGAGTTATGAGCTGGGAGCACAGATGTATGAAAATCAGAGAGGCTAGCAATAACGGCAGCGGATGGCCGTGACATCCAACTGATCGAACGTTTCCGAAGTTTTTTTTTTCTGAGACGTTATATTTTTACAAGTAAAAAGGCGCTTTATTATACTCACAAGCTTTGCACAGCAGCTGATGCATAGCACGGTGGTCATGGAGTGACCCATAAGATGTACGTAAACACCAAATACCACTGGAAAGTCACAAAGCAGAGAAGAGAAGCAGTCAGAGAAGCTGCTGCCTTCTCTAAAACTCACCAGGCAGGCCTTCATCTTCGAGCGGAGGGGAGATACTGAGCTGCCGAGCAGAGCCGACCGCGGGCTTTATACGGCGCACCTGCGCCTCCAGTGGAAAACGATATCTACTCGACGGTAGCTCGAGCGTGGAGAGAAAACCGCCCGCCTCCGCTGCCAATCGCTGCCACTGGCACTGTGAGAGAGCTACTGCACTGGCAGCTCGACCACCGCGCTGCCAGTCGCTGTCACTGGCACTGTGATAAGTCTACTGCTGGCAGCCCCTGCCAATCGCTGCCACTGGCACTGTCAGAGAGCTACTGCTGACAGCTCGGCCGCCGCTGACCGGGAAGGAGTGGTGGTCAGTGGTCACCATCTGCTTTGCATAGCCTGTCTGACTTGGTCACCGCCAATGTCAATGGCATTGGTCGTCAGCTTGTCTTGCGAGGTCCGGCGTGCAAGCTGCAAAACAATGAGGCATGCAAGTTTCATACATGACTGTTTATTTCGCTGCTACCTCATAATAGGTAATTTTAACGCCTTTGGACCAGCTAAAGTGACCTGATAGGCTTCAAACTGGCCTTCATCTTATTGTGGCCTTATTTAGCAGTGAAAGGAGACAAAAGAAAGGATACCAAAATTTTAATTAAGACCGGGACACAGTGGCGCGGGAACCGGGGGCTAGCGGGGGCTGAGCCCCTCCAACTTTTCGGCTGGGAGGGGGGGGGGGCTCGTAATGTATTTGAGCGCCCCCTCCCCCCCCCCCCCAGCTGGAGGAATCGAAATCGGAAATCTACTAACATAATCTTATAGATTCATACATAGGCGCGGGAACCGGGGAGGGGGCAGTGGGGGATGCTTGCCCCCACAGCCCACAGCTCTGGGGCCGTGGGGGCGGTGCCCCTGGCCCCACAATTTTTCATGAGGTCAGGAACCGTTGGGGCAGCTTGTCCATCCCAAACTAGGGGTTGTGCAGTCACAAAGGAAGAAAGCATGTAAGTGAAAAATCCACCTCTTTCACTGGCTCGGCACCTCATTTGGCAGATTAAAACCTGTATTCCAGGTTGCCAAAACGGTAGTTTCTTCACTCAGCTGAGACGGAATACCTGACTTTTTTCAAATATTTTCGCTTTTTTTGTTGTTGAAAAGGCCAAGGTCTGAAAAATAAGTGGCCTAAAACCGGTGAGAAAACTAGATTTGGGGGAAGCCTAGGTTGTTCTCCATTATGGTTCAGCCCCCCCCCCCCCCCCCGTCTGGAAGAAGTTCCCGCGCCACTGTCGGGACAAATGATTATAGATTAGTGCCCACAAACTGCTGTATAGCAAAAACAAAATGCATCGATTGTTGGCACAAACGTTTCCAATTTTACAGTTTCGCAGCGAGAAGACGATCGCTCAGGATGGAAGTGGGAACATCGCCCGCGGTGGACCTCGCCCAGGATACGCTCTAGTGCCCATTTGCCCATGCTCGGTCATTCGTTGAGAGAATGTGAGCCGAGAAACCGGGCCTCCAGCGGCAGAGACTAAAACTACAGTTGTCATGTACCGCCGCATGCGTCGCTGCTGCTGCCCCTTTATGTGCCCCGACTCTCGCCGCAGTTTAGCGAGCGTAAATGGAAACATGGGCGTAGGAACGGCTGGAACATTGTGGGTGCATGGGTGCAGAAATCCAGCCATGGCCGGTGAAGCGGGGGGGGGGGGGCGACACCCGAGCGAAGGCTCGTTACGAGCTTTGATGGTGTACCATGTCGAAAAGGTACCAACCGATAAGTGCATTTGGAAGTCACCGTTCCGTGATTCTATCCTCAGGATACTGAAATCCTTCTCCACGCCGCAACCCCCCTCCGGGCTGGACAGGCAACTCTATCTCATGCGGGCTGCTCCCTTGGAGCGGCACCGCTGCTCCCGAGGGAGCGCACCCCGTAGCCGGGTGCAGTGAGTGCCTTGGGGCTGGATGGCCTGTCTTCGGACGGGCTCAGCCCCGGCGACTCACTAGGGTGCCTGCCCAGACCAATGTCTCCCCCTATATCCTATCATCCTCCCGGCTCTGAAATGGTCTTACTGGACCGAAAGGGCCTAACCCAACAAAACAAACAAACATTTGGAAGCATTGACCCTCGCATGTGTAGGGGGGTCGGATGAACCTCCCCCCATGGTTGTTCGCAAATAACTCGCGCAAAAAGCGGCCGATCGCGACGAAACTTTTAGTACCCTCGAGTTGATCAGTTTTACACCTACTCCAAAAAATTCATGACCCTGACCCAAAAGACCCTTGACCTGTGACCTGATTCTCGAGACCATGTTCGGCCGGAATCGCGATTTGGCGTATGTCAGCTCACATTATCCGCGCGTTTCCAGTCTTTTTGTGATTGTAGACGTCCAAACATGTGAAATGATGTTCTTCCCATGCATCACGGTGGGTGTGAAGATAACCTGAAGGTCAGGTCATTGACCTTTGATGACCTCGGTTCACTTTTTCGAGTTTTACATGTTTCTAGGGTAGTTTATAGGGCTGATTTCGAATTTGGCATCCATTTGAACGTTTAAGAAGCAGTTTTAGTGCTTTCGTGACATGCTACGACACCGTCAGTGGTAGTTGACACCTACTATGGATAGCCGGTAGGACGCCTAATGGTTGACCTGACCTGACCTGACCCGATCTGGCCTAAATGCATGAAGAAATCATCTGTGATCAAAACTAACATCAGATATTTGTGATCAGCACCCCGAAAAACCCGATAACAGCTTCACTTTACGCAGTTCTAGCAGGTCCCGATTTTCCCGACTTTTGGAATATTGACCTGACCTGGAAGGTCAACCAATGAAGTAGGACCTTAAAATTGGGTATCATCGGCTTCCTCTTGTCACGGGCAACACTCTCGTTTTTTTCCGCGAAGCTCTAGCTCGATCAGGATCCGAACGGCATGGGGTCCGACCGACCCCCTCCCCCTCCCCCTACACATTAGAAGCTGGAAAACGCTGCACACATTCGAGGGCTAATATTGTCAATATTGACTACCGCAAAAAGTAAAAGCGGCCAACTTAACCATTTTCGAAGATATCGGGCTAAAATTTTTGACAGTGGGTCATCGGTTCGGTATGTGTTCAATCACATGCTCCATTTCCCTTTTTTTCAGCACAAATGTAAGTTTTGAAGACCAACATCACTGATCACAGTAGCAAATGCTTCGAAAGATGGATAGTAGGCAACATATCCTGAATTTGCCGTGCTGCATGGGAAGTACATAGTGTTGATGAAAAAGGGGTTTTTGGTTCAGATTATTGTGGGTGCAGAATACATTGTCTGAACCCACTGGATAAATATTGTGGGTGCAGCTGCACCCTTGCACCCATGGTTCCTACGCTTATGAATGGAAATAATAACACGATGGGAGTGGCGCATCCGTCCTCGCCTCACTCAGGACGAATCCATTCGCATCCCTCTCACGTTTCCTTTTCCAGACTGGTGGAGTCACGCCCAGGCCCCACCAGACAACCGGCGGTGACGGCTAGTCCTTGTTGGACTACATTTACAATCCCTCCGGGGTGGCCGTTTGAGCGGCAGGACGGGCTGTCCCATCACCGGACGGTCTTTACTGCTGATGCACACCGTCTCGATGGTCCACACAGTCCGATGTCTTCACTCTAAACAACCATTCCACTTTCCAGCAATCTTTTTTTGATGTTCGGCTAAAAAATGTACTAGTTTCCGAAAAATCTGAGATAGTCATTTTATAGAGCGTTCTAATTGGCACATTTCAAGGGTTTTATTTGCAATGAGAGGGCGTTGACACTTGACCAGTAATAATTATCCCAGTCGACTCCTCGCAATAACACGATTATCATCGAGATCGTGATGTATTGATAACCAGCAAAGAGCACTGAACGCTGATAGAATAGGGGAAGTTGGGGGAACGCCGAATACTTTTTTTCTGACGCCCGTAGCACGCAAGGTAGACAACATAAGCTATTCCTGTTGGCGTCATTCGAGAGGCCAGTCTTTTGTCTTTCAAACATACCAGGCGCATTTGATGAATTCGCATACCGTTAAGCGCAAAAACTATCAAAGATCAAAAAGATCAGATAGAAAAAGAAAGATCAAAAACTATCAAAAACTATCATATCAAAGAACTGACTTTTTCGGCGTTGCCCCAGACTGCGGGGAAAGCCGAAAATGGGATAAATGATCTACGAGGAATGCCGACATTGATGTTTTGCCAATTTATCTCAAATTTTATCCAAAATTCATCAAAGCTGACTCGCGTTTTAAGAGCTTGAGGACGCTTGGTGCACACTGTGAGCTATAATTGTGTGATATAGTAAGAAAATGCCAGGTAAATCATTCCTTATAGGTAACAGGCCGTTGTGCCGGCTGAAAGTGTAATTTGTTTGACTAAAAATACACGTTGCTATTCTACAGCAGTAAAGTCCACGTAGCGTGCTTTAACGTGCGTAATTGCACGTTTTCGGCATTACCCCAGCCAGCCATACTTGCATTTGCAGGCCCATAACTTTTAAACGTGCTGTATAAATTTCAAATAGGCAGCACACTTATGCAAAGACATGCTGAAGATTACTTGACCGAAGTGGCCAGACAAACGGTAGCATAATGAGTAAGAAATGCAGCTTCAAAGGCGCATGTAGTACAAGGGAAACGTACCTTGAAAACGCTTTTGCCGCCCTTACAGCCGAAGTATTACAAATGACGACTCGTAACAAACATGCGATAATTGTAGTCACTTAAGCTTCAGAGCATCACTGAGACGTGGCATCCATGTCTTACGGTTTTAGAAATATCTCGAATTTCGGTTTTGCCCAACTCCGGCATTGCCCAAACTTCCCCTAGCTTATGCCGTAAGCGTGTCAAACAGCGATTCAGAAAACAGCGACTTAAAGCAGCGACAGAAAAATAGCGACTTAGGTACCGTAAGGTGGGGCTATTTGAGACAGTGGGGCTATTTGAGACAGTATTTAAAATTGCTATAAAATAAAAGCCACTTAAAATTTATGCTTAATTTTTTGCTCAGACGATTTACTGCTCGATTCCACACCTCCCTGAGCAAAAATATCACACAAAAATCAAACGATCTTTATTTTATAGCGATTTTAATGCTGTCTCAAATAGCCCCACTGTCTCAAATAGCCCCACTTTACGGTACTCATAACAGCGTCCGCGTCCACGTGTAGAGCGACCGCGAGAACCGCGACTCACATGTTTAAGCGATTATTTAATCGGTGTAGCTATAGCCCGCGAGTTGCTGGGGGGGGGGGCGTTAAACGCCCCCACTTTTTTCGCCGGGCCATAGCATAAAAACGGCGCGCCGCAGGCGCGCCAAATTTTAAGTACCTGTAGGGAATTGATTGAAGGTTATTGTGACAAAGTTTCAAAAAAATCGGTCGGAAATTTTTAGATATCGAGGTTTTAGTGACGTCATGATTTCTGAGTTTTCGACCAAAAACGGCATATGTTCAAAAATTGTTCAATTTTTGATTGTCGTTCCGCATTTTCCAAAATCTTGAACTGAATCTTGGCAATTTCTCGTGACTACTTCACGACCATGATACATGCATTTCTTAAATTGAACTTTTTGAGTCAAACACGTACACATATGATAAAATGACTGTAACCATCGTGTTCTACGCCCCAAATTACCCATAAAACATGTGTCACAGGCTACGAATATCAGTTTCGATTTTCGGGGATATGTGCCTACCCGGTTGACCTGACCTTGACCCTGACCTATGCTTGACTGACCCCATTCATGGAGCTGACATTCTTGTAGGCCTTATATGATGGATTGTGCACCGTTTTGACAGAGTTTATGACGAGAGGCGGCCATTGCGAAGTCCTGAAGTCCATGCTACTGAAAGCCCGATTTCAGGTGTTTGACCTGACCTTGACCCGACCTGTGACCTCAAAATTCAACTTTAAAGTACTCATCTGAAGCGTCTCGTCGCGTTCTTGGCGTTTGCCGTCTAGTGCGTTTCGCTGCGCCTATTGGTTCTCGAGTTATCGGCTGGGGGCGTTTAACGCCCCCCCCCCCCCCCCCCCCCCAGCAAACGGTGGGTGGCGAAATATCCCAGCAACTGCCGGGATAGCGAGCCTTTGATCTTTTCTGAGGCAAGGTCACTTGACGTGACCTGGTGACCTCGGACCATGAACGACCCGGGTCTGAAATTTTCACACCATGTGTGGAATAGATGTATGAACAGATGTAGGTACCAAAAACGGCGGTGCTGCGCGCGGCCGTTTTTGAGATATTTGCGAAAACCCTGAGGGGGAGGCGTAAAAACGCCTCCCCCAGCGCGGCAACAGAAAATACCAATCAACTCTGTTACATATGACTTTAAAAAGTCTCCGAAATGTGTATGACAGATTGATCCGCTTCATGACTGGGGCCGTCAAGTACGTTTTCTCTATTAGCTTCGAAACCATATCAGTAGCAAGTTGTAACGTATCGACAAGTATGTAGCATTCAGCCCTTTAATGCCTACCTGTCTTATATTTTGCTTATGTTTAGCTAAATATACAGCTTTAATATTTATATTTAGTTGGATATATTTAAGTATGCATATGCAGTTAAAATAGTACCCAATTATATATAGCTTCATCAATTCAACACCTTGCTTCGAGAAAAAGCGAGAAAAAGTAAGTCGCAGAGAAACGAGTCACGACGTCAGAAACCAGCGTGACGTCATATTCGGTCGGTTTGTCGTCCTTATATATGACGCTTCACATAGTCAAACGGCTTATTTTTGGCCGAACGCTTTTTAACGGGTAATAAACGGTAAAACGCTTGGTAGGAAAGCGAGCTAGTGTAAGTGTACGGTGAGCCACGTTTGCCGAACATACAAAGTTGATATACTAATTCGTATTGAATTGAAATGTTTACGAGCTACGACGTCTTCTACATCAGTGCTTAGCTTACTTACGACGATTAAGTGCTATTATAGAATAGATGACCTTGCTGGCCTTTTCATATACCTAATCTTTGGTAAGAGCTCTATGAATGCTCCCGTGCAACATGCAGCCGTGAAGTGACCTGAAGTTTGATCAAAGGGGTCATTTATTCCATGTCACACAAAAGTAAAAGCAAGTTGAAGGCCATATTATACACTAAAAGTACAGTCCAGGCTATGGATTACATTACCTATAATCTAATACTACCTACCTATGCTATTGGAGCTCCGAGCTCAAACCAGGTCAACGCCAACGGAAGTCAAATTATAGAGGGCATGAATTACTGTGGCGTAGCGAGGAATCCAGAGCTGTTTAGGTATCCGTTGCTCAATTTTTGTGCAATGAACGTTTCAAAATAACCATTTTCGCAGCACCCGGGATAAAACGCATATCCGAGAGAATCCTCGAGTTTTCTATACGGTGCTGCCATCGAGCGCCGTCGCTTAGAACTAACCACGAGGGAAGCCAAGGGCCAAGGAGCTGCGGCTTTTACTACCAACAGCTATCAATGTGGTGATCAAAGGGCTAAGTTGGTCGTTTGCTATACTAATGAAATTGGTGTAGCTAGAATAATGAGGTCGCGAAAAAACATTGATTAGACGCTACTTCTTTTGTGAATTAACGGTCAACGGAAACCGCCAAAACCGGCACCGACCGGGCCTCATTCGGGGCGAATCTGGCCACTCTAGTCTCGTCTGCCGCCGGGCGTGCGAAGCGGTGTGGGCGAACCGGGCTTCTTGCCGGCGTCCGCGTGCGACCGCCGCCACCTCCCCGGCAGTTCACCGCTGAAACGCGGAGAGAGAGGGCCCCAGGGCCGGGCAGGTCAGCTCTGGAGACTCTGACTCAGACGACTCACCTACTCAACTCATCTCGCCGACCTTCAGCTGCACGCGACAACATGCCGGCTTCCAACACTCTGTGGGTAAGTACTGAAAATAGTGTTATGACTCATGAGTCACAAGGACAATGTTGACCGACGTTGCTTTTGTTTTCTTGCATGTTGTCTCTACGGAGGATTACAAGCTGTAAAGCTGTAGCCATTACATATTGAATGTTGCCACGCGGGCGCCGTATCGCTGTACGAAGCCACGTGGTCGGGTCCTGTGTTGTGGTTACGGACCACGGGTTACGACGGGCCGCCGCGGCCCGTACCGTAGCCTCAATACGACGGGGCCATTCAGAGTTCGGCTGGTGGCGTGGGCCCACAGCGTATCCACGTTACGAATCGCCGCGCTCGTTCACCAATCCGATGTTTTTTTTTTTTGCAACGGTGAAACCCTAGTTCGCTGCCGATACTCGATAGGAATAAGGATGTTTCCCATGCTGCAGGGCAATAAGTACGGTTTACTTTACTATGTTGATAATGCAATTTTTGTGATCAAAATTCATGTAAAAGTAATCCCGCAAAGCCTACACGCCGCAAAACGTCACCGCGTCCCTTTATGAAGAAATTATTCCTCGAAATTAACCACCATTCCGTCGATATCGCAACGAATAGCAACGAATAGCCTTGTTTACGAAAGGGTCCGTCTCTGAATCAACGATTCTGTTTTTCTTTCTATGGAGAGGTTTATTCTTAGTTAATTGAAATTATTTTGAAACGCTTCCATCTATGCAAATACAGATTTAGAGTAATGTATTTTTAGTCCATAGCCTTCATACACATGCAACTATTAAAAATGGCTCAGTTATTGGCGCATCTGTAAGAATCTCGGGCGCATCATCACTTAAACGCTTGATTTTTGGCGATGCACCCTCGAGACTTTATCCTTGCATGTGAGAGGGATGCAAAGATAACAAATACCTACGCATCTTTGCACCTCAGAGGAGTGCGAGATAGAAGTATTGCTGCACCGTTGACCTAATGGCAAATAATTCTCTACTAGAAAGAGATATATATATATATATATATATATATATATATATATATATATATATATATATATATATATATATATATATATATATATATATATATATATATATATATATATATATATATATATATATATATATACATACATATATCACTCACTTGGGACCTTCGGTTCCTCGTGAAAAGATTACCACACTCGTGCTGATAATTATTCATCTTCACGGCAGACCCATGCATAATTTTAGTTCTTACACACTATTAGTTGCTATAAATTCTTTAATTCTTTAATTCTACAAACTCAAAAACGGATGATCTTGTCCCGGCCGGGAAAAGATCAAGTGATCTTTTCCCGGGCGTGGAAAGATCAACTGTTCTTGCCACGAATGGTTCATTACGATTTATCCTCGTGTCTTTGGCCAATGGATCTTTCGATTCGGTGTGTAAGAAATAGGATTATCCATGGCTCACTTGTTGAAGTTGAAGACTTTTCAACTATGTTTATTACACTGGTGGTCTAGAAGGGTGATGCTTGGTGTCGCGGGGTTGAGACCCCCCCCCCCACACACACACACACACTCTAAAAGTTATTTCATTCTCCAAAACCTCTCGGATTGCGTTTCCGTACCATCAACAGGTTAACTGAAATTAATTACATAATAGTCTGAATTTTTGTTAGCACTGTTCTGAGAGACATGCATGCCATAAACATATAATCAAGTAAAGTAACCGTACTCTCATCATTAATATTAAAATCTGAAGAAAAAGGCGTGTCGGAATTATCATGCTTTTTTCTTACGATTTTTGATATTTATTATGAGAGTACGGCTACTTTACTTGATAAGGTACGTAATTACACAACTACAAAATTGAACAACAGTGTAGGTTAGAGCAATTTGTATTATGTTTGGCCTAGATATTTATTTCTGATACTTTTAATTTTATGTCAAGAAAACGATAGAAAACGGCCCTATATATTCGTTGGTCGCTGCTGGAGGCGCTAAGACCCAAATACACTAACACCCCCCCCCCCCACTCCTAGATACGCCAGTATGTTGACATATACTGTCCTTGGGTCGTTGTGTGCATTCTGTTTGACGACAAATGATAAAGCATTTGAAAGTACAATTGTCCGTATACGTATTCAGTAGATATTGACCGTTGCAGTTGAGTGTGTCGGATGTATGGGTGTTCAATGTATAGTATACCCGAGGTCTGACGACACTGCTAGGTTTACATACATGCCCAAATCCATTCTTATCTGCTTCTGACGGCACAGCGGCGTGTGGTGATACACGCCGACCACTGGCCTCCCGGATATGCCGCTGCATTCATCGAACACACGCGGCTTGGCGTCGCATAGTACCTATGTCCTTCAGGGACATATGATTTGGGCAGTGAGCTTTGAGTGCACAATCCGCACCTATACTTGATGAACTGTATTCCTCCCCTTAGGCCTTAGGGGATGGGGAGGGAGGCGTGTTCCTCGCCATGTTGCATGAGTGCAGGAGATGTCCTCCTGGGTCTTGTTTATCCGATGGTCGATACGCCGTCTTCCTGTAGTATAATCGGTCGCCACCCGCAGCAGACATGGCGGCGTCTATGGCACAGCGCAGCTTATCTTCAAACATGGTGTTTTGCTACGCCCCAGTGCTGTGTTTTCCGCCTGTGAGCAGAACTGGTCGCGGCGGCGGACTGGAGGCCCACCTCCCATTCACGGCGCCAGCGGCAGGGGCCTAGCAACAGGCTGTTCGAGAACCTGCCCTCGTGGGTCACGTGACCGGTGCCGGTCGGCCATCCCTGGGTCACGTGAGATGACCGATCTCGATCAGCGATATAGACAGGATGGCCTGAGAAAGCTGTCCCACAGAGAGGGCGAACGGACGCACCTGGTAACAGGATTCGGAGACGGTTGGTCCGGACGCCCGAGATAGGCAGGGTGGTGGGAGAAAGGGAGGAAAAAAGAAGAAGAAAACAGATAGGCAGCATAAAGACATGTGTGAAAAGAAAGGGGTCGAAATAGGAACGCTAGGAACCTGTGAAGTTATGATCGATTACCATGGGTGTCGATTTGTATACCTTTGGGGGTGCTGCAGCACCCCCAATGCTCAAATGAGCACCCCCAATGGTTTTCCGGGCACCCCCAATGGTTTTGTCCCTCAATAACTCTGCTTGAGGAAAATAATTGTTCTGCAGTAGTTCACTACTAAAAATAAAACAATTACGCAACTTACAAGGCATGAAATAAAGATGTAAAGAAAAGAAAATTTAGATTTAAGAAGAAGGGCGAAAAAAAACGTTAAGTTGCAAAGATGGTGTGGGTCCGTCGTACACGGGTGTCGGACCCTTAGAGCTGCTGGCGCGTACCCTTTACAAGCCGGCAGGGGGCTCCAGAGACCGGCGACGGGCCCTCAGAGGCCGGCAAAGGGTCATCAGAGGCCGGTGGTATGTACCTTCAGAAACCCTGTGGAGTCATCTTTAGAGACCGGAACGGGCTCAGGCGCTGATGGGGCCCTCAGAGTCGCCGGTGTGGGGCCTTCAAATGTCACCGGTGGCAGGGTGGCCGTCACATGCGCACTTGTGGGGCCTTCAGAAGCTACGATGTTGGGCCCTCAGAGCCGCCGATATAAGGCCTTAAGAGGCACTAGTGTGGGGCCCTCAGATATGGCAATGTGGGGCCCTCGGACTGGAGGCGCCGGTGTGGGGGCTCTCAGAGACACTGGTTTAGGGCCATCACAGGCGCGCGTTGGGCCCTCAGAACTGCTGTTACGGAACGGATCCTTCATAGGCCGACAAGAAGATATCAAGAGGTCACCGGTGCCTTCAGGAGAGGGAGCATTCATTCTGGCCAGGGTTCATAATGTCCAGGGTACGCTATGCCCAGTGTCAAAATGGCCAGTGCCTTGAATGGGCCAGAGTTCATAATGTCCAGGGATTGCATGGTCCAAATGTGGCCAACTGGCTGCAGATAGGGTATATTCAAAGAGGCCAGGGTTCATAATGTCCAGGGAACGATGTGTCCAGTGTTCAAAATGGCCAGAGTTCATAATGTCCAGGGCACGATGTGTCCAGTATTCGAAATGGCCAGGGTTCATAATGTCCAGGGCACGATGTGTCCAGTGTTCAAAATGGCCAGTGCCTTGAATGGGCCAGAGTTCGTAATGTCCAGGGATTACATAGTCACTGAAAGTGACGTCATTATGTAAAAAACACGGAATCAGCTCAATGCAAAGCAGTGCAGTGCCGAAGGCAATGCCTTAGGAGAGATTACAGGCAATAGTAAATCAAATATTTTTAGGTTAAGTGGTTATGTATTTCCTTATCTGCCGGAACCTAATTAATTATAATTTCCTTAATTTAATAATTTCCTTAATAATTTCCTTAAGCCGGAACTATTTCCTTATCCCTGGTAGGCAAACATCATTACCTTAGGTTAGGTTAGGTTAGGTTAGGTTAGGTTAGGTTAGGTTAGGTTAGGTTAGGTTAGGTTTGGTTGGGTTGGGTTGACTATGTAATCCCTGGACACTATGAACTCTGGCCCATTCAAGGCACTGGCCATTTTGAACATTGGACACATCGTGCCCTGGACATTATGAACCCTGGCCATTTCGAACACTGGACACATCGTGCCCTGGACATTATGAACCCTGGCCATTTTGAACACTGGACACATCGTGCCCTGGACATTATGAACCCTGGCCTCTTTGAATTTACCCTATCTGCAGCCAGTTGGCCACTTTTGGACCATGTAATCCCTGGACAATGTGAACACTGGCCAATTCAAGGCACTGGCCAATTCGAGCACTGGACACATTGTGCCCTGGACATTATGAACCCTGGCCTAAATAATACGCACCCCTTCAGGAGCCTTGTGGGGTTCTCAGAGACTGGCATGGTGCGCTCAGACGCCGCTGGGACCCTCCGTGTCACCTGTGTGGGGCCGTCAGGGTCGCTGGTAACTGTCAAGGGCCCTCAGAACCGCCCATGTAGGGTTTTTAAAGGCATTGGTATAGGGCCTCAGAGTTAGGGGTGTGGGGCCCTCAGAGACACCGGTGTGGCGCTCAGGGGCGCCGGTGAGGGCCCTCACAGTCGCCGTTATAGGGGCCCTCAGAGAAATGGGTGTGGGGCCATTACAGGCGGGTGTGCAGCTCCTAGAGCTGGCCCCCTAGAGGCCGGTTAAGACCCCCAGAGGCCGGCAAGTGGCCCTCAGAGGCTGGCTTGGGGCCCTTATGGAGATCTTAATGTTAGTACTTTTGGGCCCATGAGGTGTTCTTACGAGCCCTGTGGGGCCCTTCTGAGTCCAAATATAGCCAACGTGGACCCTCAGTGGCCAATTGGCGCCGCAGTGCCCCTCAGGCCCGAATAATCCGATGGGCCCCTGAACCTGATGGGGCGGGGGGGGGGGGGGGGGCTCACGGGCCCACCTGGCTACGCCACTGAGGAAAATCGTAAACCCATAAATATCGAATTGCAATCACCTGTTATTTTTTTCAGCGATTATTGTGATCGTCTGATCACAATAATCGCTACGAGTAAATATAGCTTTAATAAATATAGCTACGAGGCTCTGAGGCCAGAGCCTCGTAGCTATACCGTTGCCTCCCGCGCAATGTCCGCCCCTGCGGACCGCAGGGGCTGCTGCACCGGTGCTAATCGCGGTCATCGGTTTCTGTCACCTTATTACAGAGGTGTCGGGGCTGCTGCCGAGCTGCCGGCAAATGTACGCGTTTTTTTCGGAAAGATGTTTATGTAATGAGGTAGCCAAGTACTAGGACGAGCAGAATGATTTTGAAGAACGTTCAACCTTTGGGAAATATTAGTGGAAATCCCGGGATTATCAGTACCTTATGGGGATACACAACCATGCCTTGTAGGTACGGTTGTGCCCCATGGCAAAGCTACAATCTTTCACCCGGTGCAGGGGTTGAGCACCCCCAACCATTTTGAAAAATCGACACCCCTGTCGATTACTCTCCATAAATTTAGTAATTGAATTTTGTCACGGTTCCTGTTCAGTTTCATTATCTTGAAGAATCTTGGTTTCATCCATACTTTTCATTTTGCATTAAAGCTGCCTCAAAGTCGAGCCTTCTTATTCAAGCCCCTGATCCTCCACATGATGCTGATCGGGCTGATCGGACTTTGAGATGAGTGTCCCTTCTCGTATGATTACATCCTTGATCCTATTATTTAGGCAGTTATTATAACTACCTAAACTAAATAGTAAATACCTATACTATCTAAACTATGAAAGTATAATATGAAAGTCGTTTTTGGAAATTATTTTTATTGCCTACATATTTTAAATTAAAAAAGTCTTTAATCAAACATTCGCGTGCATTAGTTGGGGACACCTTTTGAATATTCAGCACGTGTCTGTTTGCCTAGTTCACAAGAGATAATACCTACGCGTTCCACCAACTGCTGCAAAACTGTTGCACGTGTTGTACAGCTGGCTGTTGATCCGGCAGTGCATCATTGTACCCTGGTTGAAGACCCTCTGGCTGATGTCAAGTCTACTTGGTAGTGCTACGGGTGTGTTGGTCTCTGCGCCAATTTGTATTATAATCTATTTGACCTATAGATTGTTGTAAAGGACCAAGAAGAAGCAGAGGATTACGTTCTACGTCTTCAGGTAGGTAAGTGCTTTCCCGCCCTCTTTACCTAAATCTAGCGCTGCTCGTTTCCAAAACTGCAGCTCGTCGAAGCCGGAAAGCAACTGAAAAAAATATGAGAAGCGTACCCCAATAATAGTTTTAATTCGCGCATCCGGAATCTTTGTGGCTCGTTACTTGGTTGCAAGCTGTGACAATGAAGCAATCCAAGCTCCATGCATTATGCAAGCCCATTCGTCTGCCGAAGCTTCCAATGTTTCCGTTCTACAGGTGAGCCGTTCTGCTGTGGCTCTTCGCGCCGGTCTGCGCGGCCGGCTCAAACCGGTTCTTACCGGTATGGCTAGAGGCGGCCGATCGTCGGCTTATGAATGGCGATTTGTTTAGTTCGTAGCTCGGCCGCACAGTGGGAAGGACGGCGACTTGGATGGACCCTGAGCTCGCTGTCTTTTAGGGAGGTTTCTGTGGTGTGTGTCCATAAAGGACAGGTCTATATCCTGGTCTCTGTCTATGTGTTGTGTGCCCCGCGCTGCCGGGCGGACGCTGGAGCCCGACGCGGGCCGCGGGTGATGTATTGATCCTGTTCACCGACCGTGGGCCGCGGCTGCGCGCTGGTCGGGACGGCCAGGGTCCCCGGCCGCTGACCCAGTGGCGGCTTTAGCGGCGCCGCGGACCGTGCCAGGACCACCGGACCATCGTGGGGACCACTGGACCGTGTCACCGAGATCCCGACCGTTTCGTTGACCCCAGCAGATCTGCCAGATTCCAGTAGATTCCGGATTCCGACACATCCACTGCACCCGTCACAGCAGACTCAGTGATCCGGGAAGCCCTACGGAGCCCGACCCCGCTCTGTCTGATCCCTGTCGGGTTCCTGACCGGTCCCTGTCTGCTCCCTGCCTGCTCCCACCCCGCCCGGTCCCTGCCCGGTCCCTGCCTCCCTGGCCGGCCCGCTAGGATGGACTGCGCCGGTGGCTCGCGCGCCCCGGCCGCCGCCGCTCAGTGCCAGTGTGAGCTGGTCGGCGCAGCGCTCGGCGCCTCCTCGTGCTCCGCTCCCAGACGCAGCTGACCGAGCGGCCCCGGACCGACCTGACCTGACCTGACCTGGACAGCATGGAGCCGCGCACCGAGCCACCGTCGCCCGGACACCCCTGGGACAGACCAATCGTAAGGACGCCCGCTGGCGCACATTAGTCCCCCTCCTTTCACACAGGTGCGCTTATAAAACATCCCTGTTGCCAGCGCCCGGCAGCGTTGTTCTGTTTTCTTGTGTTGTTACTGTTCTTTCAGTCCCTGCTTACTGATCAGATGTTCCCTTTTGGAAGTTTAGAGCATTGGTTTGTTGTGTTTTAGGGTGTTCTGCATTTGAGCTTCGTTACCTGTCACATGGCTATATGTTAACGGGTTTTAAGCCATTTTTCTAGTCTGTGCTGTGCTGTGTTATGATGAGATATACCTACCTAATAACTACGTGCTGTGCTGTGATGCGTCTTCTAGCGAGGCATGAATAGGTTCTAGTTTTTAGGTTCTATTGTGCCGTCATGTTGAGTCTTTTCGGGGGAAAATTGATATCTACCTATTAAGAATTCAGACAGCCACCTATTTAGGTATCTGTTCTAAGACGTCATCTGGTTTTATAGGCGCGTTTCTTCGCTGTGCTCTTCTGTGTTACACCATACCCATTGTTTTGAGCTGTACCGTGCGGCTGCATGTGCAGCCGTTACTCGTTCAGCGTTAGATCGCCTGCCTCCGACCAGTGCCGCGCCGCTCGCCAGTCTCTGTCGAGCTCTAGACCTGGACACGGTGATTGATGGAGATTGAACAGAGCCGCCGTCTCGGCCGGCGGCGGCGGCGCCTGTAACGGCGCCCGTCAGGGAGCGCCGGTGCCGGTCCGAGCCCTGTCACGAACCGGGGCATCTCACTAGAGCGCAGTTCACCGATCGATGGACTAACGAACCAGCGGACTGACATACACGGTGGTTCACAAAGTCCGCCGTGGAGCGGGAAACCGCCGATAACCGGTGACCTCCAGTTCCGGATCTATCTGGAGCCCGCTCGGAATGGTGCACACGGCACCCATTCCTGGACATCAGGGGCCAGTAGTTCAGCGGCAGCCGTTCCGGGCATTAAATGCCCTGTCCATTTTCGGCGGTAACATTTGTTCGCTCGTTGAGCTCGGATCATCGGTCGAGGTAGGCCTTGCATCCGGTTAGAGACGCCGAGTGGGCGGGCTCACAGCTCACATAGAGTCCCTGACGGCCTCACATAGAGTCGCTGAGTGTTGAGGGCCGGATAGAGTCACTGGGATAGGCGGGTAGAGTCGCCGAGTGAATCGGACTGTGACCGACGAGGCCAGAACCGACGTCGTCTCTATACGTTCTGCAAACTTCTGAGAAATTGACGGTTGAAACACGACTGGATGGCGCAGTTACCATACCGATTCGGACTGTATGTAATATTGCAATGTATTATATCCTAAAATAATTTGACTTACGAAAAGCTTGAGGTTATTGCTTTTATGTGATTGGAAAATGGTTATATTTGAATGTAGAATAAAGAACTGTTCAACTGAGGTAATCCCGTCTTCGCAATCTCATCCAAACCAGTTATATCTCGTGGCGCATGACTCTCCGCTTCTCTCGAGAAACTCGATAGCGCATCTGTTTACTCGATTGGACAAACAGTTGGATTTCCGTTACTCAATGCATTACCACATGCCTACGTCACCAACGGAGACCGACATAGCGTCTTCCTAGCATAGGCGGCACCTTGATCGGTGACCTTTGTGACCAATGACCGGTGACCAATTATCGGCGGTGACCTCGATGTCCAATGACCGGTGACCTCGATGACCGTTGACGCAATAGGACAACATCAGCGATGGGGACTGGCCAAATGACCGCGGTCCTTGGCTCCCCGCCCCCACCTCCTCCCCTCCCCGACTCCCCCTCTGGCAGGCCTCGGGTGACATTCCTTCCCCCTCCCCTCCTTGGATGTCAGCAGGACCCTTTTTACGGTGTGTTTATCTACCTGTTCCGCGACCGGGGCAGGCTTGGCATCGTTCACTCGGAGTGGGAGGGGGAGGGGGCAGTGGACGCCCCCGCCTGTCACTCTAATGGCTGGTCGATTCTGTTTGACCTTTCCGCGCCCTAGAGGTGAAACGCACTGCTTTGTTATTCACCCTTCAGAGTTGATTAATGCTGTAATATGTCGAGAGAAGTTAGACTCGTTTCATCGTATACGGATTACGGTAAAGATTACAGCTGTGAAGATAAGATACAGTTGCAGAGCTGCAGATAAATGTCGAGGGTTAGTGTGGCTGTACCCTGTTGAGTGATGCAGCGGCGTCCCTGGGTGCCTTACTCTGCTGTTTGTATAACCCTCTGCGCGGAGTGGGAGGAGGGACTGACGCCTGGCCGCTGTTTGGACAGAGGACCTGTGCAACGTTCTGCAGCCGCGCTGCCGACGAAGGACCGCCGCCGCGGCGGCGATTCAAATATTTACCGGTTCCTCGTGCGTCCTGGCTATAAAGCTGGCAGTTCATGCAGTCAACGCTGCGATAGCTGCGCAAGGTCGTCCGTGGCACCGGCGGACAAAGGATGGTCCGCTGGTGGGGTAAAAAATGGCCGCAGCTGGCAACAAAGGAGGCCCGAGCTCTGTGCTGCACCTGAGGGCAATTTTAGTTGCATTCAAGCGACGCAGTTGTGTTAGGTGCGACGCGCAGCGTGCGTTTCGGCCAGATCTATCTCATTCACCTGGGGGGAGTGTGAATTTCTGAGGTCTGCTCAAGCTTGCAGGTCGCACTCCGATCCGGCCGACCAGCTTCTCTCAGACCTTTGTTTGTTCGAATGTCGTACCGTGAGTACGGCACCGCCACTGGTTACGACTGTGTAAACGGGCCACCTTCACTGCCCGTTGTATTTACGAGTCCCTCACAAACACTGTCATCCATTCATGGGCTGTCCGAAGCTAGGAGGGACGGCTGTTACAGAAATATTTGCGTTGTGGTTGAATAGGAAGGGGTTTGATTTGAGAAGGCATGTGAGACATTTGAGAACGTGGAAAGGGGCTACGGTGCCAGTGTAATATGCAGAAACGGAGGTAGTGCTGTTCTTCGAATAGCGAGTGATATTCAAAGGATCAGACAAAGCTCATAACATTCAGTGAGTTGCGGAGCTATTGCCTAACTTGGATATCAACCAGTGGCTCAAGAGCTACTTAAAACGAGTGCCACTATCAATCAGAATTCAGAGCACCAAGCAGACCTCATTCAGCTCCCGTCAACAGTTTTGAAGCGATGCAGCGATAGTAACCGCTTTGCACCCTGACAGGGTTGGTGACAATCTGTTCCTCGGCTCTCAAGTACTGCGTCCGTGTTTCGAGGGCCACTATAGATAGCCGTCGAGGCGGCGTCACCCCGTCACGTGTCGTTAGTCTCTGCCGTCACGTGTCATTTTCATCTGTCACGCGGTGCGGTGTGTCACAGAGTGTTCCGGACAGAGATGGTACGGTTACGAAACGGCGAGTTGTCCGCGGCGGCCAAACATCGTAAAACGAACTCTGGCAGTCCGCGATGTGGCCATCTTCTGCGCCGCAGCCCTCTGGATTCGGCTGGAGAGTCAGATCGGGCGCTGACAGGCGGCAGGACAGCCCAGTGTGATGACCGCGTCCGAGGCTGACCCGTGACCTCAGTGACCTCTCCGGCGTACCGTCTGTGACCTCGCCGTCACCTAACGGTACCCGCCGCCCGCCGCTGCAGACGCCGCTGCTAAGGCAATAAGGCATGTAACATGGAGCTGACTGACGAATGGTCGCCGAATATTCCGGAGCTATCTGGTCGGGCGCACTGGGCTATCTATCAGCTACAGTGCACGTGGTTCGTGCACGTGCGTGGTGCACGTGGAGTGTGCAGACGCCCGTTCATGCTACTGCAGACGTCTCAAGGACGAGTCGTTGACTGGGGCTGCCAACCCGGACCGACCGTCTGTGGTCTTCCCGCTGCCGCGCAGAAATATCAGATGAAGTTAAATAATTACGCCTATGCCGCTATGGCTACTAGCCGGATATGGATGACTAATCAACTTTAAATTAACAAACGGTTCCTATTCTATAATAAAATACGTGAAATTTTGTACAGGACGTTTACATTTTCACGTCATCATCAGAAGTTATTATCAGCGTAAGGATAATCTCCGATGGCATCTGAGGCATCGGACATGGTACGAAATTGCGCAGCACTCGTCTGAGAGTGGGTTTCCCGATGTGTCTGGACCGGCAACGTTCGCTGCGCCACTGTCTGCCCTTGCTGAGAGGACCACTGATGAAAGGGACCTACGTCTCCCGTATATTCGTAGCACGTTGCGCCACGCCCGTACCGGCGAAAAGCGGCTGGTCTGGCCAGCCAGCCTGGCCCACTGGGCGCCACTGCGCTGACCCGGGGGCCGTACTCCGGGGTGAATCCTACGGCGCGGGTACGGGCTTGGGATGGAGCATTTGAAGCAAGACGAATGCGTTTATGTTTCACTCAAGGAACTTGCGTGTTGCACGAAAGTCGAGCCATTATTCTCGTTCATTTAGCTAATCGAGCTTCTTTGATGCTTCTGACCCAAATGAAATTTTACGTATTAGTATAAAATGATTTTATTTAAATTTATTTCGTTCATCTGTCTCATTCGTTTCACTTATTTTATTTCATTTTGTCTGTGTCAGTCGTTTGAGCTAAATTCAGTGCTGCCTAATCTCTGTGGAATTTGGCCACGGGACCAGAGTTATAGCGACTGACCTGCATTTTATTTTTTTCACTTTGGGTCCGAGAGTGGGGTCATCTTTCATGGAATGAGGACATACATACGTCTGCTATAGATATTTGGGCTATGTTTTTCAATCGAGATTTATAGATTGCACGTTCCTGTAATATTCTTTCATTTTCAATTACGTGAGCCAGTTCGAAATTTAACCTATCTCCTTTCTTCATCAATCTTCTGGTGGCGTCCTCGTCGCATGTGTCTATATGCATCAAGTTGGTAATTGTTGTTTTGTCCGCCAATTCTGCTCAAAATATGTGTTTCTTCCATTCATCGGGAGCCACTTTTGTCTCCGTCCCAGAAACACACGCCATTATTGTCGTCGTCCCAGTAACGTGCGCCGTCTTCTGGAGCGGTCCTGCCTGCCGTCGTCGTTGGCTGGCCCGGTTCGACCGCTCCCGGCAGGTCGACAGGGGCCGGGTCGCCGCGCCGCCCTGTTAAAGCCGGCTGACCCGGTTGGCTGCCGCGCCGCCCTCCCACAGTGCCATGTGGGCTGGGTCGGGTGGCCGCCCTCTGCTGACCGCAGGGCGTTGGGAGGGAGAGAGCGACCCTTTTTACGGGGAACTAGCGCCTTGTTTACGAAATGAAGTGCTTCTTGTAAATCTGCAAGCTACGAGCACTGCTTTTCGGAATGGTTACTGGCATAACTGGAAGCCTTATAAAGCGCAATGATAATCTTGTTAGATCAACAGTCAACATAGTCGTACTGAATCGATGCCCTCACATATGGTATGAGAGAAATATATCTATGTTTTCTGTCCTTCAGCTGGCAGCTGCAATATTCTCATCTGAGTATGGGTTATACAGGCTGCAGTTGAGATGCCTGAAAAGACTGCGACGCACTGCCTACCGTGCTTACCGCCTGAATATAGACTGCGCCGCAGTGCGTGCCGCCCGTATTTAGACTGCGCCACATAACAGGCGGCCGAACATTTGTGCACAGACTGAATGTGTAGTATTTATTGAATCTTCAATGTTTTTACCATACCTTCAGTTATGCAACTACACAATATTTGTAACTACACGAGCTGTCAACCTCGCCATTAAGTTATGGCGAGGTAGTTAACTTTTGGACTACTGATAATTTGATCTACAAAAAGACGGCGTCTGCGTATCGTCTCGGCATTCTGTCGCTTATTTCGCTGTCCATTGGCCGCACCGACGCTGACCTGTGACCTCAGACTCCGTGACCCCCTCCCCCTCTCGGGACCTGTGTCCGCTGTCGTCGGGCCCGCCTGGGGTATCTCTGCGGCTAGGAACAGGACCCGTATCAGGGCGCGTATCATCCTACTGTGACCCCAAATTGGCCGCCCGGGCTGTCTGTCTGCGTCCACCAGAACTGTCAGACGCCGACGCTCCTGGCAGCGACAGGCGAACGGTGCCATGTGACCGGCCACGTGCTCGCCCCCCCCCCCCCCCCCCCGACACCCCCCCCCCCACCTCCGGGAGCGGGCGGCCAGACATGGCCCCCCATTGGCCGACGGGCCGGTTGCTATGGCGGACATACGCCCGGCCTTGAGAGGGTACTGCTGATTTCCTGATATACAGTGGTGATGGGAGTTGAACTGCGGTTCTGTCCAAACTTAGCCTCTCCCCGGCCGGCCCGTCGTCTGATGGGACTGATGACGTCAGCTGACGGTGCGTTTTTTGTGCTGTGACGTCAATAAAGCGCGTGATGGGGTGTGTGTTTGAAAAACAAAGTGTCCTTTATCGACCACGCAATGCCTCTCTGGGGAGGATGTTGACACAAATGAAGTTTGATACGTGGCAGTATACCGATGTGCACTCTACCGAAGGACAGTTTATAAATCCAGTGATGTTTGGACGGATGTTGTGCTGGGATAAATGCGTATACAATGACCCCGCCTCGCTGAAGTAATGGTCTGGTCGTCGATACGGTTATGTCACTGTCACACGCCATGTAAACATGCGCGTCTTTTTATTTTTTTATTTTTTTTTCGTTCCGCTGCGAGCGGATCATTCTGGGAGATTGTCTTGCCATAGTATTGAGCTCCTTTTGTTCCCCCTCTCCCCTCCTAAAAGAAATGTGCCCCCGGTACCCCAAGCCGTTCAAGAACTACGACTAACAGAACTGCACAGTGGCAGTGCACATCATCTGTCGGACACGACGTTTCCCGTACACCTTTTTATCCTATAGTTTTCCAAGAGGGATAGTTACGCAGGATCTGTGCTGCACTTTTGCAATGCTCCCCGCTCTTCCTTCTCTCCTCAGGTGCCCACGTCTGAGATGCTCGGGACCGGCGCTGCCCGCACCCCTCTGACCCCGCTCATCCCTCTTTCGTCAGGTACCCACGTCCGAGATGCTCTGTCCTGCTCCGCTGCTGTTGTTAGCCTGTTGGTCTGCAGTCCTCTGACCCGGCCCCTCCCTCTCTCGTCAGGTGCCCACGTCCGAGATGCTCGGTGACGACGCCGAGGTCGAGCTCAAGAGGAAGGTGCCGGACGCCCTCGTCTTCGCCGATGACGAGTTCGTGCCGGCGCTGCTACGTAACCTCAACGCCATGCGCAAAAACAACCAGTTCTGTGACGTCATCCTGCAGGTGCGTGATGCCGCTAATTGTCTTAATGAGGTTGGACAGGTTCTGCTGCGGCCAATTAGGTGCTTTGGTGTGAATTGGAGTTTTGACTGGTTACCCATGCTGACGCTGAAGACGTATTCGAATACGTTGCTGACGCTGACTTCACAGACATTGATTGACGCACGCGTTTTTACGCTCCTTGTACCCATGACTTGCACTATGTAGTGGACAGTGGGTAGGTGCTTGACACTGTCAACTATTTATTTGAAGTGCTGAAATTCCATCCTCTATCACATCTGAGTAGAAATTGTTGGCTGATAATGATCGATCCCTCGTTGGCGCTGCCGCCACCGAGTTCACGACGAATAGGTAGGAAAAAAGGAGGGGAGAAAAAAAAAATATGGAGTAGGTCCCTGTGTCGCGCCGTCACTCCTCTCCTCTCGCGGTCGCGGCCGCTCCCCGACTGAGCTCCCCATGTTATTGCCCGCCCGTCGTGTTTGCGCGCGTCCGTCCCCCGGCTCAGTGCCGGCTGGTCGCGGCTGGAGCCCTCAACGGGTCTTATCGGCGGCGGCCGATAAGACGGTCATTGAGGTCTCCGGGCCGGCGCACCGCCGGCGCCCACTATACGTGCTTTGGCTGATAATGATCGATCCCTCGTTGGCGCTGCCGCCACCGCCAAACCCGCCAAACGGAGAACCCTTCGCAACATAGGGCAATCGACACCCCGGAAACACCAGGGCAGCGTGACTCGCTGGATCTCGTTCTTGTGCTCAACATGAAGTTGCAAGAGTGTCTTTCGAAATGGCTAGAAGCAGATGGCTGGCCAGCTTTATGCAAACGACACAGCTATATATAAGTAAAGGTGATAATAGCATGTGGGATGCCCAAGCAGATTCCTAAAGCGCGGAATACCTAATAAGCATGAACATTACGGTCACTTGGGTGAAACATCAATAAACCAAATCGTTCAAACGCCATCAGCACGTTCTTACGTGTAACCGCCTGGGGATATCCAGTGATACGCCGTAACTCGCGGGACAAGGAAAAGTCCGCTACTTGGGACGTCACACGACGAAGCGGCTCGCCGAGGGACACGCTGACACAGGGCAGGCCACGCCGCCGACCTGACCTAACCCACCAGGGCATTGTCGAGCGGACCCCTGCTAGACCAAGTCACCGAACGGACCGAACATGCCAGGCCCCGGCCGCCCGGACCTTGTCAGGTCACGCCACTCGCCGAACCGCCCGAAGTTCCCAGGTCGGTCGCCGTCCGGGCCTCTGCCAGGGCACGTCACCGGACTAATCTAACTCCAGTTAATGGCCACGCCACTCGCCCCAGGTCATTGCCGTTCGGACCCCTGCCAGACCACGCCACTTACCGTACGAACTGACCTTACACTTCAGGTCATGTCGAGCGGGCAAGGCCATGTCACCGAACCGATCCAGATTCCAAGGCATGCGGTCCGGACCCCTGTCAGGCCACGCCACTCACTGAACGGACCTAACTCCCAGGTCAGTCGCCGTCCGAGCTCCTGACAGGTCATATCACTCACCCAACTGGCCTGACCTACCTGATCATACGCCGGTCGAACCTCTACCAGGTTACGTCACCGAACTGACCTAACTTCCCCCGACCTCCTTGTCCCAGACCACTGGCGTGTTCCAGGCCTCCACCCCCGGGCGATAGATCGGAGCGGGTACCTACCGTCTCAACAGCCGTAATAGGCGCCGCTCTCGTGCCGCTGTCCCATCTCCTCCCCCCCCTGGCCGGCCGAGCCCAGCGAAGGCACGCCGCGTTGGGCCGCGGTGCCGCCTGGGGCGCTCCGTCGCTCCCCCTACAGGCATATGACGCTCGTTCCGAGCCCGCCGAGCCAGCCGGCGGGCGCCGGCCCGAAGTCCGCAGCTGTATGGGACACTCCAAGTCAGTCACGTGACACCCCCCGCCAGGCGCGAGGTGCCCAGACGCGTGCCCCAGAGAGTGTCCCGACCGACGCCGAGGGCCGACCTGCCGTAAAAGGGGCCAACGGTCATAACCAGCTGTAAGCGGCGGCCCGCTCGCGTCACCGCTGCCCGTTGACGCCCAGCGGCCGGCGCTGGGCCAATGAGAACAACGATCCCAGTGCCGGCGGTGCTCCGCCCGCCGCCTCGGCGCTCCCACGACGCGGCCGCTAGGAGGGGGGGGGGGAGGGGCATCCCGATCGCTAAGGCCGAGCCCACGGGCGATGAAGGCATCTCACTGCTGCCAGCGGCTGCTAGGTACTGGCCGCTGCCAGTCCCTCCGACTCATAACATATGTCTAGGGGCACATCACTGTTACACGGGGGCCACCCATGGCCGGGAGCCCGGCCCACCCGCTCGCCACCGCGACGGTCCGTATTGTCTCAGGACTGTCATACTCGTCCCGCCTTCCCCTCCCCCCGGGCCCCCCTCCTCCTCCCGGCCGACCGTCCAAGCCCAACGAGGGCGGCGACCCCGCCGAGCCGCCGCGCCGCGGCCGACCCGGCGCGGCGGTCGCCCGACGGTCATATAACACGTCCCGCGCCGCCCCGGTCGGCGCCGAATACGGCCTGCCATAAAAGGACACCGTCGCTCATAAACCAGCTGTGGACACAAACCAGCGGATCCCGAGACGGTGACACGCCGTCTGCGGCGTGCCGCGCCCGTGGTGGACGCCCGCTTGCGCCGCAGCCAGCGTCCGCCGCTGGGCCGCTCTGGCCGGGTCGTGTGAGAATTATCCCCCAACCCACTCGTCGGGTCAGTCACTATTCTGGCGCAGGCCAGACCAGCCGGTAAGCCACCACGGCCAACCCGGCAGCCACCGGCCGGTTGGTCATCTGGCGTTACCAGGCCAGCCGCCTCAACCGATCCATTACCACGTAAAGCTGGGGCGCTATCCGATCACCCGCCGCGGTGACCTATGGCCCGCTCGCCCACCGGCCGGACCAGTTCCCAGGTCAGGGCCGATGCGACCGCTGCCAGGCCACGCACCGAAGTGACCTAACATTACCAGGCCATGTCGCTCAGACCCCTCCGTGTCGCCCGCCGTACTGACCTCTCATTCCCAGGTCCGTCGCCGATCCGGCCCCTGCCAGGTCTACCGAACTGACCTAACAATCCCAGGTCAGTTTTCGAGCCCGTCTATGGCAAGCCACGCGCCGCTGAAGTAACATTTCTCTGTAACCGGCCTCACCGAACCGGCCTCAGCCCGAACTGGCCTCCGCCAGGCGTCGTACCGAACTGACCTAACATTCCCAGGTCCGTCGCCGAACCCAAGTCAGTCACCGAACCGTTCCGGCCGAGCCGGCCTCGCCGAACCGGCCTCTGTCCGCACCGGCCTCTGCCAGGCCTCGCGCCGAGCTGACCTAATATTCCCAGGTCAGTCGCTGAACCGGCCTCGCCAACCGGCCTCTGTCCGCACCGGCCTCGCCGAACCGGCCTCTGTCCGCATCGGCCTCACCGGACCGGCCTCACCGAACCGGCCTCTGTCCGCACCGGCGCCGTCACTCCGCCGCGCCGGCGACTGTCGCAGCTAACGCAGGCAAACACCCCCGGGCCGGTCCGAGTGCCCGTCACCCCGGGCCGGTCCACAGCGCCCGTCCAAACAAGTCGGCGGGCACCCCCGCCGACGCCCCAGAAACCGCCCCGCGCGTGTCAACACCGGCGCCGCGCGGACGGGAGACCGCTGCCCCGCAACCCCCCCCCCCCCCCCAGGCCGGCCGCCACGTGGACGGGAGAGATAGAGAGAGAGAGAGAGAGAGAGAGAGAGAGAGAGAGAGAGAGAGAGAGAGAGAGAGAGAGAAAGAGAGAGAGAGAGAGAGAGAGAGAGAGGGAGAGAGAGGGAGAGAGGCGATAACGTCTCGCGGAGCGTGAAATACAAGACGGTTCAGTTCGGCACGAACTCCGACCCGGCCAGAGGCGTGAGCACGACCACGCCGGTCCCGCCGCGTGCACGGCCAACAGCGCGGACCCGGGCGACAGTTCCGCACTGACTCCTGCAATACGACCCAAGTCGGTGATTGCATAGCCCCCCCCCCCCGGCCAGCGCCACCGCGCGCGCGCCACGCAATCCGACCCAAGTCGACGATTGCATAGCCTCCATCCAGCGCCACCGCGCGCGCGCCTTGCAAATCGACCCAAGTCGACGATTGCCTGCCTCCGTCCAGCGCCGCCGCGCGCGCGCCTTGCGATCCGACCCGAGTCGACGATTGCGTGCCTCCGCCAGCGCCACCCCGCGCGCCACCTTGCCACTCGGCCCCGTCCGCCGCTGACCTTGTTCCGCACTGACTCCTGCAAACCGACCCAAGTCGGCGATTGCATAGCCCCCCCCCCCGCCAGCGCCACCGCGCGCGCGCCATGCAATCCGACCCAAGTCGACGATTGCATAGCCTCCATCCGGCGCCGCCGCGCGCGCGCCTGCAATCCGACCCAAGTCGACAATTGCATCCGCCTTGCCATGCATATCGACCCAAGTCGACAGTTGCATGGCGCGCCAGCAATTCGACCCAAGTCGACAATTGCATAGCCTCCATCCAGCGCCGCCGCGCGCGCGCCTGCAACTCGACCCAAGTCGACAATTGCATCCGCCGCTTACCTTGCCATGCAATTCGACCCAAGTCGACAATTGCATAGCCTCCATCCAGCGCCGCCGCGCGCGCTCCTGCAATTCGACCCAAGTCGACAATTGCATCCGCCACTTACCTTGCCATGCAATTCGACCCAAGTCGACAATTGCATCCGCCACTTACCTTGCCATGCAATTCGACCCAAGTCGACAATTGCATAGCGCGCCAGCAATTCGACCCAAGTCGACAATTGCATGCCTCCATCCAGCGCCGCCGCGCGCGCTCCTGCAATTCGACCCAAGTCGACAATTGCCTCCGCCACTTACCTTGCCATGCAATTCGACCCAAGTCGACAATTGCATGGCGCGCCAGCAATTCGACCCAAGTCGACAATTGCATAGCCTCCATCCAGCGCCGCCGCGCGCGCGCGCCTGCAACTCGACCCAAGTCGACAATTGCATAGCCTCCGTCCAGCGCCGCCGCGCGCGCTCCTGCAATTCGACCCAAGTCGACAATTGCATCCGCCACTTACCTTGCCATGCAATTCGACCCAAGTCGACAATTGCATGGCGCGCCAGCAATTCGACCCTAGTCGACAATTGCAAAGCCTCCATCCAGCGCCGCCGCGCGCGCGCCTGCAACTCGACCCAAGGCGACAATTGCGTCCGCCGCTTACCTGCCATGCAATTCGACCCAAGTCGACAATTGCATAGCCTCCATCCAGCGCCGCCGCGCGCGCGCCCGCAATCCGACCCAAGCCGACAATTGCATGCCTCCCCAGCGCCACCGCGCGCGCCACCTGCGACTCGGCCCCAGCCGCCAGACCCCTGCAATCCGACCCAAGTCGGCGATGCATAGCCCCCCCCCCCGCCAGCGCCACCGCGCGAGCGCCATGCAATCCGACCCAAGTCGACGATTGCATAGCCTCCATCCAGCGCCGCTGCGCGCGCGCCTTGCAAGTCGACCCAAGTCGACAATTGCATAGCCTCCATCCCGCGCCGCCGCGCGCGCGCCTGCAAATCCGACCCACGTCGACAATTGTATGCCTCCGCCAGCGCCACCGCGCGCGCCACCTCGCAACTCGGCCCCGGCCGCCACTTGCCTTGCCCCCCCCCCCCCCTCCCCCGGCGCCCGCCGCCCCCCCCCCCCCCGGCGCCCGCGGCCTCCCTACCGCCGCGTACCCCCCTGCCCGCACCCGTGTTGCTTCCCCGCCCCGCAGCCTATCGCTGCGCCCACCTGCCACCGGTCATCCTGCTGTCCGCCACCTATCTCCATTGTCGTTGTCCTGTTGTTCGATCCACTAGGCCAAGTATCCGCCGTGCACACCGTGCAACACTCAACCGGCGTCTCCTAAGCCAGAGCACTGCTCTCCGCACTTCCATCACAAATATGGAGTAGGTCCCTGTGTCGCGCCGTCACTCCTCTCCTCTCGCGGTCGCGGCCGCTCCCCGACTGAGCTCCCCATGTTATTGCCCGCCCGTCGTGTTTGCGCGCGTCCGTCCCCCGGCTCAGTGCCGGCTGGTCGCGGCTGGAGCCCTCAACGGGTCTTATCGGCGGCGGCCGATAAGACGGTCATTATTTACCGCTTAGTCACTCAGCGATTGCTGTTATCTAAGAACTCACGAGGCCTGCGTTCCCCACTCTACTGATCACTGGGTCACCGACTTTGACCTTTGAGAACCGTAATTACTGAAACCTGGAGTTTGGCTGTGAGTTGTGATTAGTGAATGCATCTTCACATAAAACCTATTCGTTCACACGATATGTGTCCGGACATCCCATTTTTTCCTATTATCTAAGATATTATTTTTCGTGAAACGATAATCCATAAATTTATGCATAGGTACTTAAATCTTACTCACAGCCATTATCCTACTAAGATAATCCCTCTGAATCAAAGGTATCTACTGTTCGTTTGGTAGATCTTGTCATAACCTCTTCTCTGCGCCACCCTAACCTCTCCTGACTCTCACCCTGGCCTCTGCTGACCTCTACTCTGACCTCTGCTGACCTTGCCCTGACCTCTGCTGACCTTGCCCTGACCTCTGCTGACCTCTACCCTGACCTTTACCTCGACCCCGCCCTGACCTCTGCTGACTCACCGTGAACTCTGCTGACCTCTACCCTGACCTTTACCTCGACCCTGACTGACCTCTGCTGACCCTGCCATGACCTTTGCTGACCCCTACCCTGACCTCTGGCAGGTGGGTAAGCAGGAGATCGCCGGCCACCGCTGTGTGCTGGCCGGCAGCTCGCAGTACCTTCTGAAGTTGTTCGGTGACGAGCACCGCCAGCTTACCTGCGACGAGGCAGCCGTCAAGTCCAGCGCGCCGCGCCGCCAGGAGCCCGTCGTCTACAAGCTCAGCGACAAGCTGGATGGAGAGGCTACTGAAGCACTCGTCCAGTTCGCCTACACTGGAAAGTGAGTACCGGAAGAGAGTTGTACGGGGCCAACGAGGGACTAGGCATTTAGGCATTCCCGCCAGATCAGTTTGGTCCTTGCGTTCCTTTACATTCTAAGCTTCATTTATTGCTAGAAAGCTTTACCAGGTCATGTGTAGAGCCCTAGAGCTCCCCGCATCACTCAACAAAGCGAACCCGATGCCGCTCGATCGACTGGCTTCGGGCCCGGTCTGGGGCTGGGCTGTGGGTCGATCTCCGCTGTAGGCCATGTTAGATACCGCCCGGACCTGTCCGACCTGATCTCCGCCGGGTTATACGGGCGCGGCGGCTGCCTCGTTGTAGCCGATAGTGACCGGCTCTCATGGGCCATTGGAGGCGGCAACAGACGGCCGCGCCGTCCAGGTCAACGACCCTGTGGTGCCCGGCGCGGCGGCTGCGCCCTCTCTCTATGCCCCGCGGCGGTGCAGGTCGCCGCCACCTCTCACCCAGCCGAGAGAAACTACCCCGGGCCGCCCCAGCTCCGGGCCGGTCGCCGGCGGGCGGCCTCTGTCGCTAGGCGGGTCTCGTAATACGAGGGAGCTTACACCGGCCGTTTGATACTGAAGTATCGACGTCGCTAACCGGTGGCCATCACGCCTGTCCTCGTACAAGTGGGGGTCCCAATTCTCTGACAGGAAAATCAAACGAGAACCATTTCCAAACTCGGGATTACATATAATTATTCAGGTCATGGCAGCGTATTGCGAAATGGTGGCAGTATTAGTTCAATGAGGACCATAACTCATGAGTTTAGTAATTATGCCACACAGCTGAAGCTGCCGTCGCCAGCAGACCTGGCTGGCCGTTATTGTTCATGGCACGATATACGAGTTCACGTGTGCCGGGCCGGCCACAGACGCGGACCAGCGCCATATTTGGCTGGCGACGACCGTGTGCCAGTTTTGTGGCGACTGCGCGGGCGAGCCGGACCGGAGGGCGCGTTACCAGGCGCGCCGCGGTGTCATGGTAGCGAGGTCCATGAGTCTGGGACGCGCCGGTCGGGTCAGAGGAGCGGGCCGTCAAGGCCACTCTCTGCTGGGTACACAGAACGACAGGCCGGGGTGAGGGGAGCCGTCAGGTTTCGGGCAACACGGCGATATGATCAGCCAACATGCAATCAGTGTGTACGCTCGGAGCAGCCTCAGTCGCCCTACTCCGATCTCATCTTTCCTCGAACACACACCCCTTTTTTCGTCCATCCAGCCCTGTCCCGCACCTTGTCCCCTCTCTCCCCTGTCCCCGCCCCGCCTCCGTGTCCCCTGCTGTAACCCTATATCACTGTGCCGTGTCAGTTCGGCCAACTGCTGCAGCCAGACTTGTGCCGGGACCAAAAATCAAGATCCAGGATCCTCAAGGTCCCACGGCAAATTCAATTTTTAGAATCCAAGGTTTCCAAGGTCCAACGGCAAATTCAATTTCTAGAATCCAAGGTTTCCAAGGTCCCACGGCAAATTCAATTTCTAGAATCAAGGTTTCCAAGGTCCCACGGCAAATTCAATTTCTAGAATCCAAGGTTTCCAAGGTCCCACGGCAAATTCAATTTCTAGAATCCAAGGTTTCCAAGGTCCCATAGCAAGTATACTTTGCAGGGTCCACAGTCCCCAAGGTCCCACGACAAGAATGCATTGCAGGATCAACAGTCCCCAAGGTCCCATGACAAGAATGCATTGCAGGATCCACAGTCCGTAGGGTCCCACGACAAGTGTGAATTTCAGGATCCACAGTCCCCAAGGTCCCATGACAAGTACACACTTCAGAGTTCAGGGTCCACAGTCCTCAAGGTCCCACGGCAAGAATACATCTCAGCATCCAAAGTATTCAGGGTCCCACAACAAGAACTTAAACAAACTAACATTCTGATGAGCAGACTTACTTCTAAATATTCTGCCAATGGATGCCCAGCAACATTTAAAGGGGCAGAACCTACGCAAACCTGTGGACTGTGGTGGTTTTATCGTTAACCAACATAGGTAGGGGGAGCTTCAACACAAGTTAAAAATGAATCATAATATCAATCTCTCCTTCTTTAACCTGACAAATTCGAAAAAATATAGGTAGGTAATAGGTACCTTGCAATTTGTATTGTCATGTCCCTTTCAATTCAATCTTACCTTATCAGTAGGAATGTAGGATAGCACCTTACAGTTATTGAAGACAGACATTCAAGTATTCTTTCAGGCAATATAAAAAACCAGAAATAAAACCTACAGGCTTCATAGAAATGGAAAAGTTGAATTGGATAGGTATATGCTTTCGATTTTCTGCACGTTCAGTTACATAATACCTAGGATAAAAAGTAAAATATGTTCTAAGTCTTGTTTGCGCGAGCGCTCACAGAAAAACTGATCGACTAAGCCAATAGAATTAGAGTATCAGCGAGCGCAAACCTTACTTACTGTTCATTCACATTAGATTGAAGGCTCTGAACAAAATTCCATCTGACAATTTTTTCGTCAGCCGGTTATTCGTCGGCAGATTTTCGTCTGACTTTTTCGTCTGACTTTTTCGTCTTGCATTTTTTCGTCTGTTCGAATTAATTTGGTGCATTTTTCGTCTGAGTATTTTTCTGTCCGGCATTTTTTCGTCTGGACGAGGCGGAAAATGTCCTTTTGAAAATAATGCGCGGACTTAAAAATGCACAGACGAACAAATGCATAGACGAAAGTCTGCGGACGAAAATCTGCAGACGAAAAATTGTCCGACGAAAACCTGCTAAACGAAAAAGTTGAACTGTCATGGAATGATTGCTTATATTGCTCATTGCTCAATGGTGATTTGATGAATTGCAAAACAAATACCTAAGTTTGACACTTACTTGGTCAGTGGGTAGCTTCCATGTAGCTTCAAGCCCGGCATATCACAACCCAGAAAATATGTGAGGTGAGATTAGAAAAGAACTTTCCAAACCACCACTGTCCACTGTTTGACAGTTTCATAATCCATAACATTGATAATGTAAAAAGCTACCAGGTCTCTTGTTCCAGTTCTGCCTCACAACCATGGCAATGATTTTGCTCTATATATGTCTACACAGTCTGGTTCGTTTTCTCTTCGTGTAGCTATCTAGCCCCTTGCAGCTGGTCGCTCAACCATAGATATTTATTGAAGTGCTTACAGACAAAACCTAGTGCAGGGTCCTTAGTGGCCCATGTGCAACATAAACCTCATGGTCCAGCTTCCAGGATTCTTGAGGTCCCTCAACAAAATGGTGGTGTAGGTCTAGACCGTTCTCCTAAGATCCCATGACAAATAATAAAACTGGTACTGAAGGTAGGCATTCTGCAGGGTCTTGCAGCATAGGTACCAAAATTTTGAGGTCCTAACCCCTGGGTTTCCATGGTTTTATGGCATATGAAATGTTGAGGTCCTGGGTTTCTAAGGTCTCATGTCACATGAAATGTTGATGTCCTGGGATTCCAAGGTCTCACGGCATATGCAAATGTTGAGGTCCTGGGATTCCAAGGTCTCGCGACATATGCAAATGTTGAGGTCCTGGGATTCCAAGGTCTCGCGGCATATGGATGTTTTAAGGTCCTGGGATTCCAAGGTCTCGCGGCATATGGATGTTTTAAGGTCCTGGGTTTCCAAGGTCTCGCGACAAAAATGACAATGCAAGGTCCAGGATCCATCAAGGTCCCAGACCTTGGACTCTGCGAACCCTGGATCTCGGATCTTATTGGGACCTTGGCACAAGTCTGGCTGCAGCTGTGCATCAACGGCCCAGCTCTACTCTGCACAGTGCCCGTTGTAGTGTATGTGTATGTAGGTAATCATGGGGTAAGCCCACCCCACCGCACTGGACATGGGTACGATTCAGCGTTCACGCGCTCTCTCCGTGACGGACTTATCGTAAACACAGACCGGCGCACAGCGGATAGGGGCGGTGTGAACGACCCCTAACCGGCGCCCGGTGACTGCGTGATGTCATATCACCAGACGGTGGCGGTTATCGGTCGCAGATGGCGCACATAGGTCACGGGGCACACCCCTTTCTGACTCCAGACGGGCGGTGTTTCCATGTGAGCAGACGCTACCGTGGGCTGCACGCATGATTTCAGGAAGCGGTGATACAGCAGCATGCGGGCATTTTCGCTCTCTAAATCTGTTTTGGCCCGCATACTGGGTTCGTTGTGATGACATAAGCCACTGCCATCCCCCTGCATCTATTCTACTAGCACACACATGCGTAGCACACCCGCTGTTGGTTTGATTCAGGCCACATGTGTTGGCCCGCCGAGTGGCGGCCTTGGGACCGAGTGGAACGACAACGTCAGTCCGCAGGTGGTCGCGCCCTGTCGGTGATCGCCGCGTGGTGGCATATCGACCACACCGAACTGCCTCCGCGTGCGGTCGGCCGCCTGCCGCCGTCCGCCTGCCGCGCTGTCCAACCTTCGTCGTCCGCCCACTGCTTTACATATTGAAATCTACAACTGCGCCATCCGCCTTCATTCTGTCCGCCTTCCATCTTTTGCCTACAGCCGTCGCCTCCCACCGTCCTTTTTGCCATCTTATTTTGCCCATCCGCGCCCTCCACAATCAGCATGCCATTTTCCCTTTCCCGTTCGATCCACTCCTCCCGCCTTCTGCCATCCGCCTGATGTGCACATGTTCTATCAGACTGCCTTCGTTGGTCCACCCTCCAGAACCCTTCTGTGCGACTCACATCCGTTTTCACCGGCTGTTTCGCTTATATCTCTCAGGTTTTCCGACAGAATAACCAAAGGGGCTCAGAGGTCTTCTTCGGTAATAATTAGGTTTATCATCAGAAACCTTACATAACCAGACCCCGCAGTGATTATTATTCCAGATAACGGTCACGTCTTCT